>NC_143437.1:22128928-22443571 GCF_987193195.1 Phasianus colchicus
AAAGCCTGGAGAAGAGAACCCTTCTAAGAGTTCTAAGAGCTAAGAGTTACAACTGACTGACTGCTGCACCAGAGCCTCTACTTAGCCATCACAAAGATCCCAAAACCCATGCAGAAAAGAAGGAAGTCCCAACATACCTAAGCGCTGATCATATGTCTCCATAAGGGCAATCTTCTGTTTTACATTTTCAATTGTGTCAAGTAGGGGTCTCAAGTCTAATTTACTTTGTTGCTGGTTTGCCATCTGTATTAGCTGTTTTACTTGCGATTCCAGTCGTGCAGACTTATCCAGATGACTGGCAAGAGCCTTCCAGTCAGTGCCATAGGAAGAAGGTGGGAAGCGGAGACAAGGACATTTACAAAATCAGCCATTTCATGGAAATAAAGAAATCTTTAACATGTGAGCAATACCAACTACACAGTACAATCAGAAGTACTCTGCTGCCTCAGGAATGTGTCCAACTAATCCCTCCTTTGGCATTTACCAGCTGAGAAGCTATCCCTCAATTCAGATCAGTTAATGCTGCTTTATTTCATTCAAATGATGATTCAAATTCACACCTTCCTATTTTCCATGGGGATCTGGCCATGAGGATTTATACAGTGCTTTTTTGCCCTGATTAGATACCCAAACTTCTTTATTACACAATACTGTCTACTATTACAACACAATACTGTCATTATAAATAAGAAGGGCTTGGGAAATGTCTGAGAAGCAGTATTTGTTATTGTCTTTATATTAATAACAACTGGATAAACATACTTCATATTGCATGGTTTAAACTACAAGAATGCAATTGGCCAAAAAGGAAAAAAACGATGTGTCACTCACCTGTGTGCTTACCATCAAATTGCTATTTTTACCAAACAGTTGTGTAAACTGTCTGAATTCTTTCTCACACTTTTTAACAGCCTCTGCTAACTGCTGGATTTTAATCTCTTTAAATTCCAGGCTCTTGTACAGGTCAGATATCTAGAGATGGAAAAATACAGAGTAAAAGCTCCATGCACAACCAAAATGGACAGGGATTAAATTAAAACATGTTATGGTACAGGAGAAAGTAGAGAAGTTTGCAGTGTAAAATCTCTAACTTAGCTGGATAATTCAAAATTCAAGGATGTGCACTGTCAAATATTGATATCCCTGCATCTTAAATCTGACTTGTTATTGCCCAGCTTGCGAAGTGAGATTTTTATAAGCCACAAGTAGGCAGGAGGAAGGAGGCAGGAGGCTCTGCATTGCTCTGTGCCACCTCTGCAGAGGGGATGACTTCAGCACCCCAAGGCTTCTTTTCAACGCAATCTGACTGGCCTCTGAAACCCTCAAATGTTCTATCCACAAACTTGGCATAGAATCAGAGAATCATAGAATTACTCAGGTTGGAAGGGACCTCAAGGATCATCAAGTCCAACCGCACCCTAACCATAGTACCCTAACTCTAACAACCCTCTGCTAAATCATATCTCTGAGGACCACATCCAAACGGCTCTTAAACACATCCAGGGACAGTGACTCAACCACCTCCCTGGGGAGCCTATTCCAATGTTTTACCACCCTTTCTGTAAAGAAGTGTTTCCTAACATCCAACCTAAACTTACCTTGGCGCAATTTGAGGCCATTTCGCCTCGTCTTGTCACCTGTCACCAGTGAGAAGAGACCTACCCCGCTCTCACTGTAAGCACCTTTCAGGTACTGGAAGAGAGCAATAAGGTCTCCCCTCAGCCGCCTCTTCCCCAGACTAAACAGCCCCAGCTCCCTCAGCCTTTCCTCATAGGGCTGATTTTCCAAGCCCTTCACTAGCCTCATTGCCCTTCTCTGGACCTGCTCCAATACCTCCATGTGCTTTCTGTACTGAGGTGCCCAAAACTGAACACAGTACTCGAGGTGAGGCCTCACCAATGCTGAGTACAGGGGCAGGATGACTTCCCTAGTCCTGCTCACCACACCATTCCTGATACAAGCCAGGATGCCATTGGCCTTCTTGGCCACCAGGGCACACTGCTGGCTCATGTTCAGCCGACTGTCCATCAGTACACCAAGGTCCCTTTCCATCAGGCAGCTTTCCAGCCACACCTCCCCAAGCCTGTAGGGTTGCCTGGGGTTGTTGTGACCAAAATGCAGGACCCGACACTTGGCCCATTAAAACTCATGCTGTTAACCTTGGCCCACTGATCCAGTCTGTCCAGGTCCCTCTGCAGTGCCCTTCTCCCCTCTGGCAGACCAACACTCCCTCCCAGCTTGGTGTTGTCTGCAAACTTACTGAGGGTGCACTCAATCCCCTTATCAAGATCATCAGTGAAGATGTTAAACAGAAGCGGCCCCAATACTGAGCCTTGGGGGACATTGCTTGTGACCGGCCACCAACTAGATTCGACTCCATTGACCACGACTCTTTGGGCCCGGCCATCCAACCAGTGCTTCATCCATCCAGAATGTACACCCATGCAGACCATGGGCAGCCAGTTTCTCCACGAGAATGTTATGGGGGACAGTGTCAAAGGCCTTACTGAATTCCAGGTAGACCGCATCAACAGCTTGACCCTCATCCACTAATTGGGTCACCTTGTCATAGAATGAAATCAGGTTCGTCAGACAGGATCTACCATTCATAAACCCATGCTGACTGGGCCTGATCCCCTGGTTGACCTTTAATTGGTCCATGATGGTTTCCGAGATTATTTGTTCCATAACCTTCCTGGGCACTGAGGTGAGACTGACAGGCCTGTAGCTACCAGGATGATCTTTCCGGCCCTTTTTGAAGATGGGCATCACATTTGCCAGTTTCCAATCCACCGGGACATCCCCGCATCAATTGCAAGAACTCAAAAGCAAATGATATAAGCGATGGCAACAAGGCTCCCATTGTGTCTGATGTAGAATACACACGCCTGAGCACAGACAAGTTTCCAGCTAATTGCCTGACTTCACTAGAAGAGCATATTCTGACTTCTGAGGTAAGCAAGGACAATAAAACCAGTCGTTTTAGAATGCATCTGAACTGTAACAGACAACAAACGCAAAATCTCACATAATCTCCCAAACTGCCAAGTACTTTGAAGAGTGTTCATTAAATACAACTTACTTGTTCTTCCAATCTAGAATTCTTGTCTAAAATCTGCAGCATGTGTTCCCGCAGGGCACCATTTTCATGTTCAGCAAGTTTCCCTCTTTTCACCTTAGTGAGGCAGAAGGGGAGTGAAAAAACAAAACAATCAGACACACAGATTTTTGAAACTGGTGGTTAAAAGATTTATTGATGTCAGGATTTAAAATGTCCCCTCTGTGCATTGAAAGTGAAGTCCTGGTTCTCTGCTGTAGCATCTTACTAGAAATGGTTGTAAAAGAAGTAAAAATGATTATCTTGATTAACTACTCTGGTTTGGGAGACAAATTTCTAGCACAAGTAATGATCTATAAAACATTACCTTTATAAGACAGCCATACTGTTTATATGGGCAGTCCACTTCAGTCTCAGGACACACAGTATGATGCTTTTCAATCTGCATATATTAACAAAGAAACTTGCAATGAAATAAATATTAAGTACCTTATTGCACTGATAAAATCTAAATACTTGCATAAGGAGCGAACAGAAGCCAATGTCATGGCTGATTGCACAAAGAGGAAAATGAATATTCAGAGTCAATAAGCAAGACAGGTATCTTCCCATACTGCAATACCAGTGCTTTGCAGTGACCAAACACCTCACTTGTCAGATGGGACATACATCACATGTAGGACCAAACAAAGAAAATACTTAGAGTGCTGAAGTTTTATTGGTGTGAGCCAATGTATTATGTGATGTGAGTTTTAGTTTTCAGTGAAATGTGTGATTTGCTGAATTGTTGCATGTGAAAAAAAGTCCTCGTACCTCCTTTTTCAGAATTATCTGTGAACAGTTTTGGACACAAGGCATGGGATAATCAGGACAGTCATTTTCCTCATGATTCTGGGGAAAAAGAAAAACAAGGCAATGGTTTGCATTTTTGTAAAACAGTATACATAGAAGTAGTTATTAATTGTGGCATGCAAAAAGTAATCATACACATACACACACAAGCCCCACATTACGTTTTTAAGAGAGTAAGAGTAACTGGTATTACTTAAAGCATTCTCGTTTTTATTATGCTTTCTCCTCCAGCTACTCAGCCAAGTTTTATTTCATGAGTGGTAAAACCCCACTGCAATGCTGGAAATGTTTCACTCAGCAATATTAAGAGGCAAATATATGGATGGATTCCAGGGAATGTCTTATAATCTTACCTTTATGTTAATTAACACCACATATTTATTACAGTACTGACACATTTCTTCTCGAAATTTACAGTGCTGATTCAAATGATCTTTCAAATCTTTCCGAAGGATTTGATCACAACATTCATCATTAGTGCATTGCACGCTTTCAAACAAACACTGCTGAAGATGTTCCTGCAACACATAAAAGCAAATTAAACCCCAGTGTGACACACAGCAACATCTGGCAGTCTGGTGACACTCAAAATTCTGAAAATTTGAGGAGTCCTCTAGAGGATTTCAACTTTTCACTCAAATAGGCCAAAATGGCCAGCACGTCTTAGCAAGTTTTCCAGAATCAAGCATCTAATTATGCCTAAGTGTACAGAAATCAAGTACAGATGCTGTGGATATAGTAAGGCCATCTCTGTGCTGTCATGGCTCTGGACTTTTGCTGACCTCAGGCTCTGCTGAGCAGCAAGGAGGTGAGGTTAGGCTGAGCACCAACCTGCTCACCTGAATTGGGTCTCTTTCCCCAGTTCCACATCACCCTGCACAGACTTCTAATGTGAGTTATCCTTGCTATTTTTATAATATTTAAATTTCCATATCATTATTTTTTCATTATTATATAGAAAACCTTCACTACAGTCCTCCTGAACTTGCAAAATGACAGATATATTCACAGCCATATAAAGCAAATGGTTCTTAACAAACAAATAAGGTGCAGCTGGTATAAGCTTACAGCCATGACATAGTATTTGTTACTCAGTGTATAACTAAGACACAGACTATGTACTCAAGCCACATTGCTACAGCGACAAAAGTCTGAAGACAACCACTGAAATTTAGTTTGTGACAGAAAGTTCACATGAAAATCAGAGGCTTAAAATGTGATTGAGCCAACTGACCTGATACCGCCCCAGAATTATTTTTGAATTGCAGTCGGGGAAGTTTTTGCAGAACACATACAAGTTGAGAACTTCTCTTTTACAACAGTTGTCTTTGAATACCTGTAAAGGAATGGTATGGCAATGATGCTCAGACATCCTGTCTATAGACTCTGAGAAACAGCTGTGTAAGCAGAAGCAAGTGAGCTCCCTGAGCAAACTTCCAGTCTTATTTAGGGATCTTCCTACACAGAGCATTATACAGCTGCTCTGTGCTGCACTACTGTCATAACATTTCCACAGGGCAGCAGGCAGTGAGTGAAAAACAAAATCACAAAGACAGTCTGATTACAATTTTGTCTGAGGAGCAGAAGAGGGAAGAGATATTTCATTTTGCTGGGAAATTCATTCTGGCAGGATCAAGTAGGCAGCATACTTTCAAGCCTTGGTATATAAACAAGAACAGATGAATCCATTACAAAAATCAGGTAGATTGCAAAATAAGCGGCACGAACTTACCTTTTCCTCTAAAAAGTTACCAAAAAGCAAATAAATCTGCAGGGTTAATGATATATAATAGAAATAGTTAAGACAGCAAATTATAACCAAGTCAAAAATTAAAGACAAACAACAAGATCCCCCCAAAAGACAGGGGATTAAAAAGTACGCCTATAAACTCTCAAGGTAAAATAACCTATAAAAATCCACCATAAAAAATATCAAAAAACATGAGAAGATTTAAAACTCTGTGAAACTATTTGACAGTTTACTGGAAATACAGAGGATTAAACTGAAATAACTTTAGAATGTGAAGTATAAAATGAAGTTTTAGCTGTACATCCAAATCTTCTTTTCTTCACTTTCAATCAGCGTTGCTTCATAAGACAAAAGCTGTTCCACCTCAGGGGACAAAAAGGCTCAGATCCGCCTTGTTCTCAGCTGGCCTGCTTTTTTTCATGCAGGTGATCTCTGCATGCACAGCCACTTACCTCGTGCATTTTTATTGTTTCTTTGTCGACAGGACATGTAGGTACTGCATTCAGTCCTCTAGATTAAAAGAAAAGTTGTGTTAACCCGTAGAAGATTTGATTTAGTTTCCAAGATTGGGTTACGCTAGAATTCAACTGGCATGGATAATGGAGCAGTGACTTTCAATTTGTAGTCACCAAAATTGTAAGGGACAGCTGTATCAGCAGAACGTTCAGAAGTTCGTGGACCCTGATGGCATTTCCCCAGGGCACTGAGGTGGGCATTGTAGCTGAACCCCTCTCAACAATCAAATGAAGGTCATGGCAGTCTGGAGAGGTTCCTGATGGCTGGAAGCTGCACAGTATTATACCCAGCTGCAAACAGGGCAGGAGGAGAAGACCTGGGAAACTATGGACCTGTTAGCCTAGCCTGGAAAAGCTGTGAAAAAAGATTGTCCTGAGGGATATTGAAAGGCAGTTAGAGAACAAAGCTGTTATCAGGCATAGTCAGCATGGGTTCATCAAAAGAAAGTCCAGCCTGAATAATCTGAAGGCACAAACTCGTGATCCATGTTAAATTTCCTACGTTTTAGTCACTCTTATAATAAGTAATTTAAGTCGGAGATAGTTTAACAAGTTAAATCTTATCTGCTGTTCCTATGTCAAAGTGATATTTTCCTTGATATGAATCAACAAAACATCATACCTAGAATTAATGTAATATTAAGGTATGGAAGGATTGTGAGTTGTCTATGTCCCATTCAAAGGGGGTACCATAAGAATCAAAAAGCACTTTGGAAAGGCTTTGTTCTAGCAGCTACACAGCCACAGTCTGCTTAGAGCTCTGGGAGGTTGTTAAGTTGCAACAATGAATTTAGAACAGAAAGCAGTTTGTCCTACAATTGTTAATAAGATGCCTTTTAAATTAAAGGGGATCTTGTCACTCTCTGGCCATCTGCTTCTCACAAATGTCATATCTGAAAAAATCTCCTGTGTGCATTAAGCCTCTGTTTAGTACAAGTAGTGCAGTCCTTGTTAAAACAATAAAGGAAGATTTAATTGCCCCTGTATTAAAAGAAGTCCTATGATAAAAGGTGAGAAAATGCATATTGAGGCAGTTGTGCATAGGGAGGCAACCCCAAGGGGGAAAAGTGACAAATAGAAAGCATCTAAAATTCGTAAAAAGTAAAAGCAATATCTGTCCACACAATCCAGCCTCTCTGCTGTTGTCCTGTGCACACAAGACATTTGATAGGTCTGCCGGGTAAGCTTATTTATACCTGCAGGTGAATCCCAAGCAAACGGATGGCAACAGCCCTCTGATCTCACTGTAGTCTTGGGTAATACTAACATCAGTTCAAGGTCTCCACTAAAAGTAAAGAAGTTACATGGAACCAAATGAAACTAGCTTTAATTTAACTACTGGCGCCAATAACATGAAATATTAATGCAAAAAAAAATCACCTGAGTAGTACCAATAACAGATGGACAAACCAAGACATTGTCCCACTCAGTGATATTTAAATTCATATAAAGAATTTTCATATGCTGACTTCTATGCAGTTGCCAAAACAATCCTATATTTCTCACCAGCACCCTGTAAGATCTTTAAAGACACTTTAAAAAGACTGAGCACACAGTCACTGACTTCAGAAGTCTTCCCATTGACTCTCATACAACGTGTTAGCAGAGAATCACTGTTATTATGGAATTCACTGTTGATTTATGGAAGGTGCTGACTTCTGTTTAAGAACAGGAGGACAGGGAGCCTGTAGCTACAGGAAGGAGTTTGTACTAACCTCAAAGCGAGAATGCACTGCTGGCAAAAACGGTGCCCACATCCTGTCTGGTGGGGATTGTGAAGGACTAAGTGGCAGTAGGCACACTTGTACCGGTCCTCTAAGGTTTCCACAAACTTGTAGTCAGTGTCAGGTTCGAAGTCCAGAGATACAGCACTAGCAGAGTTCTGGCGCGTAAAGATGCCCGAGACACCAGTGAGCTCGTCACAGGCCATGGAAGCTGCTCTGGAAAATCAGACATGGGAAGAATCTTATTAAATGCTCACCATCAGTCACTTCACCTCTGCTATAGCCTGTGGCAGGCTGCCATCTGTCTGAGGGTTTCAGTTTGCAGAAGGGTCCAACAGATTTCAAAGGGAAACGTGACATCAACTGTGGAAGTACAACAGAATGCTCAGAGGACCCCAAGATGATGCTTACATGACAAGCACTAAAACATACTTTGGAAAGAGTTTCAGGATTTGAGAACGATTTCCCAGAACTGGGAATTTTTTCTCAATTTTCTTGCAGGAAGTGTTAGCCTAAAAAAACCACCAAAATTTAAAGCAGGCACATGTGGGGAAAGCAGAGGCCAAGTGTTGGCCCTAAGATCTGCCAGGAAAGTCTGTGCTTAACATGAAACTCTCCCACACAGTATCACAAATTCACTGCACTGGTGCAAACAAGATAGCTTTGTGGTTCATGGCCAGGAGTACACACACACACACAAAAAAAAAAAAAAAAAAAAACCACACACAAAAAAAACCCAAACCAGAAGTAGAGGGATTTTACCTTCAGTTTAGGTGTTAAAAGACCCAAAGCCTCTTATCTTGTCATCCTTCTATTTCCAGATGATCATTCATTTATAGCAGTAGACTATAATCTCATTTTTTCCAAAATTTTACTTAATTGTATGTCAGTTCTTGGCTACATTAACCTCACCTGCAAGAAAAAAAAAAAGAAAAAGGAAGACTGCAATCAGAAACATGTCATAAGTTTTTTGCTCAACCTATAAAAGCTCAGAGACGCCTGATGAATGCAATATTAGTTTTCTAATAGGAAAAAAACAACATCTGTTTCCAGCTCTAACAGTCACAGACCTAGAGATTTGCCACAGATCCCCTCAATCTTACAGTACTTTTGTGCAAATAGCCAAAGACCTCAAGCTGCTAGATTTTTATTGTAGCTTTGCATTCAGAAGACATTTATACTCACAGGATGTGTACAAAAGCACAGCTCATCAGCCACAACCATGTTCTCTTAAATAAAAGAACGTAAGTCAAGTGTTTGATCTTCTGGTCTGTACCTCACTACTGAAAGCACAAAACACAATTCACCACAGAGCTACTCAATTTCACAGCAGTACTTGAGCATGCTGTTTCCCCTTTGGGTGCATCATTCTCCCTGCCAGTCACCTGAGTCACTTTTGCTGGCACCTCGCTAGGGCCTGACTCAGCACCTGTAAGGTCACTGAGGGTGTCTGCTGTGGAAACATGGCTGGCACATGACCACAGCAACCCCACAGATGGCAATGAGCAGCACTGATACATGGCATATCCCATTCAACTGAGGGCTGTTGGCCCATGGAAACAGTGGTGAGGATGGCACAGCACAGAATTTGAAAGGTCATGGAGCAGCTGGGGCTCAGAAAGCAGATTTCTCTACTGTTCAAAATCCTGTGCTGGACAAGGAAATCTTGCAGGCCAGAGGGAGCAGATGACTTGAAAGCAAGCCAAAACACACGATCAGCAGGAGCCAATCTGCTCACTGTGGGCCTCATAGGGCACTCATCTACCAGCCTGCAGGACTGGACATGGGACTCATCAGACATTGTCTGACCCTTTTTCCTCTGACAACAGGGTTCTCGTTTCTCTGATGCTCACCAAGGAGCAATTTTATTTCCCTCATGCCCACTGAGGATGCAGGGAGGCAGCCTGAGGGGTTACCAGCAGCACAGCTTCCATCACAGACCCAATGGCCTGTGCAGTGGCCACCATGACCTGTGTGGCATGGGCACCTGCTGGCCAATCTCCTGCAAACTCAGCACTCAGTAAGAACACCAAAACACATCTCATTCCTCTCATTTATGAATGCTTCTTCTCATCTATGGAACATCCAATTTTTCCAGTCCAGTCCTGTCACACTTCAGGACTTGCACCTTCTGGCATCATGTATTCTGCAAGTTGATGCCACACTGTGTAACAAACACAGACACACACACACAAAAATCCATGATTACCAGCTTCTTTCTTTCAGGGTCTATCCTGAAAGCCTTCCCAGGCACAGACAGCTCAGGTTTGCCACTGTCACCAGCCATTACATGACTGCTGTGGGACGTGCAGCCGCTTTGCGATGAACCAGGCCATGTGATGCACACAGCCTGGGAGGACTCTGCGAGGATCCTGTGAGGGCCCAGGGGCTGCTGCAGCCCCTATCAGGCTCCCGCCATTTCCTTGTGCAGCCCTTCAGCTGTAGGTCAGCTCTTTCCACAGGCTTGGGACCGAGGGGCTGGGGGTAAGACAAAAAAGAGGCACTTCGCTTTGCCACACACCAGAACTGGAGTGGAGTCTGCTTGAATCAGTGTGGTTTGGCGTGAGACAAACCCCGAGGAGCCAGAGGTGATGGCTGGGTGACAGACCCACCGCTGGCCAATGCTTGGCGTGAGGTGACGTATTTCCACTGCTGTCACAGCAGCCCCAGGCTGGCTGCAGGAGCCCTTCTGACCCTCCTGGTCACCGCTGCTCACGCCCATGCTTTTTGAGTTAGCATCAGTGGGAAACCATGAGGGGAAAAAATGCTTTTTGTGCTCACCCGCCTGCCGCTGGCTGACTGCATCAGTTTCCTGCTTACGCCAGGGTCTGGCCCACGCCACCACCGAGGTGTGCTTTCACTTCTGCCTGCTCCCAGCTGCAAAAAACGTGAGGACATCCTCTGTTGTGTGAGTGTGCCAAAAACATGAGGGCATCCTCTGTTGTGTAAGCGTTCCTATCTTGCATGTAAATGGCACTGCTGAACAGAACTCTGCACCTAGAGAAGCAGCTGGAATCACCAAAAGCTAAGCCTGAGTAGTATGGAGAGCTACCAAAGAGTGGCAGCTCAATGGCAGCGCAGCACAAACAGCTCACAGCTGGGCTCCCACCTTGCTTCACATCCCTGCCCCTACCTACATCAACAGCAGAATGCTTCCGAAACAACATTTTTTTATCTGAGTTGCATGCAGATACATATCTCACTAGCAATAACACAGCGAAGAAGCTTCATAACAAAAACACAATTTCTTTATCTAGCTTTAACTACCACCACATCAGATGATGCCCAGCCATTTCTGGTTGGGCTAACTTACTGCTTAGAAGTGGGGTAAGACACAAGGAGAACCTAAGAAGACAAATCAACATGAGCCTGATTTACAGTCATACAACAATTATGACCATATGCAACAATGACACTGAACTAATGTGGACAGATTAACTTTTTTTTAGCCATGAACTCACTGCACACAGAGAAAAACACTTGCATAATGTTGTAGTTCTTTTTTAAGACAGTATGTTTTTCCTCTTTTCTCTCACATGAAGGTTCCCAAGAGAGGTTAATCACATTGCCATGTGACCTTGAGCACGTGAGCCACTACAGAAAGTGCAGCACCCAAACATCCAGGACAGCCAATGCAGCACATGGGCACTGAACACCACCAAGTCTTTTAAACTGAGAAAGGTAAGTTTGTGAATTGTTATTGCTGGTTTGGTTATTAAGCATGGACAAGAAAATAGGATGCTTGGTCCTGCTGTTTAGTAGATAGGGGACCTACTAGCTGAAAGCACAGTTTCACTTGGGTTCATAATATAAGGGAAGATAATGCTCAGCTATGCTCCAGGGTTGGGGTGCTGCTCACTGTGATTACTTCCTTCCCTTCTATGATTCCATGAAATATATTTAATAGGACATGAAGTTGTATATCTGTAATCCTACGCTCTAATTCCAGTTTAGCTCTATTCCTTTGCCCCAAGGAATCACAGAATCACAGAATTGTAGGGGTTGGAAGGGACCTCCAGAGATCATTGAGTCCAACCCCCCTGCCAAAGCAGGTTCCCAACACCAGGTCACACAAGTAGGCGTCCAGGCGGGTCTTGAATATCTCCAGAGAAGGAAAAGGAACAGAGCTTAGAAAGTCTTAGAAGGTGCCCCATCCCTCCTATTGAAGATTATTATGGGAAACCCGTCTAAGTTGGGATTTGGAAAGTTTTGTAAAAGTCAGATCTTCAGAGGTCTAAGATCAGTTCACTTCCATGGGAGCTGACTGACAGAAATACGGTGGAAGGGAACATACCTTGCACTAGAAAGACCCTCTTCAAGCTGCCTTATAAACTAGAAAGATTAGTTGCCTCCAGGACTTTTGAAATAAAATAACCAAGTCATATGGTTTATCAGTAATATATGGCTTCACTATGAAAACACTGAATTTTGGGGACAGCAAACATATGCTCCAAGTCTTAACATACACGGCTAAACAGTCTGTTAAAGGACTACTGTAGATGTCTATACATATTAAATACATACCTATCGAAGATGCAGCAGACTACATTGAGTCACAGAGAAAAATAAAAGCAGGTGATGCTGCCTGATATCACTGCTGGTTTATCACCACTCCTCCTAACCCAAGGGAGAGTTACAATATTTTGACTGCTCACAACAAAATGCACTAGAAAAGTCCCTGCAGGGGAGAAGGATCCTGGCTGCATTTCTTGAAACCTCCCAGCCTTGAGGTTACAGAGGAGAAGGATCCAGGAGACTCACCACTGAGATACACAGGGTTTCACTCAGCAGCAAATCAACACCAAGAGCTACTCTGCTTACTTAAAAATGACCAACTGGATGCAGTGACCAACTGGCATCCAGGAGAAAGTGCTTCTAACTGCAGCAGTTTCAGAACTTCCTCTGAGGCCCCACAGAGCCTGTTGCTGCAGAGGGCAGCAGAATCAAATCAGGTATTGTTAGACAATATTATCCAATTCAAACTCCAGCATTACCATATTTCACAGGCTTACAGTAAATAGTAAAACTTTACTAAGCAAGCATCAATTTGCTGATCTCCATAGTAAAATTTTCACCAAGTGAAGTGAGGCACAGAAAGGTTTCTTTTGCATAGAGTTACAGTCAAGCATTATAATGAATCCCCATAAGACTAGACTCCATTATTTTTAAGGCATAGATTACAGTACAGACAGCACTTCAAAAATTAGCAATACACAACTAGCAAAGTGTATCTTGTGCTTAAGTAGCTTCAATTTTATGATCAATTTTACTTATTTGCTACATCTGCTATTTTCCCTGGATTTCCTAATCACAAATTTATTAATTTTGTATTATCATGAAACTCTCTACATCTAACTAACACAATGTTAAGTTACAGTAACATGGATTTCTGTCTTAAAATAATTGTGTTCTCAGCTGGAAATTAATTTTCTTCCTAACACTATTGAGAGGTCACAATCAAGAGTCATTAAAAAAAAAACACAACAATCAATGAAGCTACTTTATAATCTAGTCATTTAAAAAACACTGACACATGGAAACAAACAAACAACAACAAAAACAAACCAAAAACCACACACTCCAGAAACCCCACATTTTCTGAATAGCTATGTTTCAAGCTAGTAAATAGCTATTTTTCAAGCTAGTAAATACTGATGGTCACAAGAAAACATCGTACAGATTGTTCTCTATCAGGCTACCCTGCCCCAGAACTGAACAGTTCTTTCATTTGTCAGTCAATTCTACACTTCTGTATCATTATATAGATGATTTACCATCATCCTGACCCCCCTCAGCAATCTCCACAGAAGGCACACTTGCAGACCTCTCTGCTTGCAGCCCATGCTCTGGATGCTGCTGTCAGCTCAGCGGGGGAGTTCAACTCCAGACAACTTTCAGGCTCTGAAGCCCTCTATAACAACCATGTGGCACTCACACATCCCCCTGCAGCAGCTAGCACCCGAGGAGCTGCTTACAGATGACAAAAAATTTTAACAGCATTAGAATCCTGACATCATTGCTGAGACACGTTTTAGTAGAACTGTACCTGAAATCTGTAGCCGATCTTCAGCGAGGAGAAAATGAGAGAGCGAGCGTGCACGAGTGTAAGCTTTGTGGTTAAAACAACAGTACGAGCATTTTAAATCAGCGAGGGAGTGGAAATCCCCTGGTGTAGCATTGAAAAGATCATGTCTAAAAATGTTTCAAAAGTGTTAGGACAGGAGCAAGCCATCTAAAAGCATTTTTCCTTGCAGCTTTGATGTACCAATTGCAGAATTTGCTATTTGGAGCAACATAATTTTACCAAGAACATTTTGCACAGATTTAGTCTAGGATACAGAGTCTGCATATTGATAACATCGCTTTCACGGAAGTGCTGAATGGTATATCTAAAGGGAAAACAAATGGTCAGGAGCAAGCACAGAAGGGTAGAAGGAAACCCAAGGCCCAGCCCTGCCAGATCCATCCCTACACAAGGAATCCCTGTGGGCACAGGCAGGTCTGCTCGCTGCAGGAAGCTGAGGGACTGCTCATGGAGGAAATGGCACCATTGAGCTACAGCTACCACAGGAACTCACACTGAAGGCTGCATGGACATCTCACATTTAAAACAGAATTTTCCAGCTGTTACAAAAAGAGATGTTTGTATTTGGATTTGTAATAACCAAGGCCACCCTACACCCTGTTTATTTCAGAGCCTGAAGTTAAGCGCTTACACAGGACTCCTGGCAGTCTCCATCCCTGCAGTCTCTGTGGACAACGACCTTGTTTCCCTGGACCAATATATGATTCCCTTCCTGCAGTGCCACAGGCTCCATCTCTAATCCCACTCCTTCCTTCTTCTGGTCTGCTCCCTCCCTGGCTTCCTGGTCTCTTCTTCCTTTATTCGGTATGTTAACGACAAGAGCTTGAGTACTGGTCAGCTTGTTCAGTTAAATGAGCCCCTAATTAAACCAAGTAATAACAATTTCCCTTCATCCCCTCAAAGTAAGGCATCTTATTTTCTAGATAAGCAATAATTTTCAGTACTCCTGTTATTTAAAATACAAGTATTGAAAAAAAAGCTTCTATTCTGTCTTGCAGCAAATGCCACACATGCTCTCTTTAGCCTTTTTCCTTTAATTAAGCCTGCTCATGAAGCGTTTCTAATCTTGTTCAATCTCAGTCTCCCCTCCCAGGAGGATTTTAGACTACTGCATGCTTTCCTGAACCATCCCTACAGCACTGGAACAGACAAGTCATCACTGAAGCTGGTACTGTGCTGGCAGAGAGAAAGGCATCTATTTGAAGGCATGCTTCTTTTTCATGGGATCAATTAAACTGATCCAAGTTGCATTTCTAGACACAGCCTAAAATAAATTATATGGCTAAACCTTATAAAACAGAAAATACTCTTTTGTCCTTGCAACAAATTCACATCCTTAGGATATGCCTTGATCAAGCACAATGCACAGCGTGTGCATAAATTGACAAAGGATGAGCGAAATAACTCCAACATGGGTTCTCCTTAAAACCATCAACTCTGGAAGCAGCACTCATCCAGCCAGTGCCATGAGGCAGAACTGCAGAGAATACAGTGTTTGTGAGCACAACTCCAGGAAGCACCATCTGCTTCTGGGAAGCTTTGGGGAAAACCCCAAATGGAGAAGTTGAGTAGGAGCAGGATCTTCATTTTAAACAATCTCGCTCAGCAGATGAGTAGAAAGCAGATGAGTAGAAAGGGGTTGTTGTTCTTGGGCCCCCCTCCATTTCCTGCAGCCCTAAGTGCAGTGCTGAAGACCCTGGCAGGAGGAACCAGCAAGGAGCATCAGCAAGCTTAAAGCATGCACACCAGGATGATGGAAAAGACGGCCAGGAACAGCATTTAAGGAAAGAAACAAACACACAAGAACCACATAAAGAAACCAAAGGTACTGAAACGAAGTAAAAGAAACGTGGAGAACAAGACAACCAACTACATTTTCTTTCTTGAAGCGTACCAGAACCAAAATGAAGTCTTCACATTTCCTAACAAATAGTACAGACCACACATGCTGCAGGACCAGGTTCAAGAGGTTACCTCTCCGTCCCCACCCCAAGGGCACACGCTATGCAGGATATCAGTTGGTTTGACTTCAGTCGGAGCGTCCATTAATACCTATTCAATGCACAAGAGAGTTTGATTTTCCATGCACTCAACCGTATGTCTTGATCTTAATGAATGATTTAATCAGCGCAGATAAAAAAATCTCTCAATATACCCTATGGTTATCCATCCGCATTACTAGGATAAGCTCAAATTGTGCTATGTTCACCACGACACAGGAGATTTTGGCAGGCCACCTATTTCTTCTTGGACACTTAGTAATTCCAGAGGTTAGAAATTCCCTTCAGCTCAACTGCAGGAATTCATAAGCTCAGTGGATTGTGCTTAGATACATGTATGTGTCTGATGACATATGGACACATATTTTCTAGCCTATGATGAGTTAATTGGTATGTCAGAAACCAACTAGTATCAGTGACTTCATGACCTTGCTGCTGGGAAAGTGGTGACAGTAAAGATTATCATCACTGTCTTTTCTTAAAAATGAGAAAGGGGAACGGACACGTTCTTAAGAAGTCCTGATGAGATCAAACATGACACACTGGAGATTTACAGAGTTACAAACAGGTGGCAGGGCTTTCACAGGGCCCAATATCAGGAAAGATGCCATGTAAAAAGGATGTTAACACACCCAGGGTGACACCCAGTGCTCCTCCTGCTATTGGCATCGGTTTTAGCTGTATTGCTCCCAGCAGTGAACAACATCACTGGGCTTTTAGCCTTCAAGGTGTGTCTCAGACATCACCAAGGTCAGTGCTGGTAATTCCTCTGGGAAAAAGTGCCATGAGGTTTGATGTCAGTGACAAAGAAACAAACCAACAGATAAGTTTTTTTTCATTACAGATAGTGCCTAATAGTCTTGCATGATACATTCAATTGAATATATGATCTGGTGACCCTTTATACCCGCTGTCTCTAAGACAACATTAAGAAATGAAACCTGAGATTTTGCTTTCATATTCAGTAAGGGCCATACTCCAGTTCTAAGTGCATGAATTCACTGTTGGTTTATGGCAGAAACTCTGTGCCTGAAACCAACACATTGCCTCATGCATCTCATAGTGACCACCTCAGGCAAAACTGCTTTGCGGATTGTTTCTCTCATTGAGGTTTGTTTAGTCACTGGTGGCTTTGTGTAATAACAACTTCTCAGTATTATCTTCTGCAAAATAAGGACACAACAGCATATGTGCCCTTAGAGAACCCCATTTGCAAGTGTCAATTTAAGACAAATATAAACTCTCTTAAAGAGTTCCCCACACAAATGCACTTAGCTACAAAGCACTGTGGGCAGTCCCATATTAAAACCACTGCAATTCGGGGTGCTGACAGTTCTCACATTTAATTGTTGTAAAACTGAGATGTAGAGACTATGGAAATTTTTGCTGCATTTTTATTAATGATATGCATGACTCAAGTTTCCTTACCTTCCTGAGCTGCTACACGCCAGAGTAAAGAGGTTAGCCTCTTTCCTGGGCTGAGGGAAGGAGATGGAACAACTGTGTGTACAGCCCAAATAGCACAGATAACAGAGGGACTAACAGTGTGAACATTAACTCTTCATGGTCACGAGCCAAGAAACTTGAGCAGGACCAGAAAATAAAAGGTTCTTCTGCAAATCAAGGCACAGACCCAAGGAGACACAGGACGTGTCAGCACACTGCTCCTGGCAGGCCACTAAACACTGTGGAGAATGGAATGTCTGCAAGATGAAAGAAAATACCCATGAGATTGCAGCTATCACCAGAACTCTCAAGATCAAGGGCCCAACAAATATTTTAATTCATACAGACTCTGTGAAGGACCAGAAAGAGAAATGCTCTCTCCACAGCCTACTATTAATTGAGGATAAATAACATCTGTCTACCTATTTATAATCGAAAGGCCAGAAAAAGAATCAGAAAAGACACAGGCGTACAGGTTAACTTAAAGAAAGGATGCTAATAAAGCCTGGGAGATCAAGCACCCAGCAAGTCTGTAGCTGCACGCTGAAGTGATTTGGCAAAGTTACCCAAAAGTGTTCAGCACAAAACAAATAGTATCTAATCTATTTGGGACTACTATTATTTAACATCTTTGCTGATGACACCAAGCTGGTGGTGCAGCTGACAAACTGGAAGGACACCAACAAGAGTGACCTGGACATTCCAGAGAGGTGGACTCAACAAGGAACATCATGAAGTTCAGCAAGACCAAGTGCCCTAACCTGTGTTAGGGCAATCTCAAGTGCAGATACAGGCTGGGCAGAGAATGGATTAAGAGCAGCCCTGAAGAAATGGAGTTCTGGGTACTGGTGGACAAAAACTCTTTGTGAGCTGGCAGTATGTGCTTGCAGCCCAGAAAGCCAACCATCTCCTGGACTGCATCAAAATCAGTGTGACCAGCAGGTCAGGCAAGTGATTGACCCCAACTGCTTTGCTCCTGTGAAACCCCACCTGCACTACTGTGTCCTGGCCTGGGATCCCAAGTAGAGAAAGGATGGAGAGCTGTTGGAATGGGTCCAGAGGAGGGTGTGAGGATTATGAGAGGGTTGGAGCACTTCTATGAGGAAAGGTTGAGGGAGCTGGGCTTGTTTAGCTTGAAGAAAAGAAGGTTGTGGGGAGACGTCATTGCAGCCTTCCAGTACCTAAAGAGGCCTACAGGAAAGCTGAGGAGGGACTCTTCAGCAGGGAGCATAGCGATAGGACGAAGGTAACAACTTCAAACTAAAAGAAGGGAGATTTAGATTAGTTGTCAGGAAGAAATTCGTTACTTGGAGGACAGCGAGGCACTGACAGAGCTGCCCAGAAAAGCTGCAGGTGCCCCATCCTTGGAAACATTCAAGGCCAGGTTGGATGTGTGGCCTGATCCAGTGGAAGGTGTTCCTGCCCTTGGCAGGGACTTGGAATTGTGTGGGCTTTGAGGTCCCTTCCAACCCAAAGCATTCTGTGATTCTATAACCTGACCCATAGCTCTCCACTTTGAAGGCTTTGCAAGAACTGTGCTCCTATCTTCAATACAGCGTTTAGCAAGTATGCAGGTAAAATAAAGAGCTGTGTGGCTTCTGCTCTTTGCATTAATTGGAAACTCCTTTTATCAAAGTTTCCAATAGAAGCTTTCCAGTTTAAAAACCTTGCCTCCTACTGGATGCCACTTCTCATTCTCTCCAAACTTTCTAATTACTGCTTCAGTGCATCTTCCCACCACCCCTGCAGTGTCTGTGAGAGCCACAAGCTTTCTTTTCTTCCTTCCTGTCTTTACTTATCTCTCTACACTTAACACCTTGAGCCAAAGCTTCCTGCCAGCTGCTCACAAGTTCTCCAGACTGCTGCAGACTGTCTTCCTGCAAAAGCTGAACTCCAGCTATCTCTTCCAGCATCCATGCTGGAATTGTTGGAGTTGGAAGGTACTCTTGAAGTCCATCCAGTCCAACTCCCCTGCAGTGAACAGGGATACCTACAACTCAGTCAGACGCTCAGAGCCACTCCAGCCTGATCTTTAGTATCTCCAGGAACTTCTCTTTATCTACTTCTTCTCTGGGCAGCCTGTTCCAGTGCCTCACCACCCTGATTGTAAGAGACTTTTTAATATCCATTCTAAGGAAGCAGACCACCTCCTGCACAGTCCCTCCTACCCACACCCAACACAGCCGGCCCGGACTACATGTGGACCCATTACCTTCATCCCTTTCTCTTGGGCTTAAAGAATTAAACCTGCACGGTTTCATCAGCTCCATTTCATGATGCAGTACGTCTTGTGTGCTTATGCACTTTTCCAGGCCCTCACCATCTACCTGCTTTCCAAACACTTTTAAAAAATGCAGGTGGTACTTACTCACCCGCCCAGCACCCAGAGATGATTTTTGCAAGCCACAGCTACAACCACATCATGTCTCTGCCCATCCCTCCACCAGAACCACATGGAATCGTTAAGGTTGGAAAAGACCGCTAGAACCATCCAGTCCATCCACCGACCCATCCCCACCCGCTAACCGCGTCCCTCAGTGCCACATTTCCGCGGTTCTTGAACACCTCGAGGCGCGGTGAGTCCACCACCTCCAGGAGCAGCCCTGACCTCCTTCTCCCCCTCCAGGCTCCCAAATCCACCTCTCCCACCACCACCACCACCACCACCCACCCCCTCCGGCGCTGTAGCAGGGCTGGCTTCACGTCGGGCCGGGCGGCGTCGCCAGGCTCCGCGCGGGCAGCATCCGTCACCCACCGCAGCGGGCAGCCCGTCCCCAGGAGCGGCACGGAGAGAAGCGGCCCTCCCGCCCCGCGCCTCCCGGCCCCGCGCCCCGCGCCGCCTTCGCCCCCCCGCGGCACCTGCCGGGCCCGGCCCGCCTCCCCGCCGCACCTGAGCCGGAGCTCGCCGCCCGCCGGGCCGGGGCGGCGGTGGGAGGTGCGGGGCGCGGCTCCGAGCGGAGGGCAGCGCGGGCGGGGAAGCGCAAGCGCCGCCGCTTTCGGTTTCATGGCAACCCCGGGGCGGGGAGAGCCCGAGGCGGCGGGGGCTGCGGGGCGGCCCGGGGCGGGGTAGCGCGGCTGCGGCTGGAGCTGGGGAGGCGGAACGGTGGGGGACGGCGGGGAGGGTCGGCTCCTCCCCCTCCTGCCGAAATCGAGCGTATCGCTGTTGCTATCTTTAGGAGTGCCCCGGTTACTCGGCGTTCCGCCTGTCTGGGAAGTTCACGGGAGCGCCGCTCGGAACAACGGGCGTCACGTTTCTGTGAGTAAACGCGTATAGCGGTGAAGGAACAGATCCTTTGGAGGTGGGATGGCACTCCTGATCCCCATCCTACCGACAGACGTTTCAGCTCCCCCGGAGCGCCGCTTCCAGGTACCGCAAAGTGTGCCGAGGAGCCACCGAGCAGCGGGTCGGACCTTGCTGTCGCTGCAGCTCCTGGAGAGCAAAGCAGCGGGGCGCACGGAGATCCCTATCTCGGGGTTACGAGGGCGTTAGCCCGAAAGGAGCCTTCTGCACCAGTAGCAGCAAGGCTAAAATAGTTCTGCTGCCCGGTTATTTTGGTGTATAAAATGACACCAATTTTTTTTAAGTTTTACCTCAGTACCTATGTCAGGATGTCTGTTACTACAGTGGGGCCAGTTGCTCGTAAGTAGCATGGATACTGCTCTCTGTATGTGTCCTTCTCCTCTTACCACCGGAGTATAGGCTCTGCCTCCCTTATTCACCAGTAGCTCAGTTAGACTTTAAATTGTGTTAGGCTGTAATTGGGAGTTAAATGGTATTAAGGACTATATTTTTCTTCTGTACTTCACACAGAACTCCCTGTTCTCAGAGCAGATCTCTGCCATGCCCATCCCTGCTTCCAGTGCACCCCGAGAAAGGAAAACAGATTCTTCTGCTTTAACCCTGGGGAGAGCTAGAGGCCCATCACATTTATCACGATGCCCCAGTTCTATGTAGCACATTTTACAGTGCCCCATTTTGCAGCGTGGCTTTGACAGCTGATTATTCCATTTCCTTTTTTGTTTGGAAACACAAACTGATGTACATCCTCTTAAGAATTTCCTCTTGGACCTGACTTTGCTGACACCATTCCTGCCAAGCAGCAGTTCTCACTTCAGCCCATTCTCTCCCTTTATCAGCAAGAGGCTCGGCCCTGTTCTAGTAACCTTCATCCTCTTTGCTTTGTAATCCCGTGCGATTCCTACTCAGGCTCCCCCCTAGGTAAGCTACAGGCTCATGTTTGCTGGGGGCTGTGAACTTTCCAGAACAAGAACAAAGACAAAAACCAAAACCTAAGAACACAAGTCACGGTAATTCCTTTCACTCATCGTCAACTGTGTAAGAAATTAAACTGCTGTACGATGATGTGCAATGTTTAGTGATTGATTTTATTAATGCAGGAATTCCTGCTTCGCTCCATACCCATTCTGATTTAAAGTGCAACAATTAGATCTGATATTTTTGTACATCCATACTTTGCAAGCGCTGTTCCTCAGACGACGTAGTTCAAATTATGCCTTGCAGTTGTAAAACCTGTCAGTTTTAGTACCGTTTTGCTTTATTAACTAAAATAAACTGTACAAAAAGCTGTAGAGTTACATTAGCTTTGAACAATGTCGGATACACGTTCTCAGCTGAACTTTAGTGTGCAAACATTTTACATTTTTTAAAGTGACAAAATTAAGCCAGCCTTGAAGTCAGAGTTCATTACTACATTACAAAAACAGGAGACGAGATATGGCAAAAGAAATTCCCCACCGAAATCAACACCATTGTATAATTTTATTTCTAATTCTTAAAAAAATAGAAATGAATTTAGAAGAGAATCACAGTATAAGGGCCCTAACATATTAGACTATTACCAGGTACATAAAAATAGAAGACACAGATTTCTTTGAAACTTTAATCCTTTGATTAAGCAGCAAGCATATCACTCTCCAGGCAAACACTGCTTAAAACAAACCCTACCCCCAAAAACAGGACGTGCAAACTGTATGCACATACTCTGCAAAGCACACAATAAAGACATTTTGCTATGTACATACTTAATTAGTACTACAAACGCTAGGAAATCCCTACTGTGTGCTACAGTGTTTGTAAAGGAAGAAATACTACCCATCTCTGCCCCTCCCGCCCCCTTCAAATACAGCACCTTTGCCCAGTTATAGAATATTTAAACAAGATTAAACTGAATTACAATGTACTGAACAGTTTTATAGCAGTTGGTGGCGGCCAACTCTACTGCAACACCCAACATTCTGCATACTGAAGTCTATCGACGAGACAAGACAAAAATTAGCAAAGGTACAATACACACACCTGGGAGACTCAATGCTTTAAAAAAAAAAAGTGAGAAGTACTGGAGATGTACCCTATCACTGTTAACAACTGAGATACTTATGGATATGGAAATGGATTTCCTATCAGTTTTAAAAACCCGTCTGGGTAGCAGCCAGATCCGTACGTGGCTGTTGAGGGACACTTAAGACTTCCAGAACAAACGATTCGGCGATCACGCTCAGCACATTTTGATTACAGTGTTGCTTTTCTCAGGAGAGAGGTCATCTGATGCTCACATAGTGGCTAAGAACCTACTCTGATGCAGAAGAAAATTCCTAAGAAGGACCCCTTGTATGAGACACCAGTGCACTGCTGAAAGCTGTATTGAAAGAAAAATCGAGTTTGATCTGAAAATATTTGTGAACTTAGCCATAAAGGTGAACGCTTTAATTGCGATTCAGGTCACAAATATCAATCCCTAATACTAGATTTACAAAGGTAATAGGATCTGGTGCTGTAAGAACTTCCCTTTGCACAAATGAAAAGCCTTAGTCAACTGCTAACTGGTGGTCAGACCACCACATCATCTGTGGAAAGAACGAGGGAGAGCACATTCCATTTTCAAATACAGCCTCGTCTGAGTCATGCGCAAATCAAACTGGTAACACAATGAATTTAACAGGATTTTAAACACCAGGTATAAACAAATAATTTTCTAGAATAGCATGGCAGTTAGCAATGCAATGTTTTTCAATAGCTTGACTCAGATCATAGTTTCAAATGCTGGTACTGAAAATTGAAGCCTGGTTTACTTGGAAGGGAGAGGCGTTTGCTTTAAAAACAAACCAACAAAAAAACTAAAACTGGGCATGAATCAGGGTTCTAGACAAGAAAAATGTAGTAGTAAATACCGTGAAAAATAAACCCCAACCTTTTATTCTCCTAGAATGGGGAAGCCATAATTGATACCGAAATGCAGGTTTTACTAGTGAATAAAACAAAACAAACCATGATAGCTGTAACCCAGCCCACCGATCTGCCAGCAATAGCAGAAATCAGACATTTAACACTGGGCAGGCAGGCAGCAGAGAGCCCTATTGCTACGTTACTCTCCTAACCACCCTCAGCCTCTGTGCATTCATCATACATCATAGGCAAGATATCAATGATCTCGCAAACACCAACTGCGAGCAAGATGTTCTCAGAGGACTGAAATTCTGCTGTACTTAAATTAGAAGGGTCAGCAGAAGAACTAATTAAATGGATGGTTCTTGCTAAGCAGTTCCTCTGCTGCCATCCCCCTGGGTGCTGGCAGTTGCTGCCTCTCCCCAGCCCAGCCTACAAGAGAGTGCAGCGGGAAACTAGACTCCTGTTTAGAAGACAGCTTCTATGACTAGAACACACGTGATGTTTAGTATGTTTGGTACAATAGCTCACTGAGTTTTCAGAACTCTTGAAGAGGACTGTTTAATAAGAAAGTACCTTTTTTAAACAAGAAAAAACATTCTGGGAAAAAACATTAAGAGAAGAATCATCTACCTTTTACAATTGCAAGAAATGCTTCTACAGATATCTAAACAGGGCCAAAAATTCTGAACCTAAGGCCATTAGGTTTAAATTTTTTTTCTCCACTAAAAAGTAAAAAATAAAATGAAAATTACACACAGAAAACCACTACATTTAAGTCTCCTACAATATTACTTATTCCTAGGATTTGCCAGCCTACTTTCCTGTAGTTAGATGCTCGACTACAAAGAACCATAATAAAATAAATAGAGTAAAAAAATCAGTTAAATGAAATCCTGGTGCGTTGAACATTGACTCATGTATGAAGTTAGCTTCCTTCGACAGTTATTCACATAGAGGAGGACTGTATTGTAGGCATTGTTCTTCTGTACAAGTCTTCTACAAAAAATATTTTTACACAGGTGGTCATTCACGTGGTTCCAGTACTGGTTATTACCTTGCTCCTCTGTAAGACTGGTCTGCTACCTGCGAAGGCTCGCTTTTTTTCTGCTTCTTTATTTGGAAAAGGAAAAGTACCTTGATACAGTCTTTCAGATGTAGGAGTTAGCATAATTCTGCTTTATTTCTTCAGTGCAGAGTGGACTGGGATTCTGTCTGAATTCCAATCAGTGAGGGTGGCTGCTGGCCGCTAACGGTGGTCAACACCGGCCTTGGGTTCAGACGGGGAGGCATGGAATTAGCTGGGCGGATGAGCGGTGGGGGAGGCTGATTGAGAGTTGGCCTTGGCTGAATAAATCGCGCCTGCTGTTGGAGCGGCGGAGGCTGACGGTGGAGAGCAGGAGCAGCAGGAAGCGCTGGACGAAGTAACGGGGGTGGCTGATTTAAAGTTGCCATGGGAGCGGTAGGAGCTGGAGCAGATGCCTGTGCTGGAGGTGAAGGGCCTAAACACTGAGTGGTCGGAGTGCTTTGCGCCTGCACAAAGGACAAAGACAAGACCGCGTGAAGAGCCATCCCAGCCGGAACGCGGTGCCGTTGGGGTTGCCACTGTCCACTACACAGGAAACAGCATTTAAAAAACAAAACCGAAAAACTGAGAAGTTACTGAAAAGAAATCGCCAACCAAAATATTACAGACGGCAGAACTAAAAATATCTATGAAGCAAGAGTCTTCTTTCTAGAACAAGAACTGTATTTTAACAATAAAAAGTAACGTGATCGTCACTATGAAAGGTGCGGTCCTGTTCCCAGCGGGTTAACGACATTGGCTGAAGTTCTATGCAAGCTTATCATCATTCTTTAGAATGTGGTTTGCCACTCCACACCAGTTAACCTTACATTACATCACTAAATAAAATGCTGTTCCTCAACCCATGCTTACTTATATCTGGTACACAAAACACACCTCATCTTCTTCATCAGTGCTCTTTCCTGATGGCACATTAGAAGTATTTTTTGTGTCCTCCCCTAAAGCAGAAGCATCACCATTAGAAGCCAGGGTTCCTTGTTCCGCTTCCCATTCCTGCAATACCTCCTCTAAGTTAAACCGACGCCTGTAGTTTACAAAGAAGTTCTTCACTTGGCCAACAGTCTTGTTGCCAATTACATCTGCAATAGCTTGAAAATCTTTACCATATTTGCGGACACCTGGAAGGCAAAGTAAATAACATAGCTGTGAAGGATCAGTCAGACACAGCTACGTGTGATGTATTTATAGAGAGATCCTATGGGACCTGCAAACCAGACTCACTAATTAGGAGGATTTCTCAATTAGGAGAAGGCCTCAATTTCCATTAAGACAAAAATATTTAATTGCATAGCTATCAACACATAAATCAAGAACTTTATTAAAAGGTCATTACCCACTCTTCTTAAAAATCCTGGCTTACTCACCAAGCCTCCCAACCTAAAACCACAGAGATCTGGCCTCTGACAAACCAAGTAAATCAGCGTGCTTGGACTAAAGGCAGAAGCCCAAACTGAATTCTAGGAGGGAGAGGGAGGGTAACTGAATATATGTGTATAGCTGTAACAGGGGATAGTACTAGAAATGCCAAGTGGCAAAAGTTGACACAGCTTTTGTAGGTTCCCTCCACGCCAGCTGCCCACCACCTGTGCAGTAGCTGGTCAGCAGGAGTGCTGAGCACAGGAGCTCACCATACACTGCTTATTCCTCCACTTCTGACACGCTGTACTGGGGCTAAAGAGTAATTGGCGAGCATTCACAAAGTTGTTTTAAAGCTTTCATTCACCATTCAAGCTGGGTAAACAAACCTGGGGCTTTGGACAACCACCTAGCAGAACATAAACAAATACAAGCAGCCAGTGGTATCTGTGTCTAAGATAGCCCCGCACCAGCCTCCAGGATCAAATTCTGCAGCAAGGAGCGGCAGGACAGAAGATCTTTGCATTGTTCTTTTCACCTGTTTTTACGTCAGTATCAATATATTATCAGCACTCCACAAGAAAACTGCTGGTCCTTTTCAAAATCCCAACAATGCTTTTTAAAGTTCTAAAATGACATTTGCTTATAATGTGGAAAAAACAAACAAACAAACAAAAAACCAGAACAGAATTTTGTTTAACACTAAAATTGGAATTAAAATCTGAAAATGTTGGCTCTGTTTATTTAGGGTATTAGTCTAGTTCCTCATGTTGCCTGCTTCAGGAGAAAATCCTCATCCTAGAGAACAGTTGTACAAAGTTTATTATTAATCACAAGTGGCCAGAGGTGTGGAACCTAAAGAAATAGAACGTTAGGTGGATGTACTCTGAGGTACTGCAAGGCATTCTCCAGTCTCAATAAATAGAAGACTCGATTTTGCTCTTAGCTATGCATGAGTCAATTACAAATTGACTTTTTACATGAAGCTCCTGATAGCTACAGTGTTTAGAGGACAGGCACTCCGTCTTATCACAGAGCTGACCTTTGCTCCTGATTTCAGGTATGGCTTCAGAAAATGAAACAAAATATTCAGAAAAATGAGAGTTGTTTCAAATCTGAGAGCTACGTATCTTTGCAACTTAGAACTGTTAAAAGAGTATGACCTTCATCTTTCTCTGATGCTTTCTACTGTCTTCATTAATAGGCACTTCTGATGTGGCACTTACTCTACAGCAATTTAAGAGACGAGTTCAGCTCTCGGATAGTAACAATTACTATCCGAATTACAATTACTAGCTGAAGCTGATGTTACAACTGTCAAGAGCTTGGCAACATTAAGATTTTTTCTTGGGCGCACAAAGGAATCCAACCACTCTGGCTGCCAGAACCTCAGAAAGGAAACAAAAGAATCTAGCAGAGACTCCTGGGGGAGCACATAGGTATCAGGGCAAGGCAAATACAGGAGGGATTTGGCTCTGCATCAAGTATTAGCTAAACCCCTGAACAGCTGCATGTACCCACTGAGCGCTCCCTCCTGTGTTTTATTATTCTTGGATTGCCCTACCACTACCACTCTAATTTACAATGATCATGAAATGTCTTCTGCAACATATTTACACCCTGTAGAAATCATCCAATGAGCAAAGTGCCCAGCAGAACAAAGCACATTTTTATTCAGGAACTAGTTCAGACTTCTAGCAATTTCAGGGTTGTCTATTATTAAGCTGTCTATACCTCCCCTTTACCTGCAGAACTGAACCTCTTGGCTAATTTCAACTGCAGCTGACTACTTCCAAGCAGACAGCTTGAAAACAGCTCATTGTGCCTTCAACTGAGAACCCAGCTATGACAAACATCTAAAGAAAAGCAAACATCATCAGTTTAGCTACACACAGCACTACCCATCTTGGACTTTTCAGAGTGTTATTTAGCTCTGCTACAGCATTGCCACAATGACTTTATCTGTAAGGATGTAGTAAAGCACTTCTACGTTGCATCAGAAACAGAAATTCAGTATATGTTTTATGACATTTTTTATACATAAGATGTTGGCAGATCTGTAAGTGTTGATGCTAACTCATCATTCTTTTCAAATCTGAGCACATTACATGCACATCCTTATAAAAATTCTGTGCCAAACAGCACCCAAATTATTTTTGAAGTGTTTAATATATTGTTTAGTAAGAATAATTTTATTAGGCTGCTGCAGGAGAAATTCTAAACACATCTGCATAGCCTCTCTTCACAGGTATGAATGCCTCCCCAATAGTTCAGCTGAAACAAGCCCTGATCGTGGGAATCATTCAATCTTCTCTGAACTTTCCCCAGATAAGAGTCGCACTTCAACTGGTGCATGCTCAGCACTGTTTCATCTTAGATGTCTAAATCAGAGAAACTCATAAAGCTAAGTCTTACATTGCCTCCACTACCTAATGCTGAGCAGCAAACGATGCCAGACACACAAAAACATTAGCTTAGGTTCAAAGCAATGTAACACAGCACCACAGTGAGGCAGAAACAGTTAACCACAACTGTGTTACAACAGCCACAGTTACAGTGTAGTATCATTATGGTGCTCCTAGCAACTAGCTTACTTAGGGTTGGATCTTGGTTTTCCCAACTATTTTCCACTGCAAAAATCAAGCCTGCTTTTCACTTCAAATTTTGCTCTTTTGAACAAATCTTAGTTTAAAAAGATGACTGTGTTCGCACATTTCTGTACACAAATAAAGTTTGTAAGTTAACAAACTCACATGACAAACTGGCACACTGCATTCAGTGACTATTCAAAGTCAAACAGTAACTTGAATAATACTGCAAAAGGTTGGCTCGAAGATCTAACTCTGAGTTCTTGATCCCAGTGGAAGCAGCCATGCTACTTTTAAGATTACACACTCAGCTCTATTCTTCTTTTTTATTTCAGCTCTTTTTTCAGTGACTGCCAATCTCCTGAGATTAGCCCACAGCCTACAGGGGTTAGTTCATGTCTGGAAAAAAAACAGAACCAAAACTGTACTATAGCAGATTATTTTTCTGATTCCATGGTTGGAATTAGAGAACAAATTCCAGAAATGTCACCTACCTGCTTAATGCTGATCATTTTTGTAAATTTATTAAGCTATGTGCCAAAATACATCAATGTCTTTGATGAACTGAATCAACTTTAAGTGTGCAAACTAAATGTCCCTATGCTTGGGTCCTTCAAACATTAGCCTTCTAGTTCTAGCAACTATTTTGAAGGAAGGGATCAGGGGCTGTGCTCTTCCTCAGCCTGGAGGATGGGATGTTAACACTTACAACAGTCATATGCTGGGAGGGGATAACAGAGAAGGCTGGGATAAAAATATTCATGCTAAGGTGTTCTATCCCTGTACTAGATAGTGGGCAATGAAAGACACTATAAAGAAAACAATACATAAAAGAAGCTCACGGAAATTCAGTGAAAATGGATTTCTTCCAGTAGGCTTCTCATTCTATCCTTAAGTACTAGAGCTGACTGTCTTTATAAAACATTCTGTCAAGGAGAGACTGGAAGACTAGAATGCCTCTCCAAGCAACTGTCATCAATCCTTTCTTTTTTCTCCACGCTCCAGTTTTCTCATTTCCATTATTGGTTACATTCTGCCATAGCTGAACAAAAGCTCAGTGCATTCTTATTATTTCCCAAACAGTTCTTTCTTGGTTAGAGCTCTAACAACTAAACTCTGAAAATGGAAGGTGATTTGAATCCATTTACAATGAACCTTTCCTCACTTCTGCAGCAGGCATTCTACCTATTAGACTACCGCATCAAAGACAAGCACCGCCTCATGTTGCATTTGGGAAGAAAATTAAAAAGTAAGCTTTTTAGCAATACTGAAGGAACTTAGGACAGAAAACAGTTTGGAGATGCAAATCCCAGTTTCAGAGGCATGCAAGTTGAAAGGCATGATACACCATTCTCTTCAGCATTTCCATTCACATTTTGAAATAAGCCTAATTTCAGGTTCATTCACCTGGCCAATAACTATCAGGTATGTACACCTGGCAACTTTATACTGATACACTGATCAAGTGGACGGTTTTGTACTAAAATTGAGTCTTTCAATTTAAAGGAGGTGAAGAATACAGGGATATATCATATATACATGTAACCGAGCTGATCTGTATTTTTTTTTAGAAAAGATGATCAATAGAAATGAATCAACATAAAAATTCAAAACAGTAACAGGCTGTCTAGATATATCCTTTGCATGATCCTTGATTAGGCAGTGCATGTTAAAGCAAGACAAGAATCAATTCTCCTCTGTATAAATGAAACAACTGCAAATTAGCCAGATCAATAGACTACTAGAAATTTTTGGAGTTTCCTCCTCCAATGAGACTGTTACATTAGCATCCTCTCAAGACTATTATAGCCCCCCAGTGGGTAGATATCTGCTCTTTTATTCCCTTATGAACAGAGAAAAACAGCTGTTCTTTGATGTAAAGTAATTTTATTTCTGCCTCTTCCTACTTCAAGGATATGGAAAGATATCTTAGAAATGTTTGCTTCAAATGTCATTACTCCAAGTACTACCTCAGTCTTCCACTTTGTAGAAATTCGTGTAGGGTTATTTAGAAGGTGATTGGAGGGAATTTTATGTATTAATACAGCTGTTAAACCCAGCTTATATTAAATCTTAAATAGAAAAGCTAAGTGAAAGATTAGTGACGTGATGCTTGAATGAATATACTAAGCATTCTCACTACTTTTGTTCTCCCAGTAACTTCCTTGTAAGACCAGATAAAAGTCCAGCTTTCTTTAGAAGGAAATATAAACACACGCCTGAACACCTCTTAAAATCCTTTGCATCATATTTCAGGTCACTACTACTATTAACATACCTTGTACTGCAAGAAGCTGCTCTTCTGTGGTCCAACGGGCATTGATTTTCTGATTAGACTATTAAAATTAGAGAAATGGCACAAAGATCATTAAAATGTTTCAACAGCTGTAAAATATCTGAGCATTAGAATGTATTTTAGTTGCATTACAGATCGTAACGTAAGTAAAAATCTCTTGCATATAAGCCATATGTTTATAGTTTTGTGAAGAGGAAGTACCATTTAAGAATTTGAGCATAGGTCTAAAGCAGAAAAGCTACTGCTGTATTACAGTTCCTAATTTTACCTCCTATATCAGAACTTGTGCACAAGCTAATGATCTTTATGCAGACAGAATTTGAATTTATAGTTAAAGGTATCTAAATTATTAGAACTTGGCACTGGGAGTCTTTTACATTCGCGTTATGTCTCATATGCAAGCCTTTCAAACAGCCAAAAAGAAAACTTCTGTAGTAATCTATCATTCACTTCAAATGCACAAATCTTATGTACACTGGTTTTCACGAACAGCACAGAATTTACTGCTAGCAACCTACATAAACTACTTCTCATCAGAAAAACGAGTCAATTTCACCTCCCAATTGTCATAAACAGATACTACATCTCAGTTTCTTCTGCTTATTGGCTCTGCCAGTAAACATAAAAAAAGCCTACTACTAATTCCTTATAAAAAGGCCGGACAGACTCACCACACCATCCTATTCAATGGATCCTGTTTAAGCTGCTGCTGAAATGCAAACACTATGCTGCAGCAAAACATTTCTGTAGCTTCCCACTAATGTAAGTGCAAGGCCACAAGTTCTGATATTTATTCTGATTTACCTCAGGAGGTTTGAATTCTTCAATCCCGCCTTCCATTTTCTGTTTAAGTGCACTGTTTACTTGCTTAGCATTTTGAACCTTGGTCAAAAACAACAAAGTTAATCAGCTCCACAAAGAAAGTTGGTCACTTTACACATATATCTTCACTAGGATTGCCACAAGTGTACCTCCTAAGTTAGAAAGAGAAATATTACGGTTTAAGGCTTCACTACTTTTAACCATTTTTTAAAAAGTAAAAAAATAAAAATAAAAAGAACAGCACAGTTCACTATGGAGAGAAAAATATTCAAGCCAGTTTTTCAAAAGAACAGGTTCTCTGCAAGAATATTAAATGAAGGACATAAAACACAAATTTTCATAATGACACATCTGTTCTTGGAGAAGAATGCGGAATATACCAGACACAAAATTCAGTTCCTAGATTTGTAAGAGAGATGTACTGTATAGGCAAACTTCTTCCTTCTCCAAAAAGTACTTTGAAAAAGAAGAAAAGAAAAAGTATGAGATGTTTCCAGTTAGTTGCTTCTGACAGACTGCTTTTTATTGATCTGTGGTTGTGATTCCCTTTATGGAGATGCTTGTTGGACTTACTGAAAACATGTAAACAAAATGCCTTAGCCTATAGAAAGAAGAGAACTTCTAAATCGTACTTATACCTATGTATCTATTAATATATCTATTAGCCATTTAAGCCTGACAGTGATGCACGTAAGGTAACATAGTAAGAATGTAGTTTTGCATACTATGTTGCACATTTATTACAAGAGTCCTTTCAGTGTGGACACAAAAGCAGACGGCTCAGTAGCAGATTCCAAAGGCTGCGTCCCTGAGATCACTGCAAGAAAAGAAGAGAAAGAAACCTCAAGGATGTAACTCACCTACACTCAGGTTAAAGAGTGAAACCCAACTATGCTATTTAGTCCCAAAGTCCTGCTGTGATAGAAAGAAGCATATTTATCCTGCAAAAGAATACAAGGGAGCAAAAAGCCCATAAAACCCTTTGTTTACTCCACGATTTTGCAACATGGCAGCTCTTAGCAGTCTAAATAAGGAGGCAGAAATTCCAGGAGATAAGCCTTGAACTTGTAGCCACGTTGCTCCCAGGAAAGCAAGCATGCACATACTGTTGTGCCCTTAAAAGCTGAATAGATTGTGTTTCAATTTTAAGTGCCAGAGGTTAACTTCTTCATGCAAAGGAGGCAGGCATTACAAGAAAGACTACAAATTTAATAAGAAGCCGAAAGCTCATCACCTCAGAGAAATAACAAGGCCCATGGCTTTTCCCCCCTTATATTTTCATGTTATGTGAGGTACCACAATTTGGAAAACAGCCACAATTTTAAGGATAACAACTTCCACCACTTCACTGGTTGTATTCTCAACTGTCACTTAAATGTTTTTCCCAAAGTAAAAAAAGTAAAAAATCAAATATGACTTTAGTTTTCTCCTCTCCCCAAATAAATAATGGTTTTTTTCATGCCATGCTCCCCCACCCCTTTTTAAGAGGGTCATCTTGTTTCACATTATCCACAAAAGCAGAGAAACAAAAAAAATAAAACTGAAGAACAGCTAGTGTCCAGCATTTCTGGAGGTAACTGTGGAACAAAATTAGGAAGACTCACATTAAAGATGTTTCAGACTCTTCACAGGTAATCTTAAAATCTACAAAATCATTACAAGAACAAATTGAGATGAAAACAAGACCAATAACCCATGGTACCTGTCGCTTTAATGAGATTAGTTCCATATCCAGCTGTCTAAGAATTGTGTTGGCTGCATTGGGACTACAGGAAACAGCTATGACATCTTCCTGGGTCAGGTACATGCCTTTTGGTGGACGGCATTTGGAACGCTGAGAATGGTGGCGATGCTGCAAGCTCTGATACTCTCTTCTACCCAGCCCTATCTTGCTGGTCTGAACAGGCTGCTCATTATTGCCCTTTAATTTACAAGAAATAAATTATTAAAGAATAACAGTATCTTATACACAACTTTTCTTAAGAATAATGAATCACGTAGCATTGCAATGTCATACTTAGGACAAAAAAAAAACCCACACCCCTAATCTAATATCCTTCCCTGCACACAGTAGCCAAACTAAGTCTTGCAGATGAAGTGATGTAGCACAATAGTCATTTGCTGGATAAGCTCACAGTAGGCTTAGAAACATCCATTTTTCAATCAAACTTCTTTTTTTTTTCCTTGAGCATAGCTGAAAATTCATAATATGGTATAGAAATCACATCTGAATACTGTGAGAGAGGGCAGGAATCAAGAACTTCTTACGTACACAGAAGCTAAATATATATACTGCATGACTAAACCAAGTAATCAGCGGATGTGTGCCTTGACTTTTGGTCAGTTATGGAGGCATCAGAAGGTGGTTAGGGAGAGGAATCAGAGAAAGTCTATCAGGACTGGCAAGAATGAAGAATGGCGCTTTTCCCTGTTGCAAGCGCTCTGACTTGGAAAGCGGTACTGCTGTTTGCTTTTTGAGGGGATTTGAGGTTGGGAACAGACGATGGATTTACTTTCATAAAATAAAACTTAATACTTTATGAAATTCCATGTAATTTAGCAAAATTAAGCCTTTGTTTTTCATTTCTTTGAAATGAAAAGGGACAGTAAAGAGGAGATAAAGTCATTACAAGTGCTGTTTTGATATATTTGGACATTTAAGAGGACAAAGTTTCATCTTTGCCCTTTGTGGACATTGTTGCACATCAGCTAGTCTGTATGTATATGGCTCTTACAGAGCAACTGAGTAGATTACCTACAGACCAGGAATACAGAAGGAAAACTGATTCTCCTGTAAGGATTTTTTCAGTTTGGAGCAGAGCTGAATACCAGAACAGTGATAGGATTCAGGCTTTTTGCTACCCCATGAGGCCCCCCATTGCTCCTCCCTGCTGGCATCCATGCAGGTTAAAAGTAGGTGGTCATCTGATCACAGTGAAGAGAAAACAAATTGCAGCAGCCATGATCGTTATCTTCTGGAGCATTAGCACAGATTAGCAAAGAGTATTTTGCTCTTCTAAGCTTGACCTTCTGGCACATCCTCTTCACACACAGCTAATGCAACATCTTAATCCAGTCCACAGACTTAATAGAGGTGATCTTAAAAGCACTTAGGATATTTGCTCTCCCTTCAAAGTTGATGTAGAGGCTTACATCTTTGACATTTAAAAATGCCGAGGTTAAGTCTACTTCTAGCCCATTTATACAATTTGTTTTCTAGTTCAGCATTGTTCTTTCAGTGTGACATTGCAGTTCCCTTCTGTTCAATCTGGATTTATAGAGAGAACATTCTTTCAAGTTTTTGTCCTGCCAGGCTAGAGCATTTGGCTTGTTTTAGTTTTGTCTGCTAAGATAAAGTTTCCATTGCTCTGCACTTTCAAGAAGCCTATTTTACTTAGGAAGTGAATCTAGTGGGAAGTATATCCCACTAGAAGTATCAGATCACAAAATTATCTAATGCAGATCCAAACAGATCATCAGAAACTGCAGAGCTCTTCATCCCGTTCCTAGAAATCTATGAACATACTACTGCCAGTCTGGACTGTGTGACTCAAACAATAACTAAGGAAACTGAACCAAAAATGCCATTATTTACAAGCAGCTTAGGCAGTAAGCAAAACCAACAGACTGTAAGAACACTGTTACAAATGGCAGGCTAAAAAGTAAAAAGGTAGAAGTAAAAAAATATCAGGGCTTGTGCCGTTTCAAGTCCTAAACAACACATATGGGCATGTTAAAAAAATAAAATAAAACCTCAAACTCTTTTATAGAAAGGGATCTTTGTAATTGTCCTTTTTTCCTTCCTAAGGCAGTTAGAGAGAAAAAGTGATGTTCTGAGAATAGAATCTAGTACCACCAGCCTCTTGCTTAGCATCATTCCTGTTAGAACAGAAATGAAGTTTCTTATGAAGTTTTATTAATAATCCCAGATACTACTTCCTGATCCTACAGGGCTATTGAAATTTTATGCCATCTTTCCTCTTATTCTCCAGGAGCACGAATGTTCAAATTTTAGGAAAATCACAAAGGCATTACACTGATCATGGAAACAATTGAACATTTATACACTTAACTGTGCTTTTCTAGTCTTGTACATCAATAGCTTCATGTTAGCCCCAAAAACCCAATAACCTCAGTACACTCTAAGCACAGCAGTTATCTGTAAAGCTAACAGCAAGTGCTCATTTAAGGAGACTTTTTTTTTTTCCTGCACATTTACAAGTGAGAAGCATTTGAATAAAACCACAAATCAGTTGAAATGCACAACCTCATTGTGGCTTCAAAAGAATTAAAAAAATATTCTTAGAAAAAAAAAAGTCATTTAATTAAAAAATGCAAACATTTAATTTCCAGTAATTCACATTAACAAGACAGAGTTAGGGGGAATGCTGTTTTAACAGGTAATTACGGTAGCGATAGCATACATCCCTTATAAAACTTTAAGACCTTTCAGGAGATAGTGAAACGAATTTGCCATTCTTTGGTCATAATATATGAACATACACACACAGTTTATATTGGAAGTGATCAAAATCCTGATCAACTAAAAATCCTGCAATGTCATCAGGCAGCGAACACAGATGTTAAATCTCTCTACTGTGAGATTCTTCATAGTAATACAGTCACAGAAAACAAACAAACTGACATTCACCATTAAGTTATCTGTTACCTCCTTTTTGGCTTCTTTTTTGGGATCATAATCACTATCATTTCCATCCATTGGATGAGGTTCTTCTACATCATCATCACTGAGGAGAGATGATAAGAAGCTGGTCATTTCAGCCATTTTTAATCCCAGATATGTATCTTGCTAAGAATTATCTACTCTAAAATATCTAAGTAATCAAGACTTATGGTTATGTGATATTTCAAAGTTAGATGTAGTTTTCAAAATAGAGCTGCTACAAACATGATTCCTTATTACTATTACTAGCAACTCTAAACTATAGTTTCAAAGCCACTTGTAAGACAGTATAACTGGTACTGCTGTCAAGAAATTGGTGTCACCTTTTTGCAGTTCAACCACTTGTGCCAGCATCAACACTTACACAGTCAGCTACAAGGCCAAAAATATCCTTTCATTAGTCAAGTTACCTTTAACAGATCAGTTTTCCAACCACTGCACCAAATTTATGAATAAACAGTTTTTAAGTCTGTGGGGAGCAGAAGAGGACACTAAGATTGGAAAATTCAGGACTACTTTTTCACCGATATAAAGTGCTTCAGAGAGGGAAAGAGAAAAAAGTAAACCTGCTATTTTAATTCGAAGACAAAAAAACAAAAACAATAATTTACACAATAGAATTTCTGACTAACATGAATGTAAAAAGAAAGTTTTAGATGTATCATGAAAAAAAAAAAACCTGAAAAGAGTTTTACCTTTTTCATCTCTTTACCTAAAAAGACTTCAGTCTCTAATTAGCTACTGAAGAATATGACTTACCTGTCCCCTTGATTATTTCTATTAGCAAGCTTTCGAGCCTGTCGATCCATCAAACTTGTCCTCGAGCGAGTTTTTTTCCAAGAATAGTAGTATTTTACAAGGCTCGCAATAGTCTTGTCTGGAAGCTAGAAGAATTCATTAACATATTAATACAATTTTTTGTTAACATTCCACCTAGGATTATAATTCTGTTCTATTTACAACCACCTTTACCCAACTATCTGAAACGCATGGATGAGATTGAAAGGAGAGATGCATTTAAAAAAAGCTGGGAGGCAGGGCAAGGAGGAACTTTTTTTATCAGAGGGGAAAAGCTACATCTTACATGATACATGGAGAAATTAACTTAGATCTTATATTCTAAGTTGTTCTCAAAGCATCTGTGCAGAAATCAGGACAAAATTTTAGCCCAGTGGGAGCCTTTGTTCTAATGCATCTCAACTTCTTAATGCTTCTGATCAAAATGTTACTTTACCATTTGCTGGATCCTGTGAAAGCTCTTTCCGTGGAAGCTAAATGCTTGTTCAAATAGGACTTTATCTTCAACTGTCCATTCATCAGGGAAGGGAGTGAAGTTAGGGAGATCCGCAAGGGACTTCTCAATATTGTGTTTATGCCAAAACAACATGCCGAGAGCCTTTGAAAAGAAATAGTCCCTTTTTGGATTTAGTCCATTTTCTATAATGTTGAGAAAAGTTACATTAACAAAAGAAAAAAAAAAGGCAAACATTTATTTTAAATAAAATTGACCATTAGAAGCCCTTCTCAAAATACATCGGCAATTTTGTTGGCTATGTACTCATAGGCTACAAAATTCTCTTTGGAGATGGTGTGAAGTGTGGGCATATCTGTACGTCATCATTAAAGCTATGATAGTGAGATAATTTAAGATTGGCATGGCAGCAGTAGCACAAAAAAGGTTGACAGACTCCAATCTGACCTCCTTTCTTTCTTAACAAGTATGTATCACCTACACAGTTCTATAAGGCCTTCAAGCCCACTCAAAAAAAAAAAAAAAAGAAAATAAAAATACTTTTCTGCAGCCAGAGGATCATCCAAAATGCAAGTTTGAAAGTTCAAAGAGAGAGTGGTCTTTCTACAACTCTCCAATCCACAAATAACAGCATGGCCACTTCTATGTCACGTGCACCTAATAGGGAATGGAAATTTAAATATATATTCTTACATAGTTTCATTTCTTAATATTCTTAAAGAATTATTGACTGTTTAGACTTACTGCCTGAGAATCAATGACAGATTTGATGCCAAGTCTGGCATGGGAATTTGGAAATACAATCCACTCAGTTTCAAACACACAGTGTAGACATGATCACCAGCTGTTCCATCAGCTCTCTAGGCCCCTTCTAAAAACCCATATATAAAAAACCTCTTCTCTTGTTAAAATGGCAAGCAACAAGCACCTCTTGCAAAGATAATTCCTATTTCACTGAGAAATACAATATTTCGTACTATAAGTTGCTTTGAAATTTAGTCCTTTTGTAGACTTATTTTGAGATCCCTAAGCTCCATCTCTTCTTTAACAGAAGCCAAACCACATATAAACATTGTCAAACTGCACTATTCTAGGAATCATAGTGTTAGCAGCATCTTCTTAGGATAGCACTTGACTTGATGAGCATTAAGTCTTCACTGTTATGAGCCTTCATCCTACAAAACTTAAGCATACAAGTTGGAACATGTTGTATATCAATTTTAGGGGGGTAAAGATAATAGTTTTACATAAATTGGCTAAATTATTAAGAAAATTACAACACAACTATGTGCAGGCCAGCGAAATCTTAACCTATACTTTTTAACAGGATGTTTACTGGAGAGCATTAAAAAATGTAAGAGTAATCTTGTTTGTTATCCTTAAACATAAAATTTGATGCTGTTTCCCTGTCTCTGGGGGCAAAAAAGTAAAAAAGTCTTCAAGTTTTGCTTTTTTTTGCTTTTTTTTTTTTTTTTAAATATGCAAGAGACCTTACTACTTCTGGCCCTATTGCAACAAATGGTCCAAAATTCTACCACATGTGAATTGTAGAATTAAACACTGAATTTGCAAGCCACTTTCCTAAGAAATTCTTTAGCTAAATATACACACACAATTGCATGACATGCCCAGTGTATCAAGAAACATACCAAACCTTTCAAAAGTGCACATTACAAGCTGAGCATGTCATGAAAACAAAGAGCTCAATCTTTTGCAGAGAATCCAGACCACAACTGTATGCAGATCCATTTAACTGCAGTGTTTGCTGCCGTGCCTGAAGAGAAACAGCGTTAATTAATGGTAACCAAGGGGAAAAAAAGAGTTGTGTTATACTTTTATATTTTAAAAATCCTTTAAATTAGCACTCTTGCTTCACAGCACTTACCTGTTCCACATTGTATCCATGTTTTTCCTTTGCTATTGCTATATATTCATCCACTGTAACAAAGCAATGTCAAAATTATTCTTTAGTACTTAGAATTCTGCTACAAGGCCCCAAAGAATTAGCCATCTAACATGGGAAGAGAGTCTTTCCATGCTTTAATATAATACATAGGCCCAGGTCCCTCTAAACATCAAGCGTATGTGTAGCTGTATTCATAGCAAATCAACTGCAATACAACATTTAATTTTTGTGAAGTTTATACATCAGTTAATTCTCACAGAGGTTCAATTTTTGGGTTTCATTTTTCTTTTAAGTCAGAGAGTAGCTGTTTAAAGAAAGGCAAAGTCTTCTTGGAACCCATGCCAAAGAACACAGACGAGAGTGCTCGGACACCTGGGTTAGCTTTAAACTGCAGTTTGTATTCCCAAACGTTCAAAATTTGTGTAGTTTATTGTAAGTAGATTCTAGATCAATAATCATACATACCCTTGATATTGATATAGTTAATGTTAACTAATTTTAAAATTGATTATAACCGCAGCATGAAGCCAATTTACAATACAGAATGCAAAAATTCAATAATCAAGTTATCAACACTGATAATATGTTTTAAAATCATATTTATGTATATTAGTGCCAAGTTTGAGCTGAATATCATCCATCATTATGCAGTTAGGTCTGATGGAAGTCCTGCTAGTTTTGATCTTCAATACAGAAACAAATTCTTCCCATTCACTCATTACAGTTCACAATTAAGTGGCAACTAGATTAAGTTAAAAGGAAGGACAATTGAGAAAAGGAAACAATTACATTCTTGTTACTCAAATGGATAAGAGATGTCCCTGCCATGACATATTGCTGCAAAGAGTTAATTGTACCTTAAATGAGTGAAGTAAGCATTCCCTAATCATACTTGCAGAGTGTTTTATTTCTAACTTTTCTGCAATAGTTGAAGGTACATTCCCTCAAATGCAAAGGACACAAACCTCTAATTACTGACAAGATATAGGAACTGTCCTGAGGGTCAGATTCTCATAACTGCATCCTCAAAAATTTATTTCCCTACATTACTGCATAGGAGTTGAGTTTAAACTGGATTAAACAAAATTGATCACATTTATCTAGTTAATTTCTTTATTTCATAGAATCATTAAGGCTGCAAAAGACCACTAAGATCATCTCGTCCAGCCATCAACTCCTCACCCCGTGCCCGCTAAACCATCTCCACATTTCTTGTACACTTCCAGGGATGGTGACCCCACCACTTCCCAAAGCAGCCTGCTCCAATGACTCACATCTTTCTGAGACGATTTTTTTCATATTTCAGGCCACTTTTACAGGGAAAAAAATTATCATTTTTTCCTAGTAACACTGAAGCAATAAGCTCTTGAATAGGGCCGTAACAAATCTTTCCTTGAATACATCCACTGCAATTCCTTTTCCAATAAATTTAGAGTGTCAAGTTCCTCATGGTTAGATATTTTATTTCTTTATTAATAACTAAAAAGCTTCAGACACTGGTCTGAAACACACAGCACATCCAGTGCAATTCGAAACAGAGAATTAACTACAAAATAAGGTAGGGTCCCCTATACTTTGCTAAATAAAAGCAAAGCTTCTTACAGACCTGGAATTCTGCTAAAAAGTTAACAACAAACAGGAATTGTAGCAACAATTACTTAATTTAACTTAAGCATTCAAATTCCTAAGCAGAGCGAGACTTACATTTGGCGTCTGGAATATTATGATACGGTGACCATACGAGCATCCCTCCATTATCTTTATCAGTGTATTTTGTGGCACCTGTAAGAAAACAAGCAAGTCTTAGTGTTTATAAAAACATTCTAGAGAACAGCTACTCATGGGACACTAAGTTAAAAGTCAACCACCTTCAGAAGCCCAGCTCAACTAAGGTTTTGATTTTCATAGCCATGTAATTTTGATGTTCACAGCCAACCAATCTGCACTGCTATAAAAGATAGACAGATATAAGGGTCTTTTTCTCCTGTTTCTGCTTCTCCTTTACCTGAACCATAACAAGGGAAGCAGTTCAAGTGACAAATCTTTCAGGGGGACAAAGCAAGTTCTGCAACATTGACATGACTTTGTACAAAGTACAAAAATGTTTCAGTCTCTTTGATTTGAAAACATGTGTTTAAAGAAATTGCCCAATATTGGAAAAGCATCAACTAATAGTATGAGTATTCTATTTTATGGGTATTCCACAATGTATTCAACATTTCAACTTCTGAAGACATCACTCAACAACCAGAGCATTTACAGCACCGTCAGCATGAACTCCTTGAGGAAGCACTCGGGGGAACTGTACTTGCATCTTTCCTGGAGAAGGACATATTTATTTCCTCAAACAAATAATTTTTCACTCCACTTTAAGCTTTCATCCTCAATATTCAGATTCTAGGTGTTGTTGAGAAACAAAGCAAAAAATGAACAGTGCTTTGGAAGAGATAACTACTTGGTGCCTTCTAATCATATGCTAAGCTTTGTTGTTTTTTGCTCTTTAGTTTGGCAGTGTTCTGAAGTTGCTATCATCTTTGCAGCCTTTAGATCCATTATGATTGTAAACTCAAAAACTCAATTAGAAACACTGAAAGAACTCCTGCATGTGCTGAAACACATACAAGTAACTGCAATAAGTGTAAGAATGTACACAGAAGCCACAAAGCATCCGTTTCAAAGCGTAACACACCAAAAAAAACCCCAACCTTTCCAAGTCTAGCATAAGAGCAAATTCTCTAACATCAGAAAAAGAAAGTATGAAATTTTTAGTCATTAGAAAAGCAATATTCTCACGAAGAGTGATGCAAACATATCACTGTTGTACCACCTCTTCATCCAGTTGTTTTCTATCAGAAAATAATGATTGTTGCCCTGTACCCTACCATCTAAAAGTAGAAACTGGGACAACCACTAGAGAATACATCAATTTATCAGGCTCTCTGCTTCTGTATATCAAATACCTAAACTTAATGTGAGCAGACCCTCAGTTTTCCCTTGAGAAAATAAAGTAATAATCCTGACAGACACCTGCAGACCTGTTTATGTCAAGGACACTATCAGCTATTGAATACTGAAGTACTCTTGTTAACAACCTACGTCCTGAGCCCTGTCATTTGTGCCTGCAGGAGGGTTCCCTCCAACTCCATAAGCAAAACCAGGATCTTTCTTTGTGAAAACCATTTCTCGTCCTTTGTGCCCAAGTGTTTGAGTGAGCAGCACTCTCCCACTCCCAAATAAAGGCTGAAATGCTTCCCAAAGGCGACATGCTTATTATGGGCAGAGGCTGGAAATACCAGGCAGCACCTTACCCACAGCAGGTGAGAAGAGCAGAAGCATATGCCAATAAGGAAGACAAAACCCATTAGCTACATCTCAGACATGAGTCTCCCCTCCCCAACCACACTGAGCTACTTTGGAGAAGGTTTCTGCACTTTGGCTGCTGCCAGTGCTGTCAGGAAACAGTGCTGGCTGGAGATGACAGTTAGCACTCCCTACGGCTTCTGTAAGGGAGCAACCGCAGCACCAGACTGACAGCTGCTACACTGCAGTTCAGCATTAGCAGAAGTCAGGTGTGCTTGGAAAACACTGCTCTGTACGTGACTATAAGTGCTGAGAATAAAATGAGTATCTGGAAACATACATGACTTAATAATGGCATTGGGGGTGTCTGGTAATTTAACTTTAAAACCTAAGGACTGGACATCTTAAAAAAAATAAATAAATTGGGGACTGTGAGGACAGATGACATCGAACAAGATGAAACTTCTATGTACTTCACCATGCTATTTCATTACTTCCCTTTAACAGACTCCATTTTTACATAGGAAGGTTAGGAGAAAGACTATAAGGATGTACAATGAAATGAAATCCATAAGCAACCTTAAATGCTCCAACATATCCTTCTCCACTCACCCCCCAAGAACAGGGTAAACGGGAAAGCAGCATTTCAGCACTAAGCAAGCAGAACTCATACTAAAGCCTTTGTGAACTCTCATTGTACCACGGCCTGCCTGAGTCAGGACAGCACTGATTCTTCTGTGTCAAATAAAACTCCTCAGGCAGCCATATCACGGAGGCAGCCGTATCACGGAGGTCACACAACAGTACAGCACCTTTCCAGCTATGGCACTCTCCATGGCTCTTTCCCTACGAAAGAAATCGGACAGCCCCCACTGAGGACACAGCTCTGTGATACCCTGCTACGTAGATGGGTGGGTCACAAAGTTGAGGCAGAACGTTTTGCCTTGGGAATATGAAGTACTACAGGGAAACCAACAGGAGGAGACAAAAACCAGGGGCGCGGGAGATGGTTCATTAACTCAGCAAATTAGGTGAGGGAATCTAGGGGCTTTATTTTATTAATGCCATTTATCACAACAAGTAAACGGATCTCATTGCTATTACATCTAATGACGATTCCAAGTGCCATCCCCACAACAGCTCTGGCTGAAGGCTTGCCTCTGCAAAGGGGTGATGGGTAGAACAGGGGAAGAGCACATTTCAGCTTCTCCCAGCTGCTGCGTTCAGCCACTTCTTGCCCCAAGAGACCAGCAAACAGCTGATTAACCTGTTTTTTAAACAAATTATGTTCAACTCTTTTCCATCCTGAGATCACCTGTAATACTGCCACAACTCTAACCATGAATGTTTTCTTCCTCAACACATTGTTGCAAAGCATCGCTCACCAGTATTATTACAAACTGACAAAGCGAGACCAAAGGCTCCCCTTCGGTTCTGCTCAGCGTTCTGTGGGCTTCCACACCACCCAGTTCTATCTGGGATGGACTCCTGCCTCACAACTACCTTGTTAAAGAAGCATTTGAAATCAGGTAACCAAACCCATCTCCCAGCATAGTGGGGAGACTCTCAGGAGAAAGGGCCACAGAGGAACTGCAGGAGGAAAAATCATGGAAGTGAGTAAATTAGAAATAATGCCTACATCCGCTTACGCAAACCCACAAGTACAATGGAACGTCCATTTGCTACATCAAAATAAAATAAAAACGAGCGCACCAATAATAATGCAGGTGTATATGTGTGAGGACAGCAAGAGCTCAGCTTTGTGCCCAGCATCCCTCAGAGAGGCTGCCCCAAGAGCCAGCAGAAAGCAAGCAGGAGAGAACATGGGATGTTGCTGAGAGCTCCTCAGTTTGGTAGCACAGTAAGGATGCATCCTACTTTCACACACTGTGAAGTTTTCTGTGCAACGTAAAATTTTGCCGTTCCAAAGGAGTCACCATCCGCTCAGCCCAAGGATCGGGGTCTGTGCACTCAGAACAATGCTATACGCCTCTTCTACAAGAGTTAACCGAAGGCGAAAGGAAGGCCGTGCATTTTTCCAGGTGGCCTGTAGGAAAAGCAAGCCCAGGCTGCACATCAGAGGTGATCATTTTTATTTATTTCCAAGGAGGCGGCGTTAAAAGGAGCGGTGCGGACGGCGGGCCCCATTAACAAAGGCCCCGGGCAGGCGCCTCTCTCGGGGAAGGGCAATTCCCCGCGCCCGGCCCGCATCCATCCCCCCGCCCGTGGCCTGCGGGGACCCGCGCCCAGCGCAGGGGCCGGGGCCGAGGAGTCGCTGCGAGGAGCTGCGGCCCAATCCTCTTCCGGTAGGAAATCATCTGACACCCGCGGAGCCTGTTCGGAGAGCAGCGAAGTCAACGGTTCAGCCGAGCATCCCCCGGCCCCGCGGCGCCCCGAGCGGGCGGCGGGCAGGAGGGGCCGCGCGCAACGAGGCCGGGCCGCGCTCGGGGCTCACCCCGAGCAGATGCACAAAGCGGGAGGGAAGCCGCAAACCCGCCCGACCCCCCGCACCCCGCCCGACCCCGCGCCACGCGCATCCCCGCAGACACAAGGAGGGGAAAAAAAAGAAAAGAAAAAAAAAAAAAGGAAGGAAAGAAAGAAAAGGAGAAATAAATTATTTAAGGAAAAAAAAAAAAAAAAAAGCGATTTTACCGGGCTCAAAGTCGGGGATGCGCGCCTGGTATTCCGCGCCGACCCTCATGCCTACATCTGCAACACAGAGCGGAGGGAGGAAGGGCAGCGGTGAGCGGCCGCGCCGCCGTCCCAGCCCCGCGCCGCGCGGGGGGGCGGGAGCGCCGCCCGGGAGCCCCCGCTGCTGCCGCCGCCGCCGCCGCCGCGCGGGCGAAGCCACCTCCCCCGGCCCCCCCGCGGATGGAGCCCCGGCGGCCGGCAGGGAGGGGGCCGGGGGGGCGGGGGCTGCCTCCGGCAGAACAATGGGGGCGGCGGGCGCTCCCCGGCCCTCGCGCCCCCCCCCGGCTCGGCGGCGCGCACACGGCCCGGCTCGCACCGTGCTCGTCGCCGCTGTCGGCGCCGCCGCTCTCCGGCTCCGAGTAGGGCCCTTCGGAGGGGCTGCCGCCGCTCTTAGGACCGCCGCCGGCGGCCGCCCGGCTCCGGCCCCCCCACGGCTCCGCGCCCTTCTCCATCGCGCGGGGAGGGGGGGCTGCCGGGGGGGGAAAGTTAACGCGGAGCCGCCATGTTGCCCACTCGCACCCCCCCCCTTACCCCCCCCCAGCACCGCGGCCCCCTCCCCCGGCGCGGCGCGGCCCCGGGGATCCCTCCGCGCCGGCCCGGCCGGATCTAGCCGAGGGGCGGGGATGCCGGCGGAGCCCCAGCCGCGCGGCGGCGGAGGGATTCCGCTGGCGCCGATGGCGCTCTGGCTGTGCGCGCCGCGGGGCTCCCCCGGCGGGCGGCAGGGGTGGGGGCGGGGACTACTTTCTGGCGGCGCAGGGATCCCGCGAGGAAGGTGGCGTGCGGCGGCTGGTAGCCCGGGCCTCCGGTCGCCATTACGGCAGCGGAGCTGTGAGAGGGAGGTGGCGGCGCGGTGTGAGCCGCCGGGCGGGCGCGGGCAGCGCTGCGAGGCCGCCCTCAGCTTCGGTGCATCCAGCCGGGTCACGTCGGGCTGAGGGGCGGCGGGCGGCAGGCAGGGATGCCGCGCTGCGTCAGCTCCAGGTGGATGGCGGTGGGATGCGCTGCCTTCTCGCTTCAAACTGTGCGTTTGTTTATGTATGTGTGTATGCAAGTATGTATGTTTTCAGTGCTGTCTGAGTGTACGGCATCAGCTTCGTGTCAGAACCGCGCAGGTCTTAAGGATAAACTGAGAACACCTCCAGAGAGAGCCCTGCTCGCAGACGTGGCAGCAGGCACGTCGAGGCTGGGAACGTGTCAGCAGCCCCCGCTGGTTTCTGCACAAAGACACGTCGCTGTGGCCGTATGCTAAGTATAGCTAAAGGTATTCTTAATGGTGTGGTTATAATTTGATTTCCCGAGGTGGGAAGAAAAAAGAGCAAAACGAAAAAGGCATAAGCTGAAGTTGCTGCTGCTGCGTGTAGCAGTCAGGCCCCCTGTTCGCACACAGCACAGCCTGTGTTCTGCTGTGTCACATCTCAGCCCTCCCTGCCCGAGCTCTTCCATTGTTTGTTCTTGCTAAGCAGCGTTAGCAGGAGCGGTGCTGTCATGCAGCGAGGTTAGGGAGGAATGATGGAGTGTCCGGAGCGCTTTACGCTAGGGCTGCAGCGTGGTGTAGGCTGCCACGTCTGCAGGGAGCTGTCTGCTGATGCTCGTCTGGAAATCAGCCCAGCATGGTCAGATGCTGAACCTGTGAAGAAGGTCTGATTTATGGGTGTGTATGGCAGAAAAATAGTGTGAACTTCTGTGTGTATTATGGTCTTAGAACTGTTTTTGTGAGAGCTTTTGGAAACTCAGCATCAAAAAGGAGAGGAAAATAAATCTGTGACTTCTGTATGCTTACTGTTCTTTCTGTGTCAGACTGTAGTGGGGAGAAGTAGGAAGCCCCTTCAGAATTGTCAGCGTGAAAACTATAGAAGAAAGCAGAAACCCAAAGATGAGAAGAAGCCTTATTCCTCAACATGCTGTAGCTATTCTTGGAAGAACCGTGGAGAATGTGGAAGAACCAATTATTGCTGAGGAAAACTAATGGCAAAAAAGGAATGCCCTGTGCATTTAAGGACTGAATTTTGCCATTCAAGACATTGCCTTATTTCTTCAGGACAGTTTCCTTGTTATTGGTCTGTGATCTCACTCTGTTTAATGTCCCTTCTTGTCACAGAAATTTCTGAATTGTTTGCATATTCTACCCAAAATTAACAAAGCAATCACAGAACCATAGAATTGTTTAGGTTGGAAGGGACCCTTAAAGGCCATCCAGACCAAATCCCCTGCACTGAACAGGGACACCTACAGTTCAATCAGATGCTTAGAGCCCCCCCAGCCTTACCTTGAACATCTCCAGGGATGGGGCATCTACCACCTATGTGGGCAAATGGTGTCAGTGCCTCAACCACTCGCTGTAAAAACCTTCTTCCCTATATCCAATCTAAATTTCCTCTCTTTTTGTTGAAACCATTTCCCCTTGTCCTGTCACAGCAGGCCCTGCAGAAGAGTCTGTCCCCTTCTTTCTTACAGCCCCCCTTTTAGATACTGAAAGGCTGTTAACAGGTCTTCTGGGTGCCTTCTCTTCTCCAGGCTGAATAGCCCCAGTTCTCTCTGCCTGTTCTTGTAGGAGTGGTCTTCCATCCCTTGGATCAGTTTTGTGGCCCTCCTCTGGTCAAAGTGGTGGTTTCACAGACAATGAAGCTCCCGTGCACTTTGTGAATATGGCTGATACCTGTAAGTGCCTCAGCAATTGAGCAAAAAGTTGCCATGTCATCTTCTATTTTAACATGCACGGAAGAGCTACTGTAAGGGAAAGCACTCACAAATACCAGGACCACAGGAAAATCTTCAACCAGGATTTGCAGTTTAATAATTAAAAAAACTTGCAGGAAGCTGGTCAGCTTTAATTCTGGTCCTTCGAGAAGTGGCTGTTTGAGTTTTTTCTTTTTACTTTCAAAGGATGTGAGATTTAGGCATGTGTACAGCGTTATGACTGTGTATGTCCATGAGTTCATAGACTCATAGAACCGCTGAATGTTTTAATGAGTTTGTACAGATTTCAGGAAGAGAGACTTACCAGCAAACATTCTGAAGGGAACCTGAAAGAAGAAAGACTGGGAGAGGGCTTGTCTTAAGAGTCTGCTTTTAATGGCAAGTGTTAAAGCTACATTCTGTGAAGAGAACATAGATTCCCCAAATAGCCACTTCATAGCTAGCAAATGCCTGTAGTGAGATGGTTTTTTTTTCTGCATAAGGAGTGGTTAAGACTATTATTTGTCCTGTATATCCTTATTCTTTCTAAGCACAGGCCACAGAAGACAGCAGAGCGATCGAGCCAAAGCCTTCAGAAAATACAACTTCAGCCCCCTTTTTTCCTCTCCAAACCAGAACTATTAACAGTTTTAAATACTAACATTTCTACTGTCTGGAAATTATTTTTTATGAGTGGGGCAGGTTTTGATCGTTGGAGGTGAAACATTTCTTCCTGCATCAAAAACTATAGTTTGACTGGACTGCTGGAGTGTAAAGTGAATTGTGGCAGAGAGGAAAGGGAACTGAGGAATGGAGAAAGGTTACAAAAGAGGAAGGTGTAGTTGCTTCCACCTTTTAAGTGTGCTAAAAGGCATTAGCAGAAGTGGAAGATCAAAGGGAAATTGTCCCTGTCCATGAATTAATTGAGCTTCTAATCCATGCAGTTTTTGAGGTTGTTCCACAGTGGGTTGAAGCCTCTTGTAGCTCTCTTTGTTAGAGTAGGTTCTGAGAATGTGTTGTTGCTCTATCATCAGGCTTGTGGGCTGCAAGCTGCTGCAATTTGTGAAGATGTCCTTGCACTGAGGGATAATGAAGACATTAACTGCATGGAGGTATGTGGTGGGAAAGTGAAGACTGGATATTCAGAACAAAATAACTTCTTAAACCACTGGATGCTTTCACATGCCTATATTGCTATGTCATAGAATCATAGAATGGCCTGGGTTGAAAAGGACCACAATGCTCATCTAGTTTCAACCCCCCTGCTATGTGCAGGGTTGGCAGTCACCAGACCAGGCTGCCCAGAGCCACATCCAGCCTGGCCTTGAATGCCTCCAGCCATTGGGCATATGCAACCTGTTCCAGTGTGTCACCACCCTCTGTGTGAAAAACTTCCTGCTAATATCTAATCTAAACCTCCTGTCTCAGTTTAAAACTATTCCCCCTTGTCCTATCACTATCCACCCTCGCAAACAGCCATTCCCTCTCCTGTTTGTATGCTCCCTTCAAGTTCTGGAAGGCTGCAATGAGGTCACCCTGCAGTCTTCTCTTTTCCATGCTAAACAAGCCCAGTTCCCTCAACCTTTCCTCATAGGAAAGCCCTCTCATCATCTTAGTGACCCTCCTCTAGACTCATTCAGGAGCTCTGTATCTTTCTTGTGCTGGGGGCCCCAGGCCTGGATGCAGTACTGGATGGGACCTCACAAGAGCTGAGTAGAGGGAGACAATCACCTCCCTTTCTGTGCTGGCCACCCCTTTTTTAATGCAGCCCAGAACACAGCTGGCTCACGTCCAGCTTTCCAACCATCTCATCTATGAAATTTCTAGCATATGAAAGGTATTGTGAATCACATGATTGACCTTTTTGTCATCTAGTCGCAATTATGTACCTTTTGGGTTTGTTCTCTCTTTTAATTTTTTTTTTTTTTTTTAATTTTTGGAAGAGCATTCTGACATTTCCCCAGCTTAGGCATATCACTTAATACTGTATAAGATCTTGTATAGATCTCTTGGAACAGGTCAAATTAGTTCGTGTTGATTCTTCAGAAAATTTGTGAATGTATAAAGTGTGTTGAAAGAAACAGAGGAAATGGTATCACCACAAACCCTTGAAGCAAAATCTAACCTGGAAACTTTTGCTTTAATGCAGAGATTTATAATTTCCTTCTTATGAATGTTTCATAAAGAAAAGTATGCACTTTGTCTCCGTAAGTACATTAAGAAAAGCATGTCTGGAATCAAGTTAATTTCAGATAAATTACGCTGCTTGGAGTCTGTTCTGCTGGAAAATATATAGGTGTTACTTGTTAAGTATTGTGTTTCTTTTATATTAAACACAGTTCAGCCTGCTGGATGGTAAGTGGGGTCTTGGAATTGGATAAGGTGAGACTCATTAGTTTCTTTAGACTGATGGTTGTTGCTCTGTTCCGTGTAATTTTCTAAAATTTTCCAAAGACTTCGTGCTTTAGTGAAACTGCTGGAATATTGTGCAAGCCATGGGTTTTCTATGGTTCTGGAAAATAAAGCCATCATTCTCAAGTGGGACACTTGTTTCTGAGTTCCACTATTAATGTTTTTATTAAGGCTGAAATCAGCTAACAGAGCAGGAGTTAACTTTGTTCTATAACTGGTCAATGAAATGCAACAATAAAGCATTTGCTAACTGGTAATGCTGCTTATATCTCCCAGTTGAGATTTGGGAATTCAGCTTTGTTTGTTTTATTTCTGTTGTGCTGCGTACCAACTACAGGTTTCATAACTGGTCTGCTCCCTGTACCTGGACAAAATTACTCCGGAATTCAGTATCCCAGAGAATAGCTGTCTGAATGAGGACAGTCAGTAGCTTCTCTGTGGAAGTGGTAAAAATCCTGTTGCAGTTTCGAGTGGTCTAATAACTTCAGCAATTGTAGATGTTGTGTCTGAATACCTGCCAGCAGCTGGCCAAGTCACGCTCTCTTGAAACCTTTGCTGAAATTGGAGACTTACACTCTGTGGAAGGATGGTGGTGGCTGGATGAAGCCAGGACTGTTTGGACCTGGTACTCAGTTACAAGTAGTATTTTGAAACCACATACTGCACTATGGTTTATCTAAGAACTAGCGTAATGTAGGTTAGTATTGTGTCCATCTTGTCATTTTTCTTAATCCTGACAACTACTAAAAACAAAGGCTGCAGAGGAATTAATTTTGGAGCTGATGCTGTAATCTGCATTCCTTCTTGGCAAGAAGCCTGTTTTTGGTCTTCTAAAGATTTACTAAAGCTCTGAAACATAAAGCTTGATATCTTTTGAATGAAATGGTAATTACATTTTCAAATCCTTTAGGTACACTGTGAATGTGGCCCAGCTTTGTGTATTTGTAGACTCTTCTTTTCAGTGACTTGCTATAGTGAGTTCCACTGACAACGTGTGCTGACTTTAATTTTAATAGAAAAATTAAAAAATGTCCATATATCTTCTTTTTATTGGCAGGTGTTCCTGCTTAGTGTTTCAGACTCGATATTTCTGTGAAGGTAACCTAGGTATCTGTTAAGCTGTCCCTTTTACAGACAGTAAAAAGGGCCTTGGGTTCAGCTGGACATCATGATGCACAGTGGTGAAAGCCTGAGTTTAGCTGACTTAATGTTATGTTACATAGACCTGGAACAGTGGGCTTCAGTCCGTTTACAGACATGGTTTAATGGTTTGTATTTTCCCATACCCTTGTCAAAGTAAGTTCTGGTAACAGCCATCAGGTATGTCTTTGAACACTGACACTTTGTACTGTCAGTGAAGATTGTCAATCTCTGCATTAATAGCCCATGTGCATGGCTGAAATGGCAGCTTTTTTTTCGCAAATAATTTGTTTTAAGAGCCAAATTTTAAGATTATTTTTGCACAGAAAAAAAACCCAACATACTAATTGTTCTGGCCTGCACAGTGAAATGCAGCTTTCACCAAATAGATGCTTAAAGATGCTGAGCTTCCATAAGAAATGTCTTTGCTTCTCCTGCACTGCGTGGCAATGGGATGTCTGATTTTTTGTGTGCTTTGTTTTTTAGAACAGACGATCAAACAAACAAAAACTAAGGTGTATTTGGATTTCACGGATTTCATGCACTTAGTGAACTGTATGCTAGACTTACTGCCATTGAAACCAGAGAGGTGACCATTTGCTATGAGTTAATAAAGTTTATGCTGTCTCCTATTTTTGTGTCCTTTCCTTTCTGACGTGGAACAGTGCAAAAAGAACAAACTGGGAATGATTTGATCCTGGGCTGTAGGCAGCACTGCTTGAGCAGGGGGTTGGACCTGATGAGCTCCAGGGCTCCCTTCCTCCCTCAAGTTTTCTGCCATTCTGTGGTTTTTCCCTTGCAGTTTTTAATACCATTCATTCGCTTCTTGGAGAGAAATATATTTTAACATATGCTAGAATGAAAAGCTATGATTTATACTGCTGTGTTTTATGCTTAATCCTGAAAAAGAGAGTATCTCCTCACCCTGCAGATTATTGTTTAATAAGGATTCATAAGAATGTAACCAACATAAGGAAAAACAAAGAAGGGTTAATCGGGGAAACATTACTAATACAGTGTGAAGAAGCCAGGTAACAGTACTGTAACTGTACTACCCAACTACCTGTCTACTTAAGAAGTGACAGGACCCCTATATGGAGTCATTGTAGGAGTAATCTGGAGAGATCTGAAATATCCTCATCTGCCACTTAAGACCTCATTTGAGAAAATGATGTATCACTCTCTGAAATAAACTGTTTGGAGTGGTGTAATAGAACAAGCAGCAGCAGCTTGATTTTCTGTATGTCTCAGGCCTCGGACTCTAACATGTTTAATGTTAGAGCATTAGTGACACCTCCTGCTAAATTTTGTTCTCCACAGCTTATCATACCTGGCAAACAAAGAAAACCTGGAAAATAGTACTGACTGTATGACCAAAAGAAGGGTCCTCATGTACTACAAGTATTACAAGAGGTTGGTTGGTTTGCCTTTCATTTTATCCCCCCCATGGTTTCTGTAGACTGATATATAATATTATGTAGAAGTCCCTGTGTTATGGAGCTGTGCTGAATACTGGAGGCCAGTGTGTCTGGACCACGGAGATTCCAAAATAATACTGCTATTGATGCATCACATTGTTTCCTACTGTAACTACTGTTTGCCTGCTGCGATGATCTGTAGTTCAGGTAGGCAGATTAGGAAGGATGAGCAAGAGGCTCCATTCTGAGAATGTAAGTTGGAGGTGCAAGTCATGTAAACACGATTTTCAGTTCTTTTTCTGGAATGTGTAAGAATTATTATTTTTTTACGTGGGAAAAAATCTTCTAACACCATTTCACTAGATTTTCTAGGTGTAAAAATGGTTTTCCTATGTCTCTATTGTGTTAAAGAAAATTAACTGATGTAGCTGTGTCTGGATCTCTTCAGGTTATGATATATAATGCTTTCAAGAATAACAACTCCTCTTCTCTGGTCTGAGGTAGCTATATTGTTTATATATAGTTTATTATCTTTCATCTTCACTGCATTCCTTTTAATAAAGGTGGCTCTTATCCTTGGATTAAGAGTTTGCTTAATGAAAACGTGAAACGTGTTATAGTCTGACAGCTTGTTATGTGGTCTACTTGTATTAGCTATCTAGTGTTCTGAAACAACAAAGAGATGACCCAGGTTTCAGAGTTGTACTCTAGGCTCACCACTAGAGATCCATTCCCTAAAGATGCTGCAATTCTGCCAAAGCCACCTTTTGTAGACAATCTTTCTACTGTTTCACCACTTTTTATCTGTATGTGTCCCAGCCCATTCACTTATTCCCCAACTTTGCCTCATATTGTGCCATGTGAAGTTAGATTTGGGTATTGTTATGCATTCTTTTAAAGAATGCTCTGATATTCTGATATTTCACCATGTGACTTTACACAGAAGCTTTTGTATCAGCTAACTGGTGTTACTTTCCTTTGCCTCACAGTAATCAATGGAAGCACATGAAGAAACCCTTCTTTTTATTTAAAAGCTTTGAATATTATAGAGCATTTGTATTCCTGTCTGAACATCTGTAATTTGAACTTATGAATATTGTACCTGGCAGTGCTTGAGCTGAATACATCATAAAAAAACATTAATCAACATTAGATGAGGCACTAAAAAGATCCTCACAGTAGGTATCCAAGCGTTAACAAAAATCAACAGTACATCAGACACAAGGGTCACCTGGTATCAGTCACTGGGACTACGGTATGAGTTCAGTGCTGATAAAGACCCTGGAAATAATGTCGTTAAGATACAATCAAACTTAGAAAATTAGGATTTTTTTTTTTTTTTATGAGCGCAGCTGTATATGATAGCAGGAAGAGATTACTTAGAATGAGAAAATCACTTATCTCATTGTAAACAATAATAATAAAGTTGTACTGAGCTAGTTATAAAGTTGTGGATTTCTTTTCAGACTTAGGCTTGTTGTTTGGCTGCTTCTGCATGCCCCTCTTGCTGCTGAAAAGTGAAACAAAGTTGTAACTACATAGCAAGCAAACAGGGTGGGTAGTCCACCCTGTTGACAGGAAGTCAGGAAGTGGGAAATACTTGGTGAAAAGTTTGGTCCAGTAAGACTTTGAAATGAAGTGATATGTGGGTTTTTCTTCCTTTATTTTTCTTTTTAAAATTTGTTTCGTTTTGTTTGTTTCTGTTTTTCTGGTGTGGGAATGAAGGTGGAGAGTATTGGCTTCTGTCTGTTGACAGGCCTTCTTAAACTGAAATCCTGCAAGCAACAAAAGAGGTCTATAAAGTTGGGAGGTAAGACATCAGCTTTATAAAATATTTAACTCCAAAACAGAAGTTCTTAGTACATGCAGGGCAGAAGCAATGAAATACAAGCCTTGTGCAAGAAACACACTCGCTGGGCATGAAATGTGTTTCTTGGAGAGGCTACTGTAAACAAGAAGCTAGCAGTCTGTTTACCAGTCAGCCTCACAGAATGCTTCTGTCCAGATGAAAAACATTGTGTTGGTTTTTTTTTTTTTTTTTTGAGATTGTTCTGCTTTTCAAATGTAGTTACAAAATTTAGGCCATGTCTTATAATTTGAGGAGTCTTTCTTACTTAGGAATTCTTTTTTATATTAGACTCCTAGAAATTGTATTGTAGAATCCAAAGTTTGTTCAGAAAGCTAATAGTGTTTAGAACTGATGGCAGTGGCTGGAAGTGAATGTCCTAAGACCAAAGTGGGGTAAGAGTTGGAAGACAGCTGGCACAAGCATGTTCCTAACTCAGAGCATTTTTTCCAAATCTCAGCCTAAAAAAGCTAGGTTTTGTTTTTATATTTTTGCACAGTATACTATGAAAATGTAGGATTTGATTCTACATTCTGGTAGCTTTTTAAAATACTGTTAAATCATGAGTTACTGAACCACAGTTGAGAGATAATTACAGGCAGTAGCTTATAGAATCTGAATCACAGAATGCCTTCTCCCTGGAGTCTCCCTGGAGTCTTCTCTTCCTCAGGCTGAACAACCCCAGCTCTCTCAGCCTGTCTTCATAGGATAGGTACTCCAGTCCTCTGCTCATCTTCGTAGCCTTCTCTGGGCCTGTTCCAACAGCTCCATGCCTATCTTGTGGTGAGGAATCCAGACCTGGATGCAGTACTCTAGATGGTGCCTCACTGGTAGAGGGGGAGAGTCACCTTCCTCACCCTGCTGGCCAGCCCTCTTTTAATGCGGTCTGGGATGCATCTGGGCTGTAAGCATACAGTACTGGTTCATGTCAAGCTCTTTGCCAAAGAAACGCCAAATCCATCTCTGCAGGGTTTCTCTCAAGGAGTTCTCCCAGTCTGTACACATAACTTACCATGGAGGCTACCGTGTTCCCTATTTCTTAAGAAAAAACATTCACCCAGGAACCATAGGTTCCTAAGTATCTCTCAGGGCATGCAAACAGAAACCTTTACTGCAATTACTTAGTGAAATCCCCTGCATTTTCTTGGAGTTTAAGCAAGCTGCATCTAATTTTCTTCCATTTGCCTTGGTTTATATCGACCCATGCACAGCAAATCCAAAGAAAACTAAAATACAGAATTAAAATGTTAACAAAAAACCTACCAAACATGGAGCCGAAAGAAATGCAGATAATTTATTTTTCTCCTTTGAGTAATAACACTTCTATTGGTCACTGCCTCTGATCTGAGACTGAGGAAGACCACATGGGCAGGACAGGTTAGAGCCAAGAGGTTTGGCTAAGTACACCTACAGTCAGAATGCTTCTATTTTTATTTTTTTCTAAATCTGGAAGGACTGTGTGTCAGCTCCTGCTGAAATAAATGAAGATTGACAGACTGTCCAAATAGGGAAAAATTTTCTATGCCCTTTTGAGCAGTTCTAAGAAGGAACAGTACTTTCCTGTTAGCCCACACTCCAAATGCTACACATATAAATAAAAGACTGGCTGTGTACTCTCTCATCAGTTTTATTTCAAGAATTATCCACTCAGAATGTAGGATTTCATAGTTATCTTTCCATATTTATTCCCCATAAAAAGTCTGGAGGAAATTCAGTAATTCCATAATTGGGTAAGTCCATACTTAATTTTTGACAAATTTATTATGGCTGTTTGAGAGCACTTACATTCCTCAGTTCTCAGACCTACAGTCTGCTGCACAACTAGGTTATTTCTCTGAGTTAGAAATTTCATTTAATTTTAGAGAGCAGAAATAATCAGACCTTAGAAACCTCAGGCTGAAATGCAGCAATGTCTGGAGCACCTTGGTTAAAATGACTTGCAAAAATAGACTGAACAGTTTCAGTTAGATGTCCAGATGTTTTCCCAAATACCTTTTTGGAAGTCATGCATGTATTTCTTATACTCTGGATTCACCTTTGTTTTAAGGCATGAATTCTGCTCCTCATTGCTCTTTCCATAACATAACAAGTAGTGTTAGTCACAAGTAACTAAGCACCCATGAAGTGATAGTTAGACTGGGACTTCAGCCTATAAACTCTGGGGGTAAGAATTTGTGGATTAATTAATGCTTCATTGATTTTGTGTGATACTACCTTCTGTACTTTGCTATCCTATCACATAATTTATTTTGTTTTTGACAGGGTCATGAAATCTATATGGTATGCAAATAGAACTCAATTTTAAGATCCAATGTTCTTTTAATTTTCAAGGCTGTTGGTAGTCTGTTGTAAGTTTGCACTGCTGTAAATGCTATTGTATGAATTGCTGCTGAAAATAGAGGTCTCAGCTAGGTCTCCTCATTTACCACTGGTGCTGGGTTTTTACTGTCAGGATGGTTTCAGTTCAAGTAGGTGACAAATGGACATGGTTTAGGTGACGGCAAATCTCTACTTTGTTTTGGAACAAACAGCTGCTTAAAGGGACTGCGGAACAGCAGCTTAAGGCTCTGCAGCTAGAGGATGAACTAGGGGCTTTTTCGGGAAAAAAAAAAACCCATACTGTGAGAGCATAATGATCATATTAGTGTTACTTGAAACATCACGCATCAATTTCTGTCCAACAGGCTTTAGCAAACAAGCATATTAAGAAATCTGATTTTTCAGCTTTAAAAAATAGAGGAAGAAAAGGTCTCATCCATGTAAAAATGAAAGATAATGTGTGTGTGCTACCTCAAATGGGGCCTTGCTTCTGACTTTGTGCTACCTGCAGAATTTACCAGAAAGGAAATGAGTATAGAATACAAAATAGTCACAGTGAAACACTAACAGCATCCCCTTGCTCTGTGGTGAAAACATCATATCACAAGCTGGAATCATATTTTGCGGTGGGGAGAAAGATTAAAGGAGGTAGAAGATGATAAACAAGAAATTTTGTGTTTGATATCTTATTTCCAACGTGATGGCAAGGTACGTCTAACATCAACCCAGCTAAAATGATAGTTTTGGCATGGAATTTGTGGGACAGTCTGATTATCTGAGCTAGGAAATCAGAGGCTGGACTAGTTTTTTTTCCCCACATAAAATGGATGAATGAATGGGGGAAAGAATGCAACACAAAGTGCAGCCACTTCATGGAAATCCAGAAGATATATGGCTTTTCCTCTTTACCCTGTATCCCCTTGCTCCTACTACTGTGTACTTGCTGATTCGGCATAACATTTTTTTCTAAAGGCTTTAGCATTTCTGCAATGCATGCCAGCTGCCAGATGTCTCCAAGACATAGAGAGATTCCTGCCGAGCCCTGTGGTGCTGAGATCACGAGCCCTCTGGCGCAGTGGCTTGGAGGAGTAATGAAAACCTTTGAAGATCCTAGTTTTTCAAAACCGCAGTCTTACTTGTTAGGAGCTGTGTAAATTCAGTATCAAAGGTAACATCATGATTTTCCTGGGGAAATGGTAAGTTTAATGGTCAGTTAGTCCCGTGCTGCTGAAGCTGTCAGGAACAGAACAACCTGAGACTCGGTAGGCACAGCTGCTGGGGGCGGAATCAGGTTTATAAGGATGCAAATGAACATTTCCACGGGGATTTTCAAAATACCAAGTTCAGGCAGTATTAGTAGCCTAATTACAACTTCGGGTGCTCTCGTAACCTGTCTTGATTGTAGTCAGTCCAGGGATGGCTATTAGAACAAACGAATGTTAATGAGGTGGCTCCCACTGCAGGGCTACTTCCTGAGCTGTGCTCTTAGCAGCCCCCAGGCTCCAGCTGTGATGCAGGCGGCCAGCGTTAGGTTGGTCTGCAACTGAATCTGCAGATCCTGCTGCAATGAAGCTGCCGCCCACCTCCAGGGCTTGGCTCCCCACAGCCCTAGCGTGGTCCTGTCCTCAAACATTGAGGGCGGCAGGAGGCAGGTGGCAGTGCGCTGCTGTCCCATGGTCACCTTTGGGTCACAGACGCAGGCCTCAAGGCATAGGCCGGGCCCGTCCTCCAGCATGGAAGCCAGGTGGCCCCAGACTTGCTTTATTTGCTCGTACTGTGGGAAATAGGATCAGGTTCTCGCCATACATAGGATCGTGCAAAACATATTCATGTCTTGGAAATGTGATGTGATGCAGAGCACGGAGGTGCTGCAGCTAACGAGGCATTACGGCAAGCAGCTGCCAAGGCCAGTCAGGAGATCTGTCTTTAAAGAGATCTGAGTGCTTTCCATTTACTGATAGATGGCCGAAGGGGAAGGAACAAAGTAGTTTTCTCCCTGACTGAAAAACCTTTGTAAATCGAACACTTCAGAGTTTAAGACCTGTCAAAGGTTATATTTAAATAGCTTATTCCATTGCTTCCACTGAGCTGCTCGTCAGTTTGATCACATAGCAGTAAAAAGTGCCCTAGGAAGAAACGAAAGGAGGGCGAGCAGCCTGCTGAGGGGCTGAACCACGTGCTCCGAGGGCAAAGCCCCCGGGGGGTCCCAGGTGGCACCCACACCCTTCTGCGAGAGGCGGACGTTCCTCCCGCCGCTCTCACTTTGTGAGGGGCTTTCAAGCGCTCCGCCCGCGAGGCGCGGACGCGGTGGGGCCGCCATCCCTGCAGGGCAGAGCCCCCCGAGCGCCGCCGCTTCCCCTCGCTGCGCTACGCTTGTCGGCGCGGCTGGGCGGCGCGCTCCCGGACGGTGGCGCTGCAGCACCGGCCTTGCGGCGGGGCGGCGCGGCGGGGCGGCGGCCGGCAGGGGGCGCCGCGGGGAGGTCCGGCGGCGGCGACCGCGGGGCTGCGGTGCGCGGGAGGCGGCGGGAGGGCTGATGCCGCACAGCCGTGCCACGGTCCCGGCGGAGGCATGAGGCGCGCGGAGCGGGCGGCGAGCGGAGCGGCAGAGCGCGGCTCTGCGAGGCCCTGAGCGAAGCCTTCGCGCCGCGCTCCCGCAGAGCGACTATGGCCGGGGGAAGGAGAGGGCTGGTGGCGCCTCAGAACACGTTCCTGGAGAACATCGTGCGAAGGTCTAACGGTAAGGGACGGGGGGCGAAGGGGCGGTTCGGCGCGGAGGGGCTTCGAGCCCCCGGGTGCGGGGCGGCCGCCGTTGGGCTGCGCCCCCGCGTCCCGAGCGGAGCCCCGTGCGGGCGGCAGGTGCGGCGGGACGGCACCGCGCTGTGCGCGCCGCGGGGAGAGACCGCGGGCGGGAGGCGGCCCGGCGGGCGCCGTGCGGGGCCGGGCGGGAGGAACTGAGGGGTCTCCGCGAGGGCAGAGCCCGGAGCGAGTGGGAAGGTGCCTCCCAAGCGAGGAGGGAGTTTGCCATTTTGAGGGCTGAAGGTGGGCAGTGCCGGGTTTTTGTTTTGTTATTTTTTTTTTCTCCTAGCTAACTGTAGCCAGGTCTTTCTCTAGGAAAATTGTGGAGTGGAAAGCGCCTCGAATGTCGCAACTGCGTGCAAATACGCGTTAGCGTTACCCAGGTTCTTTCACTTCGGGACTTAGCAAAGCTGCTCCTTGCAGCCAGGCGGGGGGCTGGGTGTCTGCCGACACCTGGGCACGAGCGGGTTTCTCACAGCTCGGAGTTCTGCCATCTTTAGCGCGTCCGTGGACCTCGGTGGGTTACTTTGGGGATTAAGAACTTCCCGCGTGACTGAGATATGCGGGTCGAGTTCCTTTTGAAGAGAGGTGAGATGGTTTAATTAATTAAAGAGCAGACAGTTTGTTCCGAAAAGGCAAAGGCAATTAACCCTGTTGATAAGCAGCTAAAAACCTAATCATCCCAAGAATGATTTTCAATTATTTTCAATTAGGGGATATTACTGAGAAAAACAAAACAAAAACCCACCATCTTTGATAAGAGCATGTCTTCACACAGAATGGTGAGGGATTTTCATAGGTTGTTTTTCTCTGCAACTTTCCTACAGAAGAGGTTGGAAGCTGCATTCTCCCTCCAGTAAGCACAGCCCATTCTTTCAGAGAATCCTGTTCTCTTCTTAAAAACTGAAATGTTAACATCTCATCAGATTCATGTTGCTCCTCTAATCTCCTAACAGCATCTAGCTAAGGCTTTTCTCGGAACTGTCTTGAGTTTGTGAATAATCTTCTCCACTGAACGCTGAATTTCTCTGATGGCTTCCTGTGCCAGGACCTTGGTGCTGTAAATCACGTGAGGCTTGGAGACAGAGGGGATCTTGCAGCAGGGGCTTTGCTCTGTTTCTTCCTGTTTTTCCCCCATTGTTAAGAATGTGTCGTAACAGTGTGGTGCTGGACAGCACAGGTAAAATGACAGCACGCGATTTCCAAATGCTCAGCAAGTCCTGAGGGCTGTCGTAAATACAGGCTTCTAGATGAAGCCTGTTAGGAAGTGATGCACAGTGCAGACATATTAGAGGAATCTTTGGGAAGTGACTCAAGTTCAGAAGCCTGAGTCTTCTCACATCACTGCTGTGATGCGATGCTGTCACATATAAATACTGAGTGATTCAGTTCTACTGTGAGGCCATCAACTTCTTTTGACGTCCATCTCTGTGAGGAGATGAGGGCTGGGTCTCATTTCTCCTCATCTGACAGGGCAGTGTTGTCCAGTGGGGGGGCAGCATGGGAACATCCCGACACCTTGGTGCCTGCCTCTCCTTGGCCAGCCTGCCTGCCTTCAAGGTGCTTTGGGATGCCCACAGCACAAACACTTAAACCTGTAGTGTAAACTGTGAGGTTTGGCTTCCCCTTCTCAGTTTTGTTTGATTGGATACTAATGTGACCCACAAGGAAACTCTCTGGGCTATTTGGGATTTTCCAAATAAATGTTGGGCTTCTTGTCAAAGTGTATTTGCTGGCTCCTGCAAGCAAGCTAAGTAGTGCCAGCAGATATTGAATTAATACATGTATAGGGATGTTCCTAATTTGAAAGGAGAGGAATTTGGTTGTAGAACTGAAATAGATACTGAAGAAGTGCTCCATTTTAAAGGTACTTGGGTTTGATATGCAACTATAGTCACAGGTAAACTGAGAAAAACACGTTCTGGCTTTGAGTTATATTGAGAGGGTTATCTCAGGGAAAGAGGCTTTGTGGCAGTAGCTCAGTAATTGGCATACAACCTCTTTTGAAAACACGACTCTAAGGATAGCACTAATTATGCCACTTTTAAACAGCAGTTTAACAAGTAATTCTTTGGACAGCCTTTCACATTTTTCACATACTGGCAAGCTGATGCCCCTTCAATGGCTAAAGGTAATGGCAGTGTACTTGGGTATGCAAGTTCAGGGCCTTTCCTTCAGGCTTAGTATTTTTCTGACATTCGGATCACACCACCTGCAGCAAGATCCACCTTAAGCTCCATTGGTCTGAATTGTCTTCTTAAGAATTCTAGGAGTTTCTTCTTGGGTTGCAAATCAGCTAAGACTGGTTCTCATTGACTGAATGCCAGCCTGAATAGCTGTGCTGGGGTTACAAGCTGCAAAGTAATTCCACACACTGGAGTAGAGAAGGAATTGAGAATCTCAATAGGACTGATATAGCACACATGGGAAAGAGTATATAGCATCATCAGCCTGGAACTGTGGACTGCATCTGGTCCTCTTTGATTTCTTCTCACAAGAAGACCTTTTTGATGAAGTGTGAGCACTGTAAGGTTTTTCATTCTTTGAAATGAGCATCTTCAGATTCCTTCCAGTTGGAAGTCCGGAGAAAAAACTTAAGGACTTGGGACACTGATGTAATCCTTCTTGTTTGCATTTAATGTTTAAAAGCCATGCTTCTGAAGTAGATGTGTAGAGCTAGAATAATAAATGTTGCATGTAGTGCTTGGTTGGCAAAAATTTGTTTGAAGCATTGAAATATTTAAAGACTCAAACACCCAATGGGATAGAAAATGAGCCCGTGCTGTAAAACAGTGCAGTATGTAAAGAATCACTAGTCTCTGCTGGTTACTGCTAATGTGATATTAATGTTTTTCCCGGGTAACGTAGTATAGCCCCAGTATAAAGGCACTATAACCATAACAGTTTAATGTTGGTTCATGGCCAAGGTACCAAATTCAAATGGTGTGGTATGTTAGAAACAAGTTCTGTGATATTCTAATGCTTTATCAATAGCTGAAGGCAAAAATACTTCTATGTTTTTGTAAAAACCAGCTGGATTCTCCAGCCCTTCCTTGGTGCGTGAGAATTTAGTTTGTGTAAAAATGGCAAAAAATAAGTCCTGTGTTTGCATGGCTTAAGAATTTCAGTCACAGATACTTTTCTGATTTGTTGACGAAACAAGGAGGGAAAATTGGAAGCTTGGTGGCATAAAGCTTATCTGAGTTTAGTCTTGCTTCCCGTGGGAGCGCCCTAAGGAGAGGAGATGTAGAAACAAACCTGCACCCTCTGATGGAGAATGCTGTGAGACCAGTGTAGAGGGAAAGAAAAAGCACCCTCGGAGACACAAATCCTGAGAATAACTCTGGCATTTCTGTGATTTATCACCTTCCTTCCATTGGAGATGATGAAGTCCTAATAAAATAAGTGTTCTGTAACCTGGGCCTGCTAACCTTGTACTGTTGCCCGAAACCCAGGAGAGAACTTAACTTCATTATAAACAGCTCTGGAACTGAACAACCTGTTTTTGTGTTCTGCCAGAGACAAATGAGAAGGAATCTATCACAGAATGAAGAACTGCGCAGAGGTTTATTTTCATATTTTTGCACTTTAATAAGAGATTCATTTACATTAAACATTTTCAGGGGATCATTATGGTGATACTGTTTGTCCTGTCCTGCCTGCATTCACTTAAGAACCTAGAACAGTGAGCCGTGTGGGTCTGGAAACAGGCATGGCTGCAGCCAGTCCTATTTGGCTCTAGAAGCACTATAGGTATGTTTCCCCAAAGGTAGGATTTACTGTTGAGAGTTGTCAGTCTATTCTCTTTCAGACTACAGAGCTGTTGCATTGGAAGGGCATGCGTGTATAAACATGACAGGTTCCGCATTGCTCCTCTGAATGAGATGTGCTCAGGGAGATCAGATCCTGGGCATCGTTGGGCTGCCTTGTACTGCTGCAACACCTTTAGTAAACAGCATCAGTCATCACAAAAGTATTTTCATACTGAGAACAGAACTGTTGCTAAAATAAGGAAACATGTTTTTGGGGTGGAGTATACTTTTCTTGTTTCCTTTTGATAGAGTACGTTTGGTTTCCTGCCAGTTTTCAAATTTCCTTAATTTACAATGAGTCTTCAAGCAAAGTGGGCTCAGAAGCCTTGTGCTGCAGGTAAATTACATCCAAGTGTGAGCTGGTATGGTTCTGTTCAACAGGGGAATGTGTTTTAGTGCCTCTTGTAGATAAAAGTGCTGAAACGGATGAACTTAACTGTGCACAAGAAAGAGCAATGTTAAAGTATTCCTTATGAACTGTGATGGCTGGGGTAAGCTATCCTAATTCTTAAGGCTCCCAAATGAGCTGATTTGAAAGCCTGGAGCAGATGCCCAGGAGCTTTTCTCAGCATGCTGTCAAGCCTGATCATCCTTCCTCCTGACTGGAGTGGGTTAATTTCAACATTAAAAAGAGATCACAGTGGATGTGGCCTGGAAAACACTCTTACCTTGTATGAAAGGCTCTTTGCCAAAGCCATACCTTGCAAAAAGTGCATGCAAAACTGCTGGCTGGGTAGGTAAATAAGATGGTGCTACATTTACAGTGAGTTAGCTGAAGGTGTTGCTTCTCTTGCCATTACTGTGATTGGTCCTGTGCAAAGCAAGGTGAGTGTTCCCCTCTACACATCTGGCACCCAACAATTGCACTTGAGTTTGTGCCCTTTTCTATCTGCTCCTACAAGACCGCACATGAATGTAGGTCTGTTTGTTGGCACTGGTCAAAACAAGGTATTTAGGCACGCCAGCAGCAGGCCTTCAAAACCAGGAGGGAACATCTTGTAGGCTCTGTGCTAAGGATGTTTTCCCAAGTGGAGAAGAAAACAAAAGAAAGGGGCTTATTTCTTCCTGACTTCCCCACTTTTCTAAGCTATCAGCTATGGAGATATTTTTATTTTTATCGGTGCTTTTGTACAACTGGTCACTATATCAGAATGTCAATTGATTATTGACAGTTTTTATTCCTTGCTATCACTTGAGTTGAATATAAAATGTTTCTTTGCTGGCTCTAACAAAGCCAAATTTGTGTTTGCATCTTTATGCATTTAGAAATGCATTTACAACCTGATTTTCTTAAAATTACTTTTATAGATAGAAAAAAAAAAAAAAGTACGAGACAAAGATGATAGATGATGTGTTTTAAAATTAATGTCCTGAAAGCTCAAGATGTTCTACTGTGATCATTCAACATATCAATCCATTTCTCCATTAAATCCTAGAATGAGGTTGTAAAACAAATCTTAGTGAAACCCATTCATTGGAGAATTTGTTAATGCATTTCTGTAAGTTATATAGCTAAAAGTCAGCCAGGAGTTAGGTCTTGTCAGATGCTTTTAAGGCTCTTGATGGCTGTAGCTATAATCGGTAAATCAAATGGCTTTCTTAAACTGATGGAAGACCCATATAATTGATGCAACTAAATCATTCTTTTTCCTGTATAACTTCCAAGATTAACCTAGGAGGAAAAAACAACCTGGCCAATTAAATGAAGGCTCACTGTTAAAGCGTTTTTGGCCTTTATTAAGAATGGTGCAATGTACAACTTGTGCAGCCGATGAGCTTTCTAATTTCTGAGAATAATCTCCTGGTGACATCACTTTTGTCTGGATGTCTATTTTTTAAATTTTTCAGTGTGGTTGGACTGCAGAGATGGGCACAGAACAGTGCTACCATTAATTATGGATGATGGCTTCTGTGCACTTCCCATTTCAGCTATTCATGTGCCATTTTTCTGCTCTAATTTCTATTTTATTTTTTAAAATGCAGATAATTATGAAGACTTTACAGCTTCTAATGTTAGGGGTAGGGTGTATTATTCTTTTCAACTAAAATTTATTCATGATAGAGGCCACAGTAAAATAGATACCATCATAATGCATTGTAACAAGTTCTGGGATGGAACCAGTAGTTTTCATCTATATCGCTGGTGGAATCATTTTCTATAAAGATTCAAACTGAGAGTCACTTGAAGGTGTTGTTGTAATTATTTGTGCTATATATGACGAAATACAGTTTTTAATAATTCTTTTCAGCCCATACTTGCAGTACGCTTTGCTTACAGTGTAAGTCATTTTTGAATAGAGCAATGTCATGTCTGCCAAAGACATTAGTGGATTTTGTGTTTTAGCAGCCAAAGAGTTTCTAAATCCCTTTTTGTTTCTGTAGAATAAATATTTTTTATGCAAAATGTCTGTCAAACATGTAAGCCCAAATGAACTGATCCCTAGTCCTTTGTAATGTGTTGTTTTGCATTTAAGTGAGGCTACAGATTAAAATAATTTGTTCTCAGTGTTAAGGATATACAGTTTTCAGGCCACCATATCATTGTTCCATAGGGAGATCAATTTTTTTTTAAAATAAAATATTTAAAAACTAATGCATTCCACCTCCAAGAATGAGTGCTAGGAGGTAGTGAGAAGATGTATGTATCCATGTGAGACCATTGACTTCCACGGGAGAGCGTGGGTGGAAGAGGAGCATTTTGTCCTATGACTGTTATTCCATGATGTGAATAGTCTTTTGGTCCTCTTAGCAGCTTTGTACATTCTTTGAACAGAGAGCCCTTGTGTTTAATGAAAATGTGGTTGATTCCTGTGTACTTCTTGCTGAAGTGTGAGCCTCAAATCATACAAGTGCAAAGAAAGGATTGAATAGGCAGTTGAAATTATTTTCAGTTTGACTTACTTGTAACATTTTGGAGCTGTATTTTGATCTCAGAAGTTACATTTGAACAGTTTAACCAAGGGCAATACATACGTGCCTATCCTTTCTTTGCAAATTGTTGAAGCGGAAGCACCGTATGAGCTGTACGACTGTGGTAATTTGGAGAGGTGTCCTTATGAACAGAATCCCACTTCCATGCATTGGGTTCCTCACCAGAAATGAAACCAACTCCTTTCTTCCCCGCATCAAAATGATACTACTTGTGATGCAAGTCATCAATGGAACAGTAGCTAAGGAGCTCTATCCACGGTCTTTTACCAAGTCTTTTACTTTCTTTCAGTTCTGAGGTAGTGGTGTGTGCTCTTACCTCTCCTAAATGTGCCAGTCCCGACCAGATGCATCTGTGATGTGCTTCTTGTCGTCAGGTTGGTTGGAAGTTGGAGCTGATGGGCAGTTTCCATTAACACACTTAGCAATGCGGTTCTGTAGATAACAGTTTTGGTGAAGCTGGGTGTTCTGGAGACTTGCTGTCACTGTTGGTAAACGAGCTGTTTTATTCGGAGGGACTTTTTCTGATTCTTCTGTGATGATGTATTTTGTGATTAGAGAAAACCACTGGTTTCTGTGAGTGAGCAAAATCCATTCTTACAGTGGAAGGAGTTAAAATGCTTTTCTTGTTCTTTAAAGCAGCAGCAACTAGTTTAAAGTGATAATCCAAAACGACTCTGTTTGTGTGTGTAAAAGCTGATATGTGGATAGACTTCACTGAACAGAACTCCCTAGGGGAAATGCAGGTTGAAAATGTGAAGTGGCTTTTCACAAAGTAGCCAGAGTTCAGAGCATTCCTCCCTCCTCCTGCCGGTAATTGTGCTGCCTTTGAGGTGCGGCAGTTCTTGCTTGTGTTTCTGCAGCAAGAGATGCTTTGTGCTGCATCTCTATATATTTCTGTGCCTCCTAAGTGTCTTTTCAGACTCTGCCAAACAGCACAAGCCAGACTCTAAGTCTTCTTTATATGAGCTCAGACTCTCCAGCTCCAAGCTCAACTCTTTTTGGAGCCGATAAGTGGCACTAGTGAGGTGTATAGCTTCTCCTTGGGCTGGCCAATGCCACTAACCCTACTGATATTGTGTTAGAAATAGATTTCCTGGTAAGGGAGCCCTTTGAGTCCTATCAGAGAGGCACCTCAATCAATTAATAGTTTGAATACTGCATCTATCACATGCATGTTTTATCCCGTCTTTTGAAGAGAATTTAGCAGTGTATTTCTTCTTTGCAGTCCTCCTGTGCCCAGCCCCTGTCCTGCCCTTGTTGACCCATCTGTGAGTCCTCAAGAGGCTTTGCTCTGCAGTGCTCAAAGAGTTCACCAGAGCATCTCTCGTGTTTGTTGTGCAACAAAGCCACAGCTGTTTCTTGGCCTCTGGGACCCTGTGTCCCTGCAGATGGAAAGGCAGTATTTGCCTCAGTGGATATTTAATATTTTCTTATGTTAGAAACAATTGTTGAACAGATTATGAGCTGTCTCCAAGCAGCACATTGTCAGGGACGTCAATGCAATTGAATGCAAATGATAGCAATGAGAACAGCCCTTCTACCTCCAGGTTATCTGTCAGAATAAACTATGCAAAGGAGTTATAAGTGGGAGTCCTTATTTTATGCTGTGTCTCTCCAGTGTTTGAAGAGGCAGAACACCATTGTCTGAGGAGAAATGCAGGTGTGTTCTCCACATAGGCACAGAACCTGCTTTGTATTTGTCTTTAAAGAGGTCTGGAAAGATGAATGCGCAACTGTAAAGAACTTCATATTTGCTTGTGAGACCCCTTCTTTACTGCGTGGTGCAAGAAACAATGTGTCCAGAGGCTTTCAGCTACATGGAGAGTTCCCCACTGCTGGTCTCTGCAGGGTGTTTTTTGGGTGTTAGTCCAAACTGAGGATGAGCACTAAAAGCTCAGTGGTGGAGCTGGAGGAGCAAACTGAAAGCCAAGTCAGGGTTATGGTGTTAACTCCAGGGAATGGGTCCAGCTTCAGTATTTTCTTTCTGTGTGACTAGGACAAAGCTATGTATTGTAGAAAATAGGTCAAGGTTCATGAAGTGGGAATTTGCTAGAAGTCAGACTTACAGAACAGTGGGATCCTGAAAACCTCTGACTTGCTCCTTGAATTGATAGATGCTCGTGTTTTCACCATTGAAGCTTTGGAAGTACCTGAAGATCTACAAGTGTGGTTATAACTCATGTCCAAACCCAACCTGGGTTATCAGATGTAGCATTTTACCCCCACCTCCATGAGAGGGCTCACTACACTAATAGCACTGCCTGATAGGGATGTGTAAAATACCACAACCAATCCACACTAACTCGAAGACATTGTATGTTGAGGGTGTTGGCAGTAGCTTGATAAGTAGAAAAGTCATTCAGGAGCTGAAATGAAAGCCGAGCTTTCATGGTGCTCAGGGGTGGCCCCTTAGAGGATGCTCAAGTTGGATATTAGGAAAAATTTCTTCTCTGAAAAAGTGGTCAGGTGCTGGAATGGGCTGCCCGGAGAGGTGGTTGAGTCGCTGTCTCTGGAGGTGTTCGAGAAACGTTTAGATGTGGAACTGAGGGACATGGCTTAGCCTGGGGAAGTATTGGTGGTAGGTTGGACTGGATGATCTTGGCTGTCTTTTCCAACCTTGGAGATTCTATGATTCACGTCTCCTAGGATAAACACCCAAAGCTGTCAGGAGGGAGGGAAATATGTGCATGTTTTTTAAGCATCCTTTGGAAGCTCTTCTGGTTCAAAAAAAATCAGCTTTCATTAACCCAAAAAGTAGACAAGTGAGAATATGATTTTTTTAGCTCCAGTAGTAATGGCAAAGAATCTGTGGTGTTGTATGCGAGAGCTAGGCTTACATCTGAATTACTAGGCATAGTAACAGAGGAATCTCCCCAGCTTTAAAATACACCTTTTTTTTTTTTTTTTAAATTTTTAAATTATGTTTTCTATAGCATAGCTTGGGCAGGCTGCTGTTTGCTGTGCTAATATTTCTTATTTCTATCACCAGAACTACTCAGAGAGCTTCTATCTCTCGGATCATTGAGAGCTGGGCTTCTAGCAGTCTCACCTTTCAATGCTCGCATACCTATGTGGACTTGGTGCCTTGCTTTTACCTGTAAAAAGAGGATAAGATAAGAGCAATGTCCTATACAACAGGTGCTTTGGAGGTGTAGGTAAAAGTAGGATGTGTGCAGTGACAGCCATCAGAAAAGTTCACTATATAGCTTTTAGTGAAAAAACTGAGATTATTTATCTGAAGAAAATGTTGAGATTTAAGTGTGAAAGTTCATGAAAGTTTTTCAATGAGTTCTTGAGGAACTGAAGGGTGCTGTTACCTTTTCAGAAGGGGAGATGGTGAGAAGGAATAAATGCTTGAAATAACACAGTCCACATCAGCGCAAAACGTGACCTGAATTTCATATTTGCATACTTTTTTGTACTTTCTGATGAAAATATAAAAACATGTTAAGACAGTGCAATCCACTGTTTATAATAGACACTCAAAAGCACTTGCTTTAGCAATGAGAAATGACTTGGCTTACTTATTCATGGGAAGGGTAAAAGACATGTATTGTTTCTGGAACAAAGTACTCGAACCAAGTAAAAACCATGGTATTTAGAAGAAACTGAGAAACAAAGCAGTTAAAATGTCCTAAAGTTATACTACTGGTATATTTCATTCCAAAGAGTGTATAAAGATACACTTAATCTTGCTCATGGGATTGGGCAATGGATTTAGATAGCTACAGGAATGTTTTATTTAAACCCACTTGAAGTTTGCAACAGGACAAAAAATTTTGAAAGGGGAAGTTAAAAGAAACCAAACTGTTTGCAAGTAATAGATAAAATGTCTTGTTTGTGTCTCTTGGTTGCAGGTACCATTAATGACCACTATGTGTATTTAAGCAGCTGGGTGCAGATCCTGTAAAGGAGACAGGGTAGTGGACTCCCTTAGAGCCTCCTCTTCAACATGGATGAGGAGCCATCTCATGTGGCTGCCTAAGACTTCTTCTAACTTCTAAGCCAGGGAGTCTTTGAAGCTGTGAAAGGAGCCACTGCAGTCTCCCATCTATCAGTGCCCTGTCATAAGCACTGCTCTCTGTCTTGGCATTTACATAGATAGCTGAGAGCCAGAGAGCCAAAACAGCAGAGAAACAAGGCCTGAGCCTGGCATTAAGTATATTCTTTGTTCAAATGAGTTATTAATCATAGAAATAAAGCATGCAAAGATCCAATGAGAATGGAAGTTTGAATCCCACTCAATTTTTTTCTTAGTGTCTGAAACTCATTCTAGCTTGTACAGTGAACAGAAACATCTTTCTGCTGGCGTAAGTACTAAAACTAGTTGTCTGATGTCTTGTTTGTAGAGCTGTGCCATACACGTCATACAGGGAGTAATAGAACTTGTGTGGTCAGCAGTGAAGGCTGTATTGACAGGAGCCACTAAGTCTGTGTTAGATGACAAATAACTGCTCAAGCTGTTTTGGCTGTCTTGAGGCTTCTCATCCAAATTGAGCGTCATGGTGGATCAGTACGTGTGGCACAGAGGGAAGCAGTTTAGTGAATCTGTCCTTAGTGAAGGAATGAATCTTACCTGCTTACCATTGTGAGTTTCATTTGCATAAAACCACCTTCTTCAGTTTTGCCTGAGTAACTAATTAAATTTATCTTAAATTCTTAAACTAACAAGTTACTTGAAACAGAGAGTACTCCTGTTGTTTACATTGGGAATAATATCAGGAAAAAACTGTTCAGGAATGGAAGCATTGCAGTTTGGAACCCAAAATGAACATTTTCACTGATGCAACCGTAGTCTTGTCTGATGTCTAACTGATGTGTTCTTTCAAACAGATACTAATTTTGTCTTGGGCAATGCCCAGATAGTGGATTGGCCTATTGTGTACAGCAACGATGGATTTTGCAAGCTATCAGGATATCACAGAGCAGAAGTTATGCAAAAAAGCAGCACCTGCAGGTATTTGAGAACAGATTTATTTTCTGTTAAATAGCTTGTAGTGTTGTGCTTGTTGCTTGAGGAAAACAGTAGTCTGTTCATCCCCATTCTCTCTTTTGTCTCCTGGGGCTGCTACTGTCAAATTTGCTTTCCAGGTGAAATAAAATCAAAGAAGAGCTATTTCTAAATAGGTCCTTTTTGCACTGTAAACAAATGGTGTAGTGTCTTTGTTTAGTATCTGACTTGAATTTCTTGCTTTGTTTGCAGTTTTATGTATGGAGAGCTGACAGACAAAGATACAATTGACAAAGTCCGGCAGACATTTGAGAACTATGAGATGAATTCCTTTGAAATCCTGATGTACAAGAAGAACAGTAAGTAGACGATTAGTTCATTCATTAATGTAGGTGTGTAAAACTGTTTTGAATCATGACATAACTTGCAAGTCTGTCACTCTGGAGTACTGTGTTTTATGTAGGGTTAAATAAGCCCTGGTTCTGCCAGCAGATCTACAAGAGAGAAGGAGAACATTAGAGATGAGAGCCACTCATGGAAGCAGAGGAAGCTCTAATTCATTCTGATGTTTAGAGCAGTTTGTGTGTGATGCCAACATTCTTTTCATTAGCTTGGGCACTAATGTTGCTAGGTTTGTGCATACAAACATACTTCCTGATGTCTCTTAATGAAATTGTCTTTTGTTTTGGACAGAGCTACTTCTTAATCATAATATGATTACTTTTTCTTTTCTTGCGAGCAATTTTAGTCTGTCTGTAACTCAGCATGTTAGCAGATGAACTACTTGCCCAAAATTTGTTGCTCTCCCACATGAGTGTCATGGCATAGCGATTTTTATTTACCAAAAGTGCAAATACATTGAAGTCTTCAGATTGACCAAATGTCAAGTAAAAAGACTGTGTTCTGTCACTTTCATTTTGTGTTTAACAATTTTGCCTTCTACTCATTAAGGAAAGGTACCTTGCAGAAGCATCCTGCAAGTAGCTTCTTCCCATTGCAGTTATGATGATTGCTTCGATCAATTCTGCACGGGTGAGCACAGGGAGCTCGAAACACAAAGCATAACGTGAGCTGCTATGATGCAATTTTTGACAGTTAACCTCAATGCTGTTTTATTTTTCATTAGAAGGGCCAGTTTTCTGGGAAAAGGTAATCATCCTACATTTATGTGTGTAGCCATTGCTGTTCCTGTTGAAATGACCCACTAGTGCTTGCAGTTGGAGCTTGGAGAGAGGACAGGGACTTAAGAAGAGCTAAAAAGATAATAGTTGTGTGCTAGAGCTGATGTGTGGAGCTGCTTGTTTTGTATCAGAATTTCTGTTCTTGTAAGAATTGGTGGTGCCAAAGTACATGGAATTGGTTTTTGTCATTATTTTAGGGGGAAAAAAAATCCTCTAAGAGATTTTGCATTCATTTCTCTCCAGTCTTTTTCATTTCTTTTTAGCCTGTTCAAAGCATCTCTGACACGATGCTGCTGCTCAGGGCCTTTCTGGAGCACAACTTCGCTAGTCCAATTCAATAGAGAAGCTTCATGTGCTGTCTGGACAAAGCTTTATGCTTCGTGCCTTCTGGTGTTATTTGCCTCTGATGTTTGCCTATTTCTTAAAGATGATTTCAGTTCCTAGCTCGGATGGTGACCACATGAACACATGCAGCTTACCTCTATGCATCTAAAGCCAAATAAATAAACTGTGGTTTGGGATCTAGGATGGTGTGGAAGTTTCCCTTAGTTAACAGCAATTTGGCACCAAGAGGCTCTGCAGCTACTCTTCCATCATTGCTGCAGCATATGGCCTGTAGTACAGCCTGGGGCCCTTCTGTCTTTCGTGCAGATTTAAAGCAAGGTAACTGTGGAGTGAGGAATGCTTCCTGCCCTGCTGTGCACTTCCCTGAGGAGAGGCGGCCTAGAACAAAGTCCAGCTGTGCAGAAGCTGTTTTATGCGACATGCCAAAAAGCAAGGCTGCAATGGTTCTTCTATGTGCATGGAGGGTCACAGTCATGGGAAAAAGGAAAGCAGAGCTTACTTTTGAGTTTAACAAAACACAGTGCTCTTATGTTTGTTGGATTTGTAGCTTTAAAGGTACCTTGAATACTGTTAGGGAAACTGCCTAAAAGCACTAGAGGGCTGTAGCTGAGCAATACCAAAAAATGAAAGTCCCTGTGGCTTATTCTGAGAAAAATCTCATCATGGAAAATATTGTCTTGTTTACCAGTCATTTAGCGCTCAGACTGCTGCCTCTGTTCTTCTTGCAGTCGCCTAACCTCTACCTAGGACAAGCATTTTTGACATTTTTGTCCTGAGTTCCGATATTTACATGGTTGTGCTATAGGAATATACCATCAGGATGATGGGAGGTACAGTATGTCTGCTAGTTTCATTGCAACTCACTCTAGAAACAACATAGGTTGTATTATTCAAAGGAAGGATGCAGTTTTCTGTCTTCACGTTTGCATTTGTGGATAGTGTTTCTACTCTGGTCTCCTGTCTCTGTCTAGTCCTCCTCCTCTGCCCAATAGTGATTATCCCCACTCTTTTGAGAACTCCAAGTTAAGATGCAATGCAGGTTTGATGGGTCCTTGTGTTTGATAAGCTAGGCCCTTGATTTACTTAGCAGAAATGTGATGATTGCTTTTATTATCTAGACAAATTTCTTCCTAGAAATGTAGAGCTCCTTCAGGATAATTGGAGGCAATTGTAGCAAGCAGGTGAACAGGCACCAAATTTTTGTCACTGTTGCTCTGGTGCCATTCCACTGCAGTCAGTGGCAGTTCATGATCATTCCTGGAAGGAGGCACAGTGAAAGCTTTCTTTAACCTAGACTGCAAAACAACGACATGCACGTTGACAATAATTTCATGTGAGGGCTTCAGTTCCATTGTTTGATTAGATGTGAGTGTCCAGCAATGCTGGCAGTATTGTTTATATTATGGGAAGATGAAAACAACTCTAAATCTCAATGAAATCAGTGGAGTTCTGCTAATTATACCAAGGAGGGATACAGGCTGATATTTTAGACAATGTTTTGCACCTAACCTCAGTCACATCTTAGCTGATTTGAACTGATACAACTTTAAAAGTCTAATTTCTCAGGAGACTTTTAAAGTCATTTGTTAGACTGTTATTCTTTACACTAAGCCTGATAAATAAAAACATCTCAGTAAATTAAACTTAGACTTCCACAGCCTTGTTTCCTACAAGCAGTGCAAAAGCAGGCTTCTTCTAGATGTACTTGCTGCCATTACTGCTGAAGTATATTTTTGAGTGTGTGCAAATTTATTTGTTTGCATCTGCCTCTGAAGAAGTGATGCCCATTTGAAATATTACTCCCTTCCCTATGCTGTATTTAATCATGCTTCAGTGGATCAGAAGTGGGCTAAGAGCTAAATGGAATACAGGCTTGAATAGCAGAGCAGGCTGATGAAAAAGAAAATTTCTAGCTAATATACTGGACTCTTGTCTTAATTTCCAGCTATACAGGAGAGTCTGTGAAACTCTATGAACTCCATACAGACTTACTAAGAGGCTTCAGGAGGCCTCTGTTTGGGTAAAGATGTTCCCATTGCTGCAGCAGTGCTGCAGAGCCAGCTCTTGGTTTTTCTTTTTTTTTTCTCCCTCAAGGATTTTCTTTTAGAGAAAGGTGAGGCCAGTGGAAGTAGCATCCAAAGGATGAGCCATAGGTAATTCTTTTGCAAACTGCATACTGGTTCAGATAAGCAGCAGCTCATAATATATGTACCTAGGAAAGTCCTAGAAGCTGGGCCTCACTCCCTTTTTGTACTGGGATTCATTCTCTGGTTTTCTGAGTGCTTGAATACTTAATACATTCAATAACATGAAGATTTTTGGGTTTGTGTGTATTTAATTTTTAAACATGCCTTCCCTCCCCCCACCCTTGGACACTCATAGATGTTGAAGTATCATAAATAAGCCCAAAATAGTGATTTGGCAGATTTTGCCTGCACTTGTCTTTGGGACCAGTGCTTTCTGCAAGGGTAGAAAATAAAAATGTAGGAAAAAAACCCAACAAAACAACTCTACTCATGCTAATTTATAAAGAGCAAAATTCACTTTGGGGATGATTGCCTACTGCTAGGAAGGGGTTTCTCATAACTTATATTGGTTTAAACGATTTAAAATTATGTGTGCTGAGACTGTAGTGTCTGCAGATGGATACTTTTGGTATATAACTGCTAAATTAAATCACTGCATAGGTCCAGAAGCAGGAAGGAGGGAGTCCTTGGAAACTGGCATGTATCCTTCCGAGCCTACCACTGAAATCTATCTCCAAGCATTATGCACACCTGTATCTTCTCTTCTGTGAAATCCATCTGCATGAGTTCAGTTATCCTCAGGAAGGTCAAACCGAAGTATTTTGGATTCATAAAACTGATGTTTTCCATTGACTTCAAAGACTTCATACGAGTTACAAAACAAGACCTGCTGTTGTTACCTCAAACATGTACAGTGCAACAAAACTTTCCAATAGTACTCCTTATATTATATTAGGAATTATTAAAGGTTTTACCTGGGGTAAATGGAAAGAAGATTTCAGGTTTCCCTGTGTCGTACCCTTCTTTATAACCACTATCTGATCTTGATTTCTCTGAGGAACAGGTAAACCATATCAGCACCATTCAACAGTGTGTGCTCTGAACGTTTTAAACTGTTTGTTTCAGAATCATAGGATAACTTTGCATAGCAGCCTTGCATTTGAGGACTGAAATTGATTTTCTTTGTCTTACCACATAAGAGTCTGACCTTTAGAAGTGTTACATGCCAGAACATGGCAGCCCTGGGTACAGAAACCATGAAGACAGTGTCTTTTAAAGTGATGGAAACGTAATGTCTACTGTTACTGGCACAGGGTGGTGAACTTCTACGTACTGAGCTGGTTTGGTCTCATTCAGTGCACACTCTGTTCTAAAAAGTAGAGTCTATGAAAAGAATTGCTCTTAATCTTGCAAATGCCTGAGACTCCTCTGTGCTTCTAATTTAAAAGCTATGTGAGTACAGTGACTTGCCAAACTCTTCCTAAACAATTTGTGTGCTAATTTGATATAAGACAAACTATCTGGTCTATGTGTGATAGAAGGAAGCAATCTCATAGAGTCTTGGGCATAAGTGAAACTCCAAAAGGGGTGACTGTAGTGGTCATTTGTGCTGTGTATATAACTGAAGTCCTGATGTCTGCATCACTGCATGGTGCAATTGCTGGAGACATAGCACATCCTTCTAGCCTTTTCATTTCCCTACTGCTTGACTGTTTACGTCTAGGGCAATCGTTGATAACCACTTGACTGAAATGCAAAGTACTACAGAGGTTGTACTGCTTTGAGGAGACTTGAAGTAACAATTGTGAAGGCATCGGCTGAACAGTCAACGTTCTTTTTTTCCATCATTCTACTTTATGGAAAGAAAAAGTGACATTTCAGTTTTATTTAAACAATTTGCTTTCTGTAGTTTTGAAAAACAGCTGGTAAATTGACCTGCTTGTTTAAATGGTTTAAGAAATGAGACAAGGGCATGTTTACATAATCATTTTGGTTTTTTCATTATGGCCTATTTTTGGTTGACAAGAGAGAAAACAGAAGGAGAGGAGGGTCATCAGTATGCTCATAGAGAGAAGCAGGAATACACCTTTAATGCCTTATTCACTTTCACGCTAGAGTTTCTGAAGGACCTCAAAGTCAAATCACATGTTAAATCCTGATGTTCCTGGCAGGGGGGTGAACATGTCACTGTTGAAATACATAGGACTGGAAGGGAGGAGAGAGAAGAGAGAGTTGTATTTGTCTTACAGATGGGAAATGGTAAGATGTGGAGACATTTACTGTATGTTAATCTGGAGGAGATCTGGGACCTGAATCAAGTCTCTTAAAATAGTCTTGTCTTCAAGGGAACATCTTAAGTCCTGTGCTCAGGCAGTAAGAGCTGTATCAGTTAATTCTGGAATTAGCTATGTAACTTTTGTACCACAAGATAGCCTGGTGCTACAGGCTACTGTCAGAAGTTTGTTGTAGAATTTAATCTCTTACCGTTTGTTCTCACTGCTTTTCTACATGCTTTGAAGTGACGTTCCTTTTCTGGCAGGATTGGTCCTATGCCACTAGCCAAACTCTGGATTCTTTCACTGTCGATTTCAAATCTAACAGAAGCCAACATGGCTCACAAGTGTTTACTTCTTTGTTTGTGCATTGGCATTCTCATTGAACTTTACCAGTGAGAGACTTTGCCAGAACTGAACACAAAATGTAAATGAAAGTAGATGTATTGTTGGAAACGCTGGTAAACAGTCTCTGAGTGGCTGTACATCAACACACACAAGAGGCATAAGGGGAAGTTACTCTTGTTTTGCTATCAGAGCTCTGTAACACATACTGCAGTTTCTCTCACTGCTTGCATAGCACACAAACTAAATCTGAAAATCCCATTTTTCATTAGAATGGTCTGATCTGTGCCTCCTGCTAGTAGTGATTGTCTGGCTGAGCAGGGACATCCGCTTTGACACCAAGAGTATGAAGGCTGCCTGAAGGAGGTTGAAATTCTAGTTTCCGACCTGATTTATAACTGGTTTATACTTTAAGCTTTCCTGTTTAATAGTTAAATAAACTGTTTAATGTTTAAAAAAGTAAAATTCTTTTGATAATTAAACCAGTATGCAGGAAAAAAGCTGAGTACAGCCACATCTTGACTAAACCTCTCAGTGTGTTCCCACAGTTCAGATCCTAGTTCAGCTATTAATGAGCTCCCAGTTGCAGAGCACTGCAGAAAGCCCATGTATCTCAACCCTGTGAGCTCTCACCTCATGATTGTGTTTTTATATTCACTTGTCTCCTATTTCCAGATGAGGCTGACAAGCTGTCGAACACGCTGGGGATAAAAATTCTGAATAGCATCTGAAAAGCGCATAGGACAGCCTGGCAGAATATTCCATCTATTTATTTCTGCTATTGTCGCGTTACTATGTAGGTGCAAAACTGGAAGATGATTTACACAGACTGTGTGTTCCAACTTGATTTTTACATTTTGACCTGCAACATATCCTGTATGTGGCACTCTGAAAATGATAAGGCTCCCCAGATAATGACAGTCATCAGAAATTTCTACTTTTAGCTAGTAAGGAGAGCTGACTCTTTCTCACTTTCTCATTGCCAGTGGGCAGATGGTGAAGATTTATACTTGGTCCAGGAAAAAAAGGGTTTTGTTTTTCTGTTTTGATAGAAATAATGCAGCACGGGAGTGGGAGTCAAAAGAGTCAGAAGGTGAGAGCCCTGCTGCTATAAGCTTGCCCTGCAGCAACCTTCCACAGGTTATCAGGAAAAGTCTTTCCTCTTTTTGTACTCGTAATGTCAGAAAAGTCATCCAGCAACGTATTGTAACATAGTCACAAGGAGAATGTAACAGTATATTTGAAAAAATAGCTGGAATAAGAACATGAACTGCATTCTTTCTGTTTCAGTTATGTGTTACAGCATCTTCCAAAGCAGAGCAGTAGTTGATATGTCTGTGAGAGTCAGAGATGAAGTTATATGTGTAATTTGGCCTCAGAAGGTTAGTATTATGAGCAGCCCATGGAAGAATGCCTGTAGCTTGAACTAACAAAACAATGCAAAGTGTTTTGGGAAAGGGAAAACCATCCCTAATTAAAAAAAAAAAAAAAAAAAAAAAAAAGGCGAGAGCTTGCAGGCTGTAGACGGAGATCTTGGCTGATCAAGAAAGCTGCAGTGTTAGTGAAAGATGTTGAAACAGGTAGAATTAAAAGTAACTGGTCACCAAGGTGTCAGAGTAAAATCATTGTACGGATATAATCAGCTTCGGAATAGTTCATGTGAAATTGGGAAGAAGAAATAGGCAAGAAGAAATGGAGATAGGTAGTTTTTTATTAGCTCCTGAGAATGGAGAGTGTAAGGAGCATTACTGTCTTGAAAATTACTGTTGAGTCCTTTGCAGCATTCTCTTCTAAGCTCGTTAATAAGTTAGTGATGATTTTGAAGCCACAGTTACTCTGCTGAATCTTTTCTTGCATTTAGCATTTTTGTTTGCTTGTTGTATTGGAGGGGGTTGTTCTGGTGCATTAGCTCTTAAAAAAAAACAAACAAAAAAACCCAACCCAAAAAGCCATAACAAAACCAAACACAAATAAAACCCCCATGATATTGATCCCTGAATACTTTTTTGCTCCAGAAATGTCTTTCAGTAATTCAATTTGGATTTCTCTGCTCTTTCAATGAGGGACTCCTTGCATTGTATACCCTGCTGTTCATAGGAGAGGCTGTACATATGGCATGGAAGCTCAGCCAGGCTTTGAAACTGCCTGTGCTATACATGCGCAGTGGGGAATCGGGCTTCGTTTATGAAAGTTGTCCATAGGTCTTGGAGTTGTCCTGGCTTTCTGTGGCCAGAAAAGATGGCTAAGCACAGAAGCTGGGAGACAGCCAGATGAGGCACTGGGTAGCAACATGCTCTGTTATGTTAGTGTAGTAAGAAAAATACTGCCTTTGCTTGTTGTGAACTACTTCAGGTTTTCATGTGAGCCTTTAACAGTCAGGAAACACAAGTAGCCCTAATTGTTTATAATTGTTGCATGAAATACATGATGCAGCACTCAAGTGAAAACACTGAGTAATTCACGTGAAAGAGAATCTGATCTCTGGTCTAGATGAGGGTTCTGTGATCAAGAAAGAGAAGAAATATTCATCTAGTATAACCTTGTATGAAGTAGGCTGTCCTGCACAAGTAACAAAAGTTAGTTGTGACACTATTTGTTCTGGCTTTCCCCTGTGGGGAAACCTGCTGATTTTCATATCTGGTACTGGTTCCTTTTATGTAGACTTTTCTGTCAAATGTAGCTTGCAAAGGAAAGGAAACCTGAGAGAAATGTTACTCACACCAAGCAAGCTTGAATCCTTTCTTTGGCTCTTAAATTTTAGGTCTGCAAAATTAATTTTTTCTCCATTGTCAGTGAGGGCATAGGGACAGTATGAAAACATGTACAATTAGTCATTTTTTTAGTGACTGAAGACTGCACAGAAAATAATGGTGCCTTCAAGAAAGGTATGCTACGAAACAGAGGAGCCAACCGCTTTTATTTCTGACCCTACCCCAAACTACTTATACTCAAGTACTACTAATATTGATGTGCTGAATCCTGTGAAATGGGAGTGGTAGACACAGTCTTGTTAAATGGAACTTCACTGCTGTCACTACTGAGTTGTCAGCAGTCTCAGCAGAACCACTGGAAATACAGAAAGGCAAGTCTGACTGGCATTTGCTGTCCTCGAGGTGATTTGTGTGGACAGATGTTAAGAAAAATTGACAACAGCATCTGAAGGGTCATTGTCTGGGAACGTTTTTTTCTATGTTGTGCAGGCTTTAATCTTTCAAGTGGTTTTCACTAGAAGTTTTTCTACTGAAGTAGTTAAAAAAGTATAGTTATATGCAGTACGGTTTAAGTCCCATCCATAGCACGTGGGCTGGTCCTGATGGCTTATTCTCTTCTATATTCACTGGAGTGTTTCGCACTGAAGTGATTCTGAGCAAACTCAGAAAAAAGTCAAACCGAAAGGCAGCTTGCAAAGAATTTCCCTTCTATCAGAGAATTTGCAGAGTTTCCAGAGCTGACATACTTATTAGGAACTGGTGCTCCCACAAAGAAAACTAAAGCCAACTGTGCTCTTGGGTTGGGACTCTTATTATGGTTGTGGTGTAGGCACTGTTGACCTGTCTGCAAGGCTTGCACAGAAACAGCAAGACTGTGTTGTGTGCACCCTTACATGTACATGGGACTCTTCTATTAGCTTTCAAAGTGCTGCATAAGTTTGTGTATTGGCTTTGTAGATGAAGCCCAGAAGCATGCAACAATTCCTGAAGATTAAAAAGCTAATCAGAGGTAGAACACAGAATTTAACTAACACTTTTGTCAGCTACTCCGTCATTTTTCCTAATAGGTGTTTGCAAAACTCCCAAAACATGAAAGTAACATTTACAGATGGCTGATTTGGAAGTGTAAACATCTAAATTAGCACTCTTACTGTTCTGCCTACCACTGACAAACTTTTTGATATGTTTGTTTCCAGGAACACCTGTCTGGTTCTTTGTGAAAATTGCTCCAATCCGAAATGAGCAGGATAAAGTGGTTTTATTTCTTTGCACTTTCAATGACATAACGGCTTTCAAGCAGCCCATTGAGGATGATTCATGTAAAGGTTTGTCTTTTTCATAATTATATATTTATTCTGCTGTTTTTCATTTGCCCTGGTCTTGAAAAAGCTGAAGTCCTTTAAATACTTAAAGACTTAAAGCCAAAGGATTGGATGTTAAAATAACTTACATGAAGCCCCTAGTGGCACAGCTATGTGCAAGGAATGGCTGCATTGATTTCCTATGGGAGTTGGCTCTGGCCTGCACTGAGACAGGTGATTGCTAATGAGACCCCCCAAGTGCTTTAGCAAGCAGAGCTTGCTTTGCAAATAGGTGCTGCACTCTGTTTAAGATTCATTATTAATCCCCATACCAGCATAGTCTTCACGCAGTCACAATGATGCTTAACTGCTTCTTTGATCTCGGAGGAAATTGAAGGTTATTGGGCCCTGTACAAATTGTTTATGACACCATATGCAAAAATGGAGGTATTAATCCTGTCTAACAATGATTTGAATAATTTAATTCTGCCTGGCTTTACATGACTTAGCATTCTCATATTGAAGTTCAGGACTAGGTTTTGTTTTTTTTTTTTTTCCACATCTGTGAAAATACTCTCAAAGTTGAATCAGGTTCAAGCTGTCAGGTTGAGTGAAGTAGAATTGCTGTTTTGCTGTTAACCCTTTGCTAACTTACACCCTAGAAATCTGGAATCAAACTCAGCTGTGAGAGAGGCATAAACTTTTACTCAGATTCAGATCCTGACAGAATTAGACCTTTTGTACCCACGTGTAGAATTACAGAGACTTGCGTCCTCTGGGGTGAATAAAGACGTAAGTTCTCCTGTTGTTTGCATTTTTGTAGTATTTAATAATATTTGTAGTATTACATTAAACAGGAAACTTACTGTGAAGGTGAATTGATTTACATTTGTTCTCAAAATATTATTCTTTAAAAATGCAGTTGCTCAAAGTGGAAACACCTGTTACCATGAAAAAGGAAGTACAACCTTAACAAACATACGGTCTTCCAATTTATGTGGGTTATTTTTTTCCCCTTTTGAATGCTATTTTTTTGGTTTTTAAGTGCTTTTATAAAACTAAAAAAATGTATCTTGTTGGAAAAATTGGGTCTACAGTAATTTTTTTCCCTGCATAGTTGTCTTCACCGGGTCCTAATGAGGACTGACAGCAAGGATAAATCAGCGTGATGCAGTAAAGCTGGCTCTTGTTTGGTGGGAGTGAAAGCCCTTACTTCATTTGTTCAGTTGGTAAGCAGGGCTTTCATTCAGGAGTGGTAGCCATGCCTTTTTTCTTTGGTTTTGCAGAAGATCCTTAGTTGTAGTGGTGACTTGTGCTCTTGTGAGAAGAGTTTGTCCTTTGCTTTCAAAAGAGGGAGGTGCTGCAACTTTTTTGTTTTTAAGAGAAGTGTGCTGAAGAAAGAAAACACAATTTTTTTATCATTATTTTTTAGATTTTCTTTCTAGGATATTGAGATGTTCTTACAGTGATCATGGTAATTCTTAGCAGTTCCATATCTAAAACAATGTAATACAAAGATTAAGCCTGTTTACAAGTGTGCTAACTTGCAGAAGAGTTAAGATGCTAAGCGAAATTTGTTCATGTGGCCCATGGAAAGTTGCTGAATATGTACTAAGTGTTACAGAACAGAAGCACTGGACCTATTGTTCAGAGGCCACTGAGGCAGAGCTCTATACACGTTGCTGTTGCTATGTATGGAAGAGTTTGTGTACTAAATAAGTGTACCCCATGTTGAGAAGCCTCGCTCTCCAGCTGCACTCTGCCATCACTGGCAGCTATATCTCTGGCACTCACCCCATCGTCTTCATCAACTGCCTCAATGAGCAGATTGCCAAGGATATTGCAAGGGACATCATGGGCAAGAAGCTGGCTGCCTATGTGAACATCCTGCCCAAGAGCTCGCCCTTGTATTTCTGGAAAGGGGAACTGGAAGAATCCACTGAAATCCTGCTGTTAGTAAAAACAAGGATGTCCAAAATAAATGAATTGCAAATCTTATTTCTGAATCTCCTAAAATTGATTAAGTTGCACCAGTTTCATGCAAATAGTTTTCTGTTGCTGTGTACACAAATCAAATGTGATACAGATTAATCGCACATCCTATTCTAATGCTTAATTTATCCCTTATGTCTTCCTCTCTTCTCTGGATTACTTCCTATAGGCTAGCTTCAGAATTTTGTGTGTGTACTGGGTAGGTGATGTGTCAGTAATTTGATGGCTATATGAGCAATTCCATGGAAAAGAAGAGAGAATTTGCAAACCAGAATGTTATGTGTGTGACCGCCTTTTAATATTAGAACTCACTGTGCAACTGAATACTGCGAGGGGAAAAAAACAGATGTGGAATGTTAGACAATTGATTGTCTACAATGAGTTCTGGGACTCATGGAGGGGAAAAATATGTTGGAAGTTCTAAAAAAAGGCACAATTATTTTAGCTGCTTCAAAAAATCATTGCTTTTACAGACCTGAGCTTTGCAGAGAATGCATTCCTTGCATGGTATACAACATTCCATTGGAAATTTGTAGCATGTTTTTGAAGGGCAGCAATTCTCCTGGAAACATTTCAGAATAATGGAAAACAAATGAGCTGCTGATCTAAAAATGCAACACTCAGAATTTACATATTAATTGTTTTTAATTTAAGCTGAGAATTGATTGCTAAATCAATTATTTTTCCATTCTCACCTTCAGACAACTTTTATCAACTCATCCTTTGCTGTGCTTCTACATGAAATCAGTTTGTTGTGGTTATGACTAGTTAGTATCTGCTTGCAAATGCAGATATTTTAGCATACGTGCTATCTACATAGTTACAGAGTGGCTCAGCATGAAGCGTTTGAGTTCTTCAAAATCAATGCCTGTATGTCTTTGTGGAGAAAAACATTGTGTTGTACAGGAACATGGTTAAAGAACAGCTTATCTGTCAGGTTGAGTCTGCCTAGCTACGGTGTATCTTAGTTTCCTATCACCTGCTGGCAATATCAAGCATGTTTTTTCTCCTGAATGATACAGTCACTCCATAAGTGCAAAGTGTTGAGCTCTAATGACAGGTGATTGACTGGTACACAAAAATTAATAGACATCTTTTATCCAAAGGTGACTCAGAGAAAGATAGAAGGTCCCAAGACTGTTTTTCATTCTTAGTCCAGTTTTTAAGATTAATAATTTCAAAGATTGGAATAATGAAACAATGTTTCTGAAGTCCTGTTAAAAAAAAAAAAAAAAAAAAAAAAAGTAGGCTTCTAATTATAAACCTCTGTTGTTTCAGGTAATTCAGTAGATACTTATTTTATGACTGCAATGGGTGCAGATGCTTTAGACATAGCTCATTCTAGATAGTGTGTCAGTGATGTTGCTGATAATTTTTTTAAAAACACCCTGTTTTCATCTTTTCCTGTATAGTTGCCCCTATGGGGAAAAAAAAAAAAAAAAAGCAGGAAAAATTAGATTTACTTGAATAAACAGGCAAAAACAAATAATGTCATAGCTAGATTTGGTCTGGGAAGTGATAGGTCACTTAGCTGAATTTCAGAGTACATGCAATCAATGTGTTTTGTCTGTATGTGTCTTGTTTTGATTTGAGATCTAACACACCAAGTATGAGACATTTGAGAATAGTATATAAAGTGGAATGCATCACTTTATGAAAACTGTAGTTTGTTCAGGTAAACAGAGTCTGCATGCAATCTGAGTAGCTAGTAAGAAACAGGTTTTGCATGTGTGAATGCAATGATGACATACTGAGAGTCATCTATGCTGCTGTATCAAAGTTTGGGAATTATGCTTTGGATTCTAATTTTTATTGTTATTAATTTTATTTTCCACCAAAAAAAAAAAAAAAAAAAAAAAAAAAAGAGGGCCATCAAATTCAACATCACAGAATTATATGGGAAAATGGTTGTTGGTCTCCTAGTTACTGTAACCTCCTGTGTTTTGTAGCCAACATCAGTCTTCATCTCTGCAGAAGCTTTAGTTCATTTTGCAGGTAGGCGGTCCTTTGCATTGCAAGCAGGATACACAAAAAGTAGTATTTTGATTGCCTCAATCTTTATTCAGGGAAAACTCCAACCTGATGTTCCCTTTCTTATTTTTTTCCCTTTGTTTCACCTTTTTTTTTTTTTTCCTAATTTTTTGTTCTGTTTTTAAATATATATTTATAGGAGCAAAGCCAGTGTTTGAAATATTTTGATTGTTATACTTTACTTTCATCTAGATAAATTGGTGTCTTAAAAAGGAAACAAATGAAAGGGAAGCAGTGAGTATATTAAGAACTTTGGTATGCTTTTCCACTCCACATGGAAAAATAACACAATTTTAGTTATGACATTTTAAAGGGCAGGAGCATTCAGACTGCAGAGAGGTGTGATGGATGTAAGTAGGAAACTGTGACAGAAGAAAGCAAAGGTGGTTCCTTTGTGGAGGTGATAACTGCTGGAATTTGGATTTGCTTGCATTTACATGTTTCTATGTGGTCAATAGACTTGTGGTTAAAGTAGTTTATTCTCAAGCAGGCTATGCCTTTGTGTTCTAACTCCAGGTACTGTATGAGTTACAGAAGCAACTTAATAACAAGGGTTCTGTAACTTTCACAGTAAATAATGTTTGAATTTGTGATTCGTTGTTATCAAATTGAAGGTATTAGTAGGTAATAAATACTTACCTGAGATAAATAAGAAATGTCGTGGATTCACAGAATCACAGAGAGTCAACAGCTCGTGCTCATCTCAAAAGTGAGGAAATTGGTTTCTTCTGCTTGAGAGGGTTGTTACATGAAGCTTAATGCCTTAAAGAAGTGAAGTCTTGATGCATTAAATATCCCAAAAGTGTGTTCTGATGCCACGTTTCCACACAAAACAATGTTCAGGAGTCAGCTTTTCTCCTTGTTGTAGGCATCTTGGATGTTTTCAAGAGCAGCTTTTGCGTAGATTTTTACACTGAAATAGTGACAGGCTGAAATAGCATCAAGGAATGTGGGACAACTGGAGTTGGTCTGTAATCCTGAAGGCACTTCATCCTTTTAAAGCTGAAGACATTCTGATTGTTTTGATGAAAACATCATGCAGGGATGAACTGAGAAAGAAAACCAATCTGTTATGAAAATAGGTTAAAATCAAAGAGAAAAAGAAGCACAGGCAAGCGCAACCAGGGGTTGGCATCCAGCTTTATGTTTTGTTCCCAAATTCTAAGCTGTCTTCTCTAAAACAGTGTAAGTTTTTGCCTGTTTGAGGAATCTATATACCTACAAGAGAATTGCACAGAGTCGCTGGATTTCAATTTAATTTTCGCTTTCTCTGCTTCCAGAGGAAAGCAATGGATGTAGGGATCTCACAACTAACTGCTTGTGCTGAAAGAGAACTTGTAATCCATATCATCTGGACCCCCTTTCCTAGCAGGACTAACATCATTTTGTTCCTACACCACTCTGGAACTTTCCTTGTCTTGGAAAATTCAACTTTCTTCCTGAGACCAGCTCTGTGACACATAGAATATAATGCTTATATTCTGTTTTGTGCCTTAAATCTATTATTTCACTTGTCTTCATTGGATAAGTGTCTGGCTTGTAGACTATATCCGTCTTCAGTCTTCTAAAGGACAAATTATAATACGTTCAATAGGCACTGCTCTCTTTTCAAGAAGTGTTAGAGAAGTTATCATTTGATAGGATTAGTACTGGCTTTCCATCTCCATTAAGTTTTTTCTCCTGTGTTATAATGTGTAGATTCAGTATAATTATGCTTCCTTTCCCATAAAAAAAAAAAAGAAAAAAAAGTAATACAAGAAATTGTCCTGTCCTAAAAATGAGATTCATACACCTGGGACAAAGGCACAGCGATTCAGTTCATATTTTGACATGTTTAATTATACTTCCTATGTAGTGTACCCAGTGTGTGGAGGGGGTGTATAAGTGTATATATTTCAAACCTCTCACTTTCAGGTCAGAACTAGTTCAAAGAAACCCACCAACCTAAGCATCCCTGCCTACTGAAATAGTCTCTTACTTGTACGGTTATATCATTTTCAGGTCAGTTTTTGACATATATGGTAACAGATCTCATGTTTGAGGAACAGCTCATTTGAACACCACTTAGGCCCCCACAAATGATATTTGCAACATGCAGGGCACAGTAGGTGCCTATAGGAGATACTGAGACAGAACCATGTCAAGCTGCCTTTCAAGTGTAGATGGCTTTTGGGAAGATGGAACGTACATGAAGATGCTCGGCATTTGTAGCCACAAACCCTGCCTGCAGAGTTGTCTGGTAGTGTTTTTTGTGCAAGAAAACTCAAGTGAGGTACTTTTCTTGTCCCTCTCAGTGTTTCTGTTGAAATAGCCTGCTTATTGGAAAACTTGCTGATAGGGGGGAAGAAAAAAGGATTCTCAAAGTCCGTCTGCTGTTTTTGAATCAGATTTTGATTCTTTCAGGAAAGCAGGTGATCAGCTAGCAAAAGAGACTATCTACTGTAGTTGACACTAAAAACATTGCATATCTAGTTAGGGAGGGACAGTCAGCTCCCACATTAAGTTGCAAGTCGGCACGGCTGGGTAAGCGGCACGACGGGGCCTCGCCTTCAGCACCACGGACAGCGTCGGGCTGGGGCTGGTGCCGCTGCCTCACTGGTCCTACAGGCCTGGAAACGTGGTTTGGAGCTGGCAGCCTCTTGAGACAAACCTTGTCAGTCTGAATTTACACAAGTGAAAGACTACCCATGCTCACAGCCTTTCTCCCTATCCTTGTGAAACAGGAGGAAAATTTAATAGTGCAACATAAGCGTTTTTTGAAAGCTTGGTGTAAGTTGCTGTAGATGTGTTGGCTTCACAAACTCTAGTTTGATTTATAACAGCCAAAGATTGGCCATTGTGATTGATTACTCCCACCTAATCCATTAATTTGACCTCCGCTGTCTTTAATGAAAAGATAGTAAGGCATTTATGTCTCAGCATGTGAACTGTAGTTAGGTTTTTTCACATATAATGGAGAAAGAAAGCTCTTTATATATAATAAAAAAAAAAAAAAAAAAAAAAAAAAAAAGAAAACTCACAGCATATGGAAATGTGTTGTAAAAAACAAAGAAAACAAAGTGCCTTGGGTCACTTTTACAACAGGTGCAGATTAACCTCTGTTGAAATTCTGTCATGTTAATTTGTTTCTTCAAGAAATACTGCTCTATAGTAGCTAAACTTGCATGAATTTACCAGGAAAGATCTAGCTTCCTGGGTGGAAATTACACAGTCTACATGTTGCTGAATATTCCCAGAAAGAGTTTACTAATTCTGTTCAAGTTTGTTATTAAATTGTGCCAGGCTTCCTTTAAAGTGTACTTTGAGGCATGAGAAAATGTTCACTTTTGTTCTTGTTTTTAGAGAGGTATGATGAATTTGGCTCTTCCTTTTAATAAATGCACTGTTTTGTATATTCTTGAAGACGAATTTTTTTCAGGTCTGATCTGGAAGACTTTGTTCAATAGCCAGTTCAGACAATGTATTTATTTTTTTGTGCTCACCCATCAAGTTAGCAAATATGTTCTTGCAAGTTCCATCGGGGTGGTGGATGAGGGTGACATCAGGGTGAGATGTCGAACAAGGCTATGTTCTAAGTAGTGGACAGTATTTTAACTACCCATATTCCTGTACTTGTTGCTTTATTTGCTGCGTAAAGTCTAGACTAGTCTTTAAAAACTGTCACTGCTAATGGTGTCATTTCTGTTGGTGATGAAATTATAACGTAAAGGGAAATTTTTCCAGAAGCAAGATTTCATTAAGAACTGAGTCTGCAAAGTGCTAAGCACCCTCAGATGGAGTAGGAGGTGAGACTGCTCAACAGTTTGCAGGTGGTGCTAGCATTTTTCAAGACTGGGACCAAACGCACTGATACTTTCCTTTCAGACTGCCAAAAATACTCAGACGTGTACTCTGCCTGACTTTTCCTGTTATGTCAAAGTGCTGCTCATAAAGGTTATAGTTAAAGCTAGCTCATGTGTCTGTCACTCAAACTTTCTATTTTGAGGGCTATTTGAAATTACTGCAAAAAATATTCTGAATTAAAATTCAGCATGACCTATCTGCTAGAATTTGTTAAATGTTTTATTACAGTTTGAGAAATTCTATTTATATATTTTTCTCTTTTGTTTAGAGAGGATAAAATTAATTATTTTGTTTGTCTTATTTGTTCTGTTTTTTCTTACTTATATGCTTTTCTCTGCTTATTCCAGAACTATGTTTAATGCATCTGAGGCCAGATTCATTTCTGTTACAGGCAGCTCTGGCTTTCATTGTGCCTGATTTTAGTCCTACATCTTTATTTGTCTGGGACGTCGTCTTCAGGGCTGTGAGATCCAAATCTGACCATTAGGTTTAATAGAAGATTATTGTACAGTGCACATGTGGTTTGTGTAATGCACTCTTGTAGAACCTTTGAACACAAAGCTACTGCAGTTGTTACTTAACTTGTTACTTAACCACCCTGCCACCTTTACTGTGACTTGCTTTTTTCTGATACATGGTTAAATTATACTCCCTTGTGGTCAGCATTAATACAATTTGCTCTATTTCTCTTTTAACTTGTATTTTTTTTTTAATAATGAGAAACTTCATGGGGTATGCTTCCATTTTTTTCTTTTGTAATGTGTATAATGTTGCATGGTTATTTGTTTTTGTTTTTTGTTTTTTTTTGAGGTTGGGGAAAGTTTGCTCGCTTGACCCGTGCCCTCACAAGCAGCCGAGGCGTGCTGCAGCAGCTTGCTCCGAGCGTGCAGAAAGGAGAGAATGTTCACAAGCACTCACGACTTGCTGAGGTAACATTTCCTTTTTCACAAGAAACAGTAAAGAAATGTTTGTAGCCTTTTTGGATATGCTGTCTCTGCATCAGCCATTCAATCTGTCTCCTTTGCCCTGTGATTCTGAAACCAGGTGGAAGGTACTGGAGCTCAAAAGTATATCATGTGTGCTTTGAAATGTCTCCTTTAGTAGTGGAATGGAAACTGGTGTTCAAAAGACTTAATGCAACCTAACTGCAATTTTGCCCTTTCAGCAAAATCTTACAATGGCATTATTATTGAAATAATTATGTTTTGCTTATTTTTCTTTCTTCTAAAGATCTCTCAACTCTAGTTGGATCTTGTATTATTTGCTTGTTTAAAACTGAGCGGAGATAAACTACAACTAGTGCAGAAAGGAATTCCAGAGAATCATTGGCACAGTTCTTTGCATCCATTTATGTCTAATTTTCTTTTAGTGGGATCCCAGTGAGTTTTAAAACTGGTTAAAGTATATGTTTGAGATACTGCTTTTATGGACAGAACAGCTATAAGATGCCACAAACAATACTTCAGGCAGTAGAAAAGTGAAAATGTGATTTAAGTATATTCTTTCAAAGTTTTGAGAAAAGATCTATACAGAGGCTTCATGAAGTATGAGGGTTTTAGGGCTTTCACCACGAGGGGGAGAGACTGCGCTAAGTTTCCTGTTGTTGTCTCCAGGACCAGTAGCAGGGTCTCCCCGGTGTAAAAACAGCTTGGGGAAAATCTTGATGTGGTGTTCATGACACTATGGCCAATGTAACATGGTACTCCAGTATCAGCCTGTTGCTGTCAGTGCCATGGCTGCAGCCATGATTCTTGACAGTAATTCTTAATCTTCGTTTGTAGCTGGAGGTGTAAACCATTGATGAGCTCCTTGAGTCTCCTAGTGTTTGTTTTTTTCCAGTTATGTTTTAGTTTCCCTGCAAAGTAGACATTTCCTTGGCCAAACCTGCGTTTTTATCACATGACCATAAAATTTCCGCAAACAGGAGCTTACCTATTTTGTATTTAATGTAGGTGCACTCCAGAATGGAAGACTGATTTTTGTTATGAGCGTTTTCGCAGAAAGTAGCTGAGATCACACTAGCAGGGGGAAGGGTCAGAAATTCACATGGATGCTGTACTTTAGGAATGCTGTGATTATCACATTCACACCCTGAAATTGCTTTAGTGTCTTAGAAGTGGGGACGTTCTCCCACATAGTATAAGTCAAGGCTTACTACTAAATAATCCTTCCTTCTCTTCAGATGTTTACTCTTGAATTTTACTTCACGCTAAAATTAAGGCAGTGGAATGTAAGGTAGAAAATCTGAGGTTATTTAGTTTGGCTCTTTGAACCTCAGTCTCTAGACTTATATGGCTACATTACCAAAACATACTGTTGGCTGATAAGTTGAAAAAGACTTCTCAAGTATTCTAACTGGTGCAGTAAGTTGATTCATTACAAATAATAAAGGGCAAGTGTATAGTTTACATGTCTGAAATGAGTTTCTTTAATTGCTGGGTGAATATTGCAGTCATTATTTTAAAAAGAACATTATCCCCAGCTGTAATGTAGGTACCTTGTTGTATATCAGCTGTAATTCCATCTAAGTCAATAGAATGACACTAGAGAAAAGCAGAGTGCATATAATCACGCTTTTTATCCTTAGAAGACATGAGCTGTCAGACCTCTTATTCTAGAAAGATCTCCTAATAATATTTAAGATGGGATCTCTTAACTGTTCCCCATTGTATTTTCAAATGTCTTATTTTTTTCTTCATTTCTGCAGTAGCCTATTTGAAATTTTAAGCTCAAATTAGAGCACAGCCTATTTCTTTTCCTACTTGCTGTAGCATTTCATATCCATCTTGTTTGCCCAAGAAATCTCTTCATTTATTGTTAGTGTTGCTGTTAGTCCATTATCACTTACATTTTTTAAAAGCTGAGGAGCCGGTTGTGTCCTGGTAGCTGAACAGGGCAAGGTGTACAAACACAAAAAACTGTCCTGCCACAAAGGCTTAGAATTTATGTTATTGTTTATGATTAATTGGTTTCAGAAGGGTGTGAGTGAAAAACCACTTTGTTTTATCCACAGGCTGTGGGTAATACAAGCAATGAGCATTGAGCTTTAGTCTCTGACTTTTGCCAGAGAGCATAGATTTGTCTAGCCTGACTTTTCTAATAGCAATCATGTAAAAACTGTTTAAATTCATTATGCAATTAATGCAGGGATGTTAGGTAACTCTAAGCACATTTTGCAATGGGAGTACGAAGCAGTTGATACGGTTCTGTGGTTTTATTACTAAGAACTAATTGTAGGAGCCATTCTTCCTGGTCACTGCAAAGTTCGCATGTCTTCTGCACCCGTGGTATTGGCTGATGCATTTACCAGGCAGCTTGGGGTAAACAAGAGCATCTCATAATTTAAAAAATGAAATAGTTATGAGGCATAGATGCAGAAAAATTATAATGGTGCTTAGCAGCATTGTCTAATAAAGGACCTTCTGCCCGTTTTTTTTTGGTAGATCTTGTTTGCTAGGGACTTATAATTGCCATTAAAATATACATCAAGTTGAGACTTAGAACCTAGCTCTTGGCTGGAGAGTAATTTGTGTGGGTGCTTAGGAGAACAAAAGAGAGAATGAGAGAGAGCAAATACACTGTTGTAAACACAAAAGGGGGGAAATTAACTTGAAAATGAATGTGTTTTTTTCCCAAGTTATTCATTCTTAGAAATGAATCATTTTAAACACTTGCTAATGCACTTTTATTAGTCCTGATTAGTGATATATTCACCATTTTTAAAGAAGTCTAGAACAAATCAGTTTTATTCTGTTTAAAACAAAAACAAAATCCAAAATACAGCCTTGTGAAACTCATGGTGAAGTTTTTCCTTTCTGCTCTTGAAACAATATTCTTTGGTTTAAAGAGAGATTAAAGCATCATGCATCATTACCACAAATAATAAATGTGGATAATAAGACTGTAGTCGCTGATGAATCAGAAGTAATTGGAATACTTCCAATAATAACTTTCTGAAATAAGTATTTATTTTACTGAGGTATAACCATGTAATGGAGAAAAATCTTTCAAAACCAGAGCTGTTTCAGTTATTTATCAAATGAAGGTAAAATGATCAGCGCACATGGGTGAAAGCTTGGCATGTTGGTTTATGTAGTTGCATGCATTTTCTTCATAATTGCTCTCATATTTATCTTGTGGTGTTTTTTTTTTTTTTTTTTTTTTTTTCCTTCAGGAGAAATATCTTTACAAGCAGTTTGTATCTAGTTAGTTAGTGTGGGTGGGTAATAACACGACGGTTTCAGCAAGTACTGTGTTTCAGGTTGGCACCGTTCTCCCCAGAGGCTGGAGTACAGTAAGAGCACCTTGGTGTAGGGCAGCATGTACTTCTTTTTACATCTTTCTGGCTTTGCTTTATAGCATAGGGGAGAGTGCTTTGTACTTGGTGATGACATTTTGAAACACTAAAGCAGTAAAGTTGTTTGTTTTCTTAGTGATTTGAAATGAGAAGTCTGTTTTTCTCTGCATTTAGTTAAGTTTTACATTCATTCGGTTCCACTGGATTTACTGTTATTCTTTGTGATCTCCAGTAAAATAACTGACACCATAATTCAGCCTCTTCTTTATTGCCAGAGACTTTTCTTGCCATGGCTCCCATTATTTAGGTATATGGCAATATATCAGTACATTTTCCAATAACTTCAGTTTGGAGGATGCAAAATTTCCACAAGTTCTTGGAGGGCAAAGAAACCAGAAGTGGCCAAAATGGAGTGCATTATACAATTGTCAGTCTAGAATTTAGATCTGTAAATTTAACAAACAATCTAAAAATAAAGTGCATTTTTCTGTGTTACACGGTTGAAATTCCTGAATGGAATCATTATTAAAACGCTTGATTTTCTTCAAATAGTATTTAGGCTAAAAAAAAAACCAAATAGTACTAGGAATTATCTGATGACCAAAGAAGAAATTATATTTCACCCTCTATAAATAAGGGGTAAAACATATCTTCCTGTGCTAGCTAGATCTTGGCGTTAGAACTAAAATCCAGTTAGCCATCTGCAGAATGTCACTATATGATGAAAAATGCTTGGTTTTGCTGATTAATTATTTCAGTGAGTGGATGTTACCCAGTGGACCATATTTCAGGCTTGGAATCTTATGCGAGAACTGCTGTTTGTGCTAAGCCTTGCTGAAACCAGCAGTAGCACAGTGCTTTCCAACTGATCCAGGTATAGCTTCAGTGTTTGAAAGGGAATGCAGGAGGTATTTGCAATACTGATGTTAGGCCTGTACTTTTGTCAAGAAAAGACCTTTAAACCATTTGTAGCTGGGACTGCAAACAAGCTGTGTAGGAAATGCATGCCATGCATACACATTACCAGGTCGATACGCAACATCTTCCAGTCAGTACTAGGGACTTCTGGGAACTGTGTTGGCTATTGCCTCCTGCAGAGAAGAGGCTTCTTTAGTCTTGTGCTTACTTTAGCTTCGTCACAGCACAAGCCAACAATTTTTATCGTGGCAAACCTGAGTGGATCAAGTTTAGGAGTGGAATAGCACTTAATACTTTAGGGATCTTGTTGGAGTCCTCCTTTGGGTCTGCAAGGATCCTACTTCTAGAGGGAAGTGTTCTATTCTCTTGCTTGCTGTGATTCTAGAAACTCAGTGAAACAAACTTCATTAGGTTTTCAGTTTTTTCTTATAGTGTTGATGCCCTTGTGCTAACCAGCAGGTCTCCCTGAGCAGGTCATGCTATTTCTCTTCTGGAAAACACAATGCGCTTAAGGTCAGCAGGCTTGTTTTTTTGCCTTTCAGCTCTCACAGTCATTTAAACATGTGCAAAGGACTGTAATCTGACAGTGTCTGACCTCTGTGGTGCATAAGAGTAACTGATTATGTGAGGGTGTAAGGTTCAAAGCAGCAGGGAACTTGATCTGAGATTGTTTTGTCCAGTTGTTTTCTTTTTGTCTTTTTTTTGGATTAATCTATTGAGAAGAAAAAAAACAAAACAACACCAGTTAACAAAGAAGAATAATAAAAAGTACCCAGAAAGCCTGCAGATAAAAATCCATGTCCAAATAACTGATGTTAACAAAGCTGAGATAAGGAGCATGAATGGAAGACATCCTTTCTATTCTAGATATGCTGTCTGATCTTTTCCCAGAGTGGGCAGCCTGTTGCTCTGAACTACGTTGTAAATAAATGTGAAAAAGGAACCACGCTCCTAAATTGTTTTCCCAGGTTCTGAGTCTGGCATTAAGAAACACATCTCACTTGCTCAAGTTTCCACTTCCTTTTAGTTTTTATCTATAATTCATCCTGTATAAATTTCATTTTAAAATATAACTAGTTCTTTTTTTTTTTTTTTTTTTTTTTTTGAGTCAGGTCATTCACCTTGGTTCCACCCTGATGTATAACCACAGATATAAACAAATGTATTCTTGTTCACAGATATGAGGAAATTTAGTTCCTATAATGTAAAAGCATGATTGTATTCTTTTTGTACTACTGTGCAGAATGGGAAAGATTTTAATTATGCAGAACACTTGAACATGTGCTCAACCTCAAGTTGCTGACAGAACATCTTTTGCTGTAGGGCTTTTCTGAATTCAGACCTAACTGTATTTGAACTCAACTGTACACCATCAGATATGGAAGATACTGACCTTCTCTCAGTGAAACGTTAAAGGTTGAAATGAGTTTATTGAAGCTAATAATAATAATTCATGGACTTTAATCCTGTGCAGCACACAGGAACAGAGGCTTACGCATTCATGGATTGTCATACAGGACTTGATTTCAGACACAGTATAGTGAAGAGTAAAGCAAGATAGCATTGAGAAACAGTGTCCAGGTGCTGGATTGACTGATTTGCAATTGCCTTCCTTCGCATCATTTATATGTCTCATCTGTTTAGACTGTGAAAGGTGCATTCTCTTCTCTGCATGTCTTGGAGGCTCAACACATTAGTTGTAGTAAAAAAATAATTAATGACATTAAAAATAAGAAAACTGATCTTTGGTTGCTATTTTTTTGTTTGTTTTGTTTAGCAGAATACTTTTTAGTGAGCATATCTTTTTATCAATTGAGCTCAAGACTCTATGATGTTAAAATTAATATTAAAAAAAATTAATGTTTCTTTTTTCTCCTGAAATCTTTGTCACTTATAGGTACTGCAGCTGGGCTCCGAAATTCTCCCACAGTACAAACAAGAAGCACCAAAGACTCCGCCACATATAATTTTGCATTATTGTGTTTTCAAGACTACCTGGGACTGGATCATCTTGATTTTAACCTTCTACACCGCTATTTTGGTCCCTTATAATGTCTCCTTTAAAACCAAACAGAACAATGTGGCATGGCTAGTAGTGGACAGCATTGTAGATGTCATTTTTTTGGTAGACATTGTACTTAATTTCCATACCACGTTTGTGGGGCCAGCAGGAGAGGTGATCTCTGACCCAAAGCTGATTCGCATGAATTACTTGAAGACCTGGTTTGTGATCGATCTGCTCTCATGCTTGCCATATGATGTGATCAATGCATTTGAGAACGTTGATGAGGTCAGTAGTTCCACTTCCACCCCTTAATTATTACTTTGTGTTTGGGAGTGGGGAGGGGAGAAGAAATGAATGAATGCTTTTGAATATGTTGGGTTATTGTTCCTGTGTCTCTAGTAGCTGCCCTCAGCGCATGTAAAAGTTTGCTGATGAGTCTTCTCTGGAAGGATCCATCTTTAATTGCATTGCCAGAGGCTGAGGTTTTGGTGTCAGAAATCCATATTTACTTTCCTTCATTCTCAAAGTTCAGGAGGACAAGGCTGAAGCAGACAGTTTCTGTGTACAACTGGCAGAACAAGGCAGAAGCAGACAGCTCTGAGAGAAACTGCTTAATCTGACTTACCATAAATAGCTTGAGGTAGTGTGTAAAGATGGATTCTTAGGGCAGAAGTCTCTTCCTTTCACTGATAACTGAGCAGGGTATGTCTATTAGGGACAATTCTTCATGTGAACAATTCCCTTTTCTCAGCTGCTTTCATTGTGATGTGGCAGGTGGTGAGTGGCTGAATCTTACTCCACCAGATAGTACTGTATGGATGCCCAGTGATGCATCCACCATTGGCACAGTTGTAGACGAAGGTAAAACGCTTGAAGATGCTGTTTGATAATTCCATAATTAGAAGAAATGACAGGGAGAAATCTAGAAATATAGGCTCCTCCTTAATTCTTTAACATTTCTTTAGGAACCAGTCGCAAGCCAGCAGAAGAACTAACATTCAGGCTACTCTGGTACTGCTTATTTTCCTACAGGCTCAAGCTAACAAGAAAATATTACTCAAATATTAAAAAGTAATAAAACAAGTTTCATGCCTAACTAGGTCAGAGAGTTCATGAATTGTTAACAAAATTTTAAGAAGTGGACTGCAAGAATCATCTTTAACTATACCTTATAAAATCTATCATAAAACAATTATGTCTGTATTTATCTGTGGCATACATAAGCGTTTCATCTGTGCTTAGTATTTAAAATTTAGTGTGTAATATTTAATTTTTATGAGTTCCTTTGAAATACATGTTATAAAGGACAACCTAGCTATTAAAAGAAAATTATGTCCAATTAAATATCTGGGTAAACTCATAAAACTGCAATACTTTTGTGAAAATACACTAAATGGGTTATCTAATTTAAAGTATTTTTTCCTTTTGAACTTAGGCTTGGTAGGCGAACTATTGGGTATAGTGGAAGAAACATGATGCTATTTGATATTTAATTCCCTAGAGAGGTTTTCATTTTATTTAAAGCTACAGACGGAAATAACACAAATAAGATGGTGCAAAAAGTCTTGTGAGACCTGACCTGAGGTATTTGTTTGTTTGCAAATTCCTGTTCAGGACTTTCATGTGTTAATTTATCATAGCATTGATAAAGCATTGGAAAGAGTGCCCACACGTATTTCTGTCATTGAAAGATTTAAAAAAAAAAAAAAAAAAAAAAAAAGGCTTTTCTCATCCTCTGCAAATAGTAACAATCCGCTAATGATTTTTGCTGGAGGAGCATTTTATATCTGTAGGCTGGTGGTATGACCTACAGAACATCCCTGGGGGCAATGTCTGTAGCAGAGGCTGTGACAGCCCGTGGACTGAGTGCAGACATAGATGTGCACAGACTCACGGCAACAATTACTGAGAAGTTGTTACACAGGTTGGAATTTGTCCAGTTTCTTTGTTTGGATGTTGCATTCTAATGATGAGATGCTTGGTACTTCGGTTTTCCTGTGTCTCTTCAACAGTCTTAATCAGTATAACAGTGGTACTTCTAGTTACTCTAGCCATCATGCCCAAGGAAAAAACTTTCTCTTGATGCTATTCTTTCAAGACTGTTCATCTTTATTTTCCCTGGTGGGTTCTGACATTTAACTGATATAAATCAATGTAAGGTCACTGGAGCAGAGCCTCGGCTGGTGTAAATTGGTGCTCTTCTGTGAAGAGCTCACAGACTGGTTTACAGGACCTGAAGGGCTTTGCCAGCAATGTCAGCAAAAGAATGCTGTGCCCTTCAGGTGGAGATTTGGGACAGTATATGCTGATTGTTGTTTCATGAACTGCCTGTGGAGAAAAAGATAACCTTTTATTGAAAGAAAAAAAGTCACATTCAGAGAGTCTTCAAAATATAAAGGTCTTGCTTTGTATATTCTGTATTGTGTAGAGTATTCCGTTGTGGACCAGCTCCCTTTCTTTCAAATGCACAGGTTTAGATTTTACTTGCCTCTCACCCCAGTTCACACACTGTGTTACTTAACTTTTGGATTAAGTCAGTTGCAGGGCTGTGCTGCTCAAGTTTTAAGTGTCCAGACTGGGTTGTTACACGTGTTACTTTGGCTTTGCTGCAAGTAATTCCTTGAGACTGGAGACAGTAGGTGGCCATGGCTTTTTTCGTCCATCTGACAAAGACATTAAATAAAAACTGTCAGAGAGAACATGATGTTCATTGACAGCAGTGGCTGTAAAATGAGATAAAGGCTATAAATTGCTATGTTAATATTCCTGTGTTTTCCACATGTGATAGAAAAGGGAGACTGAGACAGGTTAAAGCTCACTGTTTTTCTGCCTGCTATCATTCTCCATTAAGAGAAGCTGAAGACACTGAGGGGACCATGGAGGAACTAACTTGACAAGTTGACTTGTTTCTAAGAGTGATATTATTGTTGTGAAAGAAATGGTTTTTTTTGCAGTGTGCACGGTCTGAAGCTGGTGAAGTTAAAAGCAGTGTAGATAGGGGTACTGAGTCTCTTGGCTCTTTGGGTAACTTTGGGATTGTCTCAACACTTGGCTCTTGTTACATCAGTAGTGAAGAAGTTTTGTCTTCTTCAAGGTGTTCCAACAATGTAAGATTAATTATAACATATGAAATGAGAACTGATAAATATTTTTGACAAGACATACTCATTTAAAAAGAATTTGGATTGATTTTCTTCCTCCTCTTCAAGCAACTTTTTGTTTGGCAACTTACTTCATTATTCTATTATAAATTACAATGGAAAAAATACTGTCTTGAAACAAAATTGTGACTTTGGTGTTTTTTAGCCTATTTCAAAATTTCTTGTGTTTATTATAATTTGGAACATTAGTATATTTTTCAATCCACATTTTAAAAAATATAATTGAAATTCTGGTTTCCTCTCTGTACTGTTGAGAATTTTTTTGTCCATAAAAATACTTTCATTAACTATTTTTCATTAACTATTAATCAATACAGCTATTAATAACTACAATTAATACAAGAGGCACTTAAGTATGAATAAATGCATTCTATGGATGGAAGAGGGAAAAAAATGAATGTATTTGTCCAAGGCCGTGGAATTAGATATGAGAATATCAGAAATTTCTGATCTCAAGTGTCATGCTGAAGGAGAAGGAGTGCAGCATCTCAGAGAGCATAGACGTGAACAGAATGCAAACAGTGAGAAATGAATAGATTTAGAGAAATTTCCATTGGTACTGAAATGAAAGAAAAGGTATAAATATTTCTCCTGGTTTTTCTATATGGCAACTTGATTATACAATTAAGTAGAAATTACTTTCATGACCTGATATAGAACTTAATCTGCTGATTGATGAAGCAGCATAATGCTAGGATTAATCTTAGTACTGTTAAGACAATACAATGTGCTGTTGTATAGACTGAGTCAGAAAGAGTACATTGGTCTAAAATGTACACAGCCCTTAAAACCTACAATGTTAGTATTTTTGAATAATCACAATAACTTTTGTCAGTGATCCTTTGTAGCAGTTAGTAGTATTCTTCAGTTGAGGAAATATCACCAACTTTGAGGAGTAACGTTACCTCTTTCTGTTCAGACAATAGGAAATTTGATTAAAAAAACAGACTTAAAGTAGTTTTTTTCCAAGAACAATGCAAACTAAGACCTTGTATTCCAAAGCAAGTTAAATCATATGTTTGCAGTGTCAGCTCAAGCAATTTTATACTGTGGTTTTTATCCATAATCCCACAAGATATAATTTATATTGGAAACAATTTGACTTATTACATGTGACACTGCTGTGAAATTTCATGTTAGGAGTGGAATCCAGTCATGTCAGCATTGTATAAATCTCTGAAATAGCAGTTTTTACTATAGGCTCCCTGTATATATTTGAGTGAAACACTGTGATCAGTTATTGGTGATACTGAACTGAGAACCGTATATAATTCTTAGTAGTTGAGATAAATAAATGCATAGTGAAAGATCATCAAGAAAGACGTAGTCAATATAAATGATCTAGGGTTCACTTAAGTGGATCAATAAGAGAAAAGCTATTATTTAGACAAAGCAGACATATAACTTTCAAAGGACAAAATGTATGATGATTAAAAAAAAAAAGTCCCAGAAAAAAAACCACAGTACAAAAGTACTCAAAGTAAATTAAGCTGTTTAGTGCTAAGGGGGCATGGTGCAACTTGAAAGTACAGTGAGTTGTACACGGGTAAAATGAATGCATTGCTGGTCAGATTTTTGGCAAATGCAAGGCAGTACTTTTGCAATAGATTAATTTAAATCTTATTAGTGGAATAATCTCTCCTGCTAACACAAATGAGCTATCCTGGAGTTACTGAAGTAGCTAAACCAAAAAGCATACAAATTCTCTAGATGTGTTTTACCTTTTTTTTTTTTTTTTTTTTTTAATAATAAGGGACAAGGCAATAAATGTAAATTACCATGGTATTTATAGTTTTATAAAATAAACAGGGTCATACATATTTTTATTAGATAATTGTGCAAACTGGAAAATATAATTTTTAAAGTCTTCTAAATGGTAGACAGCCATATAATTTAATATCCATTTGAAACTTTGTGTAGTTCATCTCTCTTATTTGGGCCTGTCTAATTAGTTTTGCATGTGAGTCAAGTCTATTGGCAAATCTGGTAATGAATGAATGTTTTTATGTGGCTGATTAAAAGCAGTCGTAACCTACTTTCTTTACAGTCTGTAACAAAGCAGCTGAATACCAAAGTAAGATCCAAGCATAGTAGAAATGTTGGTAAATGTTTCTTGGATGTGTTGACAAAAGATGGGAAGGGACGAATTCCTTAAAAGCCAACCTCCATACTTCTAATGAAGCGCCTTTTTTGTGCTGCCCTTTTGAGGAGCAGCTGCCTTCAGAACCCTCTGTTTTACAAACTGTGTTGGTGTTGTATGTCGGCACTGCAGAGTTTTTCTGCCATTTAACCAGTTAGGATTCTTTCCTGTGCTTAAGTGTGCATAAGGTGTTCAGCTCATTTAAATTGTGTCTCGGAGGCATCTATGTTATCTGCTAATGGATAATCCCTCCCAAAAAACGATACTAAAGAAGGATGCCCTGCCCAGCACCTACTCCATAGGTTCTGCTTGTGGCTGATAGGATGCCAGTTAGTTTTTTTTTTTTCTCACTGCTAGCATTCAGATGAGTGTTTTGGCTAAGTCATGAGAAAGTGAGGATGTGATTGCATTTTAAGGTGCTTTTCCATAGCTTTGAAAAGCATGACATGATTTATCATGCTGTTAAAGAGAGAATAGTAGTCTACAGAAGCAATTCAATCTGTATAAGGCTAAAAGAATTAAAACACTGAATTACATTTTCAGTGATAATGTATGGTGATAACCTTTGCCCAAGACGGAGAGCTAATTGAATTTATTAGAATCTGAATTATTTCAAAAAGCTGCTCTTTGAGTTGTACTGCATATAAAGGGAAGCATATTTCAGAGACAGGGATCAGTTATCCTGTTATTTTTCCCCAGTTCAGCATACTTGTATTGATCTGAGGCAGAAAATCAGATGAAATGGCAAGGAGTATTTATTTGAATAGCTAAATGGTTGCTGTATAGTCTATTTTATATTAGGGATTGGATTCGAATTTAAGATGGAGTGATACTGGATACCTGTAATACTTAATTTTATTTGGGTGTTTGCCTATTCAGTAAAAGCTAAACAAACAAACAAACAAACAAACATCTGAACTGGCTGGTTCTTTGAATCAGAACCCTGGGAAACAAATAGCTGCCTGTAAGGATGTAAAGGACCAACAAAAATAATTTTGTAACTTTCTCTTTCCTTACAAGGGGGGACATAACATGGGTGAATTTTTGATTTCGTAATGTGGGATGGGTAAATAGCAATTGGAAGCTTTATGTTACCTGCATGATATCTTTATCTCTGTTCTTCCTCTTATAATCAGTGCTTTAAAAAAAGAGTTAATTTCCTGCATTTGCTGGTTTTCTGAGAGTGTTTATATGTGCAAGGCAAGTTTTATAAATGAAAAATCAACCTTTTAATCTCTTTTCACACCCGATGCTCATATACACGAATTATTGCTGTTTTTCCATGGATTCTAACCAAGCTGGGGGATGTCTGACTAAAATAAGCATTGTGAGTTTAGAGATCTGCGTTCTTCAGTACTAGGAACCACAGCAGCTATCAGAGAGTTTAGATATTGATTTTTGACCTGTGTGCATAATGTTATCTCATTTGTTCATTGCTGAATGAAATTGTAGGAAAGGTTGTGTTTTTAGACCTAATTAAGAAAATTAGAAAAGGCAAAAACCAAAAATCAGATGTCCTAATAATGACCTGATGGCAGACAGGGCTGCCATGTTCCTGCCAGGCTGCAGTACAGCTGGCCAAGGAATCAAATGCCAGGAAGCAAGGTATTGCTTTCCATGGCTCTTGCCTCACTTCCATAGTGATAAATCTGGTTTGTCATCTTTTTTTGTTGTTGTTGTTGACAAATGATATACTTTCTGTTCTGTTTCATTCTCATTCTTGTAGTGGTTAGTTGTTGTTCTCCTGCATCTCCCTTTAAATGAAGTGAACCCAGGATGTCAAGTGTTACATGTAAGAAGAAAGTGCTAGAAATCCTAGAGTGAATGTGTGTCAGTATTTCTCTTTCTAAAAATAGATGGTAGTTAATAAATTATACTTCCTTGGAGCCCAGAAAAAAATATCTTAATGCTTAGTTTGTCTGTTTTCATTCTGTACGTTTGGAAAGTAAATAACAACATAAAAATTAAATACTATCATACTGTCATGCAGATTTAGTTTATTTTTAAAATCCGAGCTTTAGATCAGCATTAGCAGGTGGGATGAAAGTCATGTTTTACTTCTTTGCTGAAGTTTTTCATCCCATGTCTTGTTACAAAGGGAAACAGAACAATTTTTTTTGTTTGTTTGTTTTTGGCTGTAAAACATTTCTGTTTCTGTTCTGTTCTATTTTTTTTCTAGGAGCAGTTCTGTTATTCAGTAAATTTTGAATTGATTTCACATTTGTTCAGCAAATGAACAGTAACTTGTTTTTATTTGTACGGCACCTGGCACTGTAGTGGACACTGCTGCTGGTTTTAAGGATTATAGAGCCACAAGTAACTAATAAATACTCTGCTACAGCCCTTATGTTTGCAAGAAAAAAAAAAGAAAAAAAAACCCACAAAAAACCATCACAAAGTAATTTATCACAATGTCTTATCTCCTTACCTCTCTTCATGTATGTGGAAATAATGGTAAAAATCTTCTGTTGTCCAATGCAAAGCTGAAGCCAAAACATCAATATTCTGGATCCTCTGTTTTGAGAGAGGATTCAGCACGTGGCTGAGATACAGGTGAGAGACATTGACTGCAGGTCATGTTTTGCAGAAAACAAGGAGATACTGAAGAAAATCTATGTGTAAAAGTGCACAGTGAGTAGGTCTAATTTGCAACATTATGCATGGAAATTTAGTTTTAGCAGTGTTCCATGGATGAATTTCTGAAGCATCTTCTGATCTTCAGTGTGGGTTTTGTTTTCCTGCAGTACTGAAGAACGCTGATCTTCTGAGATACAGTTCTACACCTTAAAGATTGCATAGTAGGAGGGGAGGGGGTGATGGTGGTTGTGCTTATTATTATTATAAGGGCTTTTGAAATTTGAGTTTGCTCAATCAGATGAGTTATTTCTTCTGGCTCTCAGTGCTTTGACCTTGCCCTTTGGTTTACTACAGATTTTTCAATTTCCATGCATCAGCCATCACTAGCAATGAAAATAAAACAGCCAGCGTATTAAATATTTGAAAAAATGTCAGCAACTTGTTGTGGTTTAACCCTTGAAGGCAGCTAAATACCACAGTCACTTTGTCACTCTCCCCCTGTGGGATGGGGGAAGAGAATTGGAAGGGCAAAATTTAGAAACTCAGGGATTGAGATAAAGACCATTTGATAATTAAAAAAATAAAAAATAAATAATATATAATTGTGCATTCTGAGGTGACCAGTGCACAGCCAGTCACAGAGCAATGGCAGCCTTGGAAAATTCCTCCCCATTTGTATAGCTGAGCATAGCATTGTGTGGTATGGAATATCCCTTTGTTTAGCTGGAGCCAGCTGTCCTGGCTGTGTCACCTCCCAGCTTCTTTTGCACCCCCAGCCTTCTTGCTAGTATGAGAAGCAGGAAAGAGCTTGGTGCTGTGCCAGCACTGCTCAGTGATAGCTAAAACATATCTGTTGTCAACGCTCTTTTTGTCACAAATCCAAAATGTAGCATTGTACTAAAGAAAGTGAAGTCTATCCCAGCCAAAACCAGCAGTCAACTACGTGTGAGCAGTAGAATGTTTAGTTTCATTCAGTTGCTTCAAACAATTTGTTATATAGGGGTGTGTGAAATTCGTCATTTTATGCTGGCAATTTTTCCCTGCAAGAAAAATATATTTAAAAATGTACTGATTTTCTACCAGGGACTTAGAAGAGATTTCTTAGCTTTTACATACTCCCCAGAGGAGGGATCTGTGGAATACAATCAGGTGGAACTTTCTCTGGATAAATCTAGCCTAGATCGAACTTGGTGGGATATTCCTTATTTTGTCATTTCTTGTCTGCATTGTAGATGCCTAAAATTGATTCTTTATTGCAAAGCATTTGGGAAGGGGCTATTGGGCATCTGGGGACCTGTAATACAATTTCTAGCTCTTTATGAACCAAGGTTTTGTCTGGGCAGAAGGAACTCTGAGTGTTTCTGAATCTGCTTCTCAAATGTTGTAGCAGGAGCAAGCTAAGAGGGTGGTACAAGCATCGAGAGGAGTAAATTGACTTCAAGCTCTTTTTTGTGTGTGACATCACTGAGACATCTGTATGGTAAAAGCATAAAAAGCTGCTCAGATAAGAGCATTAGAATGGACAGTAATCGAAAAGCACAGTTCGATTTTGGAAAGCGGTCATTTAAAAATGTCAATTTTGAATCCAGCAGATCTATTCCCATGAGTATTAAAGTTTTAGTTGCTAAATTTAGTGACAAAAAGTGCTGTTTTAAACTCTTGGAGAATTATCTGATCTTTTTCTACTTAACAGTCTATGAAATAGGCTATCAAGTTTTCTCTGTTAATAACAATTTGAAATGCTGTCACTTAGGAAATGTTAAGAGAATTGTTTAAAAAATCTTTACCCATTTCTTCATTTTTGTATTGATTCACTTAGAATAGACAAAACCTTTCTTCTGAGTTTACATTATTTGAAATGCTTTACAAAATTCCATTTTGGGGAATTTCACAAGGAAAGGTCGGATAAGAATACAGTGATCTCCAGAGACTCTGTTCTGAAGCTCTGAAGGCTATTTGCTTTAAACTTTTTTCATCTAATTTCAGATATTGTAGTTTGTGTTCCTATTTTTATATCCAGCTTCTTCAGCTCCTCTTCTGTTTTTTTTTTTTTTTTCTTCCCCCCTAGTATTTCTAGTCCTTCTTTTCAGTCTAACTCAATTAAGAATTAATCAAATCCCCAAACATCTAAGTTCTTCCTGAATCACTGCTGAATCACTGTTTTCCTTTTGTAGGACTCATTGACAAGCAGATTTTTTTTTAATCCAGCAATGAGCTTCATTTTATAGAACAAATATTGTGTCATTTTTCAGCAAAATTTAAACTGTTTTTTAGAGTGCTGGGATGTTATTTTTTCTTGCCATTGCCACGGACTTAAAAGCACCATGTGATTAAAGGCTTAACTTTTAGACTAAAACTAAAAGTTGGTCATTACTGGTGAATTCTCATAATGTAGTATAATGTTATTTTCCTGTTAAAATTGTACAGACATAAAGGAAGAATGGACTTTGGTCCTGGGTGAAAAGACTGTAAGGCTGTGTGGTAGTACTAGAATGCAGATATTTAGAATGTAGACATGCTCATCACTCAGGGACTTGCACACCCAGTTTCTAAAATATGGTAATCATAGAATGACTTGGGTTAGAAGAGACCTTAAAGATCAAATTATAGTTTGTTACGTTTTCACTTTTCCCTTTTTTCTTTTTCCCTCCATACTTAGCCTTCAGAAGTACCTGCTTTCCCTCCCCTGAAGGGAAATTGATAATGTGTTCTGAGGTAACAAATTATATCTATCTCTGAAAATGAGCCAATGTAATCATGACAAATTCATGAAATAAAGAGGAAATACATTGCTGCAGTCCTGGGGAACATGAGTCAATATGCTTTAAGTAATTATTTAATAAAACATTTCTTCTAGTGCATTGAACCAGCCTTAGATACTGAAGCAGTTGTATTTATGTGGGAATAAACAAACTTCCAGTAAAAGCTGGGGACCAGCAGTATGCAATTATACATTTCCAGAAATACTCATTAAACCTGTCTATTTAAATTTTAATCAGACTTCTCTGTATGAAAGCCATCATGATAAGGAGGAATAGGGAAAAAAAAAAAAAAAAAAAAGGCAAAGCTTTTCTATGTTCAGCTCTTCTAGTTTTCCAAATGGCTTTGAATTTTTTTTTTTTTTTAATTTATCTACTTTTACTTGGGAATGGAAATCAGTCTAAGAGTTAACGTAAAATCCTACATGCTGGCTTAATTCTGTTTTATGGGAGCTGTATTGGTGTTAGCACAGAAATACTACACTGATAGCAAAGCTGTCAAAAAAATGATGTGGGGATTAGACAGTGAGATATTTAAAGTACTTCATCTTTGTGTGGTCCATCTGAGATAGAAAGACTACATTGAAAGTAAACACAGGAAACACGTTTGCACTGAAAAAATACAAATCACTCGGTACTTCCAGCATTTTTTAGACCACCTTTATTTATCTTCCTCATATGTCTGACCTAAATACAGCAGACTGTGTTATATTTGAGAAAATAGAGCATGTGTTGCCCAGTATTGTACTGAGAGCTGTTGAGAAAGTCAGAAACAGCTATGAGAAATTCATGACTCCAATTGCTGGAATTAATTCAGTAGGTGTCTTACTACGTTCCTCTCAAATATTAGATTTGTATAATTTAACGGTCAGTGATTTTTGTATTTATTTTCAGCCATCCTAATGTAGCATGAGGATACTCAGGGGCAGTTTACCTGCACAACTGAGCATGCCTATAATTTGAAGCCTTTACACAGATGTTTGTTGACCTATCAAAACCACCCAAAAGTGAAGTTTAGAGGCCAACCTGCAAAATGTTAGTGCATAAAGATAAGAAGGGATAAGAAGGCATGTGTGCATCCCTGAAAAGAATCATTAAACAGTTCATGTTTCACAGTCTTTATTTATTTATTTTTTTCTGATGAACACTTAATTCTGATAGAATTCATCTCGTGTCTTTACAAATGTCAGTTACAAATATTGCTGCTTTAGTCTTTGATTCTAATGCCCTCTGTTCTTTATCTTTCTAGGGCATCAGTAGCCTCTTCAGTTCACTTAAAGTGGTCAGACTACTTCGTCTGGGTCGTGTCGCTCGGAAATTGGATCACTACATAGAATACGGAGCAGCAGTCTTGGTTCTGCTGGTGTGTGTGTTTGGTCTTGCAGCACACTGGTTGGCCTGCATTTGGTACAGCATAGGAGACTATGAAGTTATCGATGAGGATACAAACACGATCCGAACTGAGAGCTGGCTCTATCAGCTGGGAACGTCAATAGGAACACCTTACCGTTTTAACGCATCTGGCTTTGGAAAATGGGAAGGAGGGCCAAGCAAGGATTCTGTCTACATCTCCTCATTGTATTTTACAATGACCAGCCTTACCAGTGTTGGATTTGGAAACATTGCACCAACTACAGATGGGGAGAAGATCTTTGCTGTTGCGATGATGATGATTGGCTGTAAGTATTAGAGTTTCTGTCTCTCACACAATGTCGGATAGCTGTGTGCCATGAATACTGAGTGATGTATGAACATCTAGAATAATGCCAAACATTATTATGCATTTTAAAAGCAAAATATTTTTGGTGGCAATACAGTTATTCACACTTAGTTTTAAAATCACAGATGGAAATATTGCTTTGACTAGCAAAAGTTCATCATTTTGGATGCAATATTCTTTTAATATCCTTTCAGTATCTCCTGTAAGTAAACAACAAAATGTCTAAAGCCTGAGGTACTAAAAATTAAAATACCAGAGTGAGCATAGAGAACCCTTGTGCTTAAATTTGGTATGTGGCAAAATCTTGGCATGTCTGAGCATTGTGTACATTGGACAAGTAGGTGAGAGGGTAGGGAGAAGCCTAGGAGCATCCTCGCAGCAAAGAAGCAACAGTAGCTTTCTAGAGGCCATGAACTCCACTGAGGGCTGAGCATACAGTCAGATCCTGAAGCGAATACAGTGCCACTGCCCTTGGGCACCCCTTCTGGCTCATATTTCCTTGTCGCAATGGATTCACATTTGCCAAGCTGTCCAGTTTTTGGTACATGCAAAGTGCCTGGAGACTTACTTGCTGTTATGTGCCGTACTGCGACTGCTCTTGAACTTGGTCATGCTTTTTCTACATAAAGGTGTAATTTGAATCAAAATAAGGGGGAAAAAAAAAGACTTAATACATGGAAGAGCATATCATTGTTACGAAGAAAGAGAGAAGCTTGTGTATGATAATAATATATTTAGGGGAGAAAAAAAGCCCTTGCTAAGCAGAAAATTAAGCCTAATATATAATGAAACTAAATTAGCATCAACATTGCACTATAGTAATGTGCAGCTTTGATTCTGATATATGTTGTTTTACAGCAGAAATGAAATCCTATATTGAAATTACACATGCAGTGGTAAGCAGGCTTAATGTTGGGAGTAGGAAGACAAGCATTCTTGATTGAATAGGGATTGGGATTTTTTAGCTGTAAAAATTGTTAATTTTATTCTCACAGCTTTTTTTTTGCTTCTAAAAGTCTCATCATCTTATTAAAACACACTGGCAGTAGAAGTGGAATTTATGAAAAGCTTGGAGACAGTTACAGAGTTTCCTCAGAACAATGTGCATGAGACAGTGTGGCAGTGTAGTGCAGAACAGGCTTCCAAACATAGCTCCTGATGAAGGTTCCTGTTTAATAGGAAATATCCTGACCTTTGGCTTTTTGTTCATTATGTGTTACACTCGTGATACTGTCTAGACACGAATAGCCAGTACTACTATTATTATTCAGTGCTGTGAGTACTCAATGAACATAACCTTTATGAAATCAAGAGTGTGTGTGGGGATATTCTGGAGTTGTCCCTGCTCCAAACACTTCATTTGAAAGTGTGATGGAAAGTAATGGAACTTCTACATGGTGAGAACTGATAGATATCTGCTTTGAATTGTGAAATGAATTCTCGTTTCAGCAAGTTTTTAAAAACTGGTGGTCTGGTAATCTTAAATATCATGAATGCAGTCACGTTGGACAGAAAAAAAAAATCTTATAGGGTTTTATTGCTTTTAGCAGGCAAGATGTTTTGAGCTGTGATCATTCCTGAGGATGAGAGGAACTAAACAGCTTTGTTTATCTTGCTGCTGTTTGGAACCCACCTGTTGATACAGTTTCTTCCACTATAAAATGTGTTAAAATAACACTGTTTTGCCTGTAGAATTAAGCTCTCAAAGACTGAGCTTGAACTAGGTTAGTTTTGTAAGAATTTTGTCTGATCTGTTAGGATCCCAAAAGGTACAGGGCAAATGTATTTATTGGGGGGTATATTTGGATGAGGGAAAAGGAGTCTTTTGGCTGGAGCTTTTCTATGTCATTCAGGAAAATCTATATTTGTTGCTGGCCAAGCAGCATGTTTGTTATGGGCTGAGGTACTCACATCACAGTTGGTGGCTACGTTTTCCGGTTTTGCTTCTCATTTTATGCATGTCTAGTCACATAGATTTGCATCTGTGAAAGTCCAATGCATCAGAAATAAGCACTTCTAATCAATTCTGACAACGTGTTACTGCACATTAGTGAAAATAAAAGGTATATGATTTCTTTCTCACATTTTGCCATTAATAGTGCAACTAATTTAGATGCGGATCTCAAAACCATGAAATGTTACATATTTTATGGTATGCTTGTGCTAATCATTTCTACACGTGCTGGAAAACAAGTTCTTTGCAGGTGAACTTAATAATAATTTAATGCTAAGTTGACGAGCAGCTAATATATATATTATTTGTTATATTTTTATCATTGCTTATGCAATTAATTTTATTTTGGGGGTGAAAAACGATGACAACAAACACTTTAGTAAACTTCCTGTGTAAGTTGGTTTGTATCACACGCTTTCTGACAGTAGCAGAAAATAGGTTTAAAAAGGTCAGGCCACTGTGTTGTGGTAATCTTCCTGATGGTAAAGGTTTGGTTGTGCCAGGGACTAAAAGGACAGAAACCTTGAAAACCAGTAGATTATTCCACAGACATCTATAGATTAAATGTTTACTGGAGATAAGATCTTTGGTTTAGACCCTGTGATTTTGCTGGGTATGAACATAAAAGCTGAAGTGTGCTTGTTGCAGCGCAGACCTATGGCCTATAGTGGAAAAGGAGAAATCCATTTTGGTTAACAAATAAGCACAGAAGAGTAGATTTGCACTGAAAATCCTCTTTTCTGCTGTTGTAATAATTCATTGGAGTAGTACACAGTGATGCCCAGAACTGTGCTCTGATTGTGTGTGAAGGCAGTGGTTCGTTTCTCGTCTTTCAGTAGCACAGGGAATTCCATTTTCTTTCCATGATCATAACGGTTTGAGTGACTGAAGCTCCAGCTGAAGATAAGTGGAATTTGCAGAGCCCAACTTCAAATGTATTACTCCATTAGCTTCTCCCCTGCTAGAAGGTGTCCATAAGACCTGTGTGAATTTATCTTCTTTTTGGAATGACTGGGTGTAGGCAAACGTACATACCTGTGTATTTAAACAGTCCATTGAAATAATGCTAGACATTTCACAAATTTTGTGTAAGAAATGGAAATAACAGTGGCTCGTTTCCTTTGAGGATGTTATCTTTTGTTAGTTGAGTAAGCAAATATACTAACAAAATCATTACTGAGATCCCCGAACTGTCACTATAGTGTCATGAGAAAAAGGTTATTTGGGGACAAATATATATAACAACCAGCATTAATAATTCAAATTAATTCCAGCAAAGTTTTACTTTAAATAAACTGGAAATATTTAATAGAGTAATTTTTTCCCCTTGGGCCAATTAACCTCTCAACTGTGAATAAATAGTAGAGCTTCCATTAGTTTGAATGGAAAAAAAATTTAGCTGATTAGAAAGAAAGCGATAAAATTTCCTTCTATTTGTGGCTTTTATCCTGTGCCTTTTCAGAGTAGCAACATGCTGTGTGTCAACCAGCTCACAGTTTGTTAAACAGTGCCGTGGCTGGCCAAGCCCGTCCTCACAGTTATATTGGTAGAGATGGCCCTTGACATTGCAATCCTCTTTTCATTTGGGAAAGAACCTGAATTTTCTTGAAGTAAAGCTGGTGGTGAAGATGTGTGAAGGTATCTGTGACTTTCACCTTCCTTCCATGGCCTGTGTAGCAAACACACAGGAAGCTGGCATTGGTGCCACTTCAGTGCACAATGAGCGCTTGCCTCCCCTGGTTTCTCCATATTTGATATTCTAAAGTGATTTTTTTGTAGAATAAGTCTGATCATTCAAAGTTCTGGGGAAGTCTGGGCATGGTGTGTGCTGCCTGGAGGAGCACTGACAGGTGGTGCAATACTGTGGGCTTTCTGGCCTTTGTTTCAGGAATAGTTTTTTGTTTGGTTTGCTTTTGCTTGATTTACTGTCTGAGTATTTTGAATGGTTTCTGGGGAGAAAACTCGTAAGTAGCAACAGTATTTTCCTTTGGTTTTGGACTGTTGTCTGCTGAGCCTCTCTGTTTTCAGGAGAGGAGTTACTATATAAACAAGATGTGTGCTGCTGTCTTGTCCACTGGAAAACTGGCTAAAGGACTTGGTACAGCTAGTGCAGGACTATGGTGACACCAAAGCAAGACAATTGTGTCAGATGGGTTCAGTATACTACAGGTATTAGAGAGCATAAGGAGCATTAGTAGTGTCCTTTCTTACATGTTTGGTATTCTTATGCAAATAGAGCAGGAATTAATGCTCTAATTATCTTCCATAAGACAAAATTCATTCTTTTCTTGTGCTTGGCCACTGATGATCTATCCCACTCTACTCGCTGCTGACTCCTGTGAAGCCGATCCCGAGGCAGAGATACATTTGTGTGCTGTTATCTCCTAGTAAACTTATTGACCACTGATAATAGCACTTCGCTACCGTGCCAGATAGCTGTTCAAAGAAGTACCTTAGTTCCATTTTCCTATTTATTCAGTATTTTGTTTTGTCTACTATAGCAGAAATGCTAAGTCGTGGCTTGATGCAGTGATTGAGCACCTGCTAGGAAGGCAGGGCCAACTCAGGGGAGCTCAGGTGCAAGCAATGTACCTGAGTGACTGCACCTGGTGGAGTCAGGATCCACTCCTTCCCAGACCTCATGTAAGGGTTGGCAGGGGAGGTGAGGGTATCTTGCTGGAGATCCCTGTGTCCCTGAGGCCTTCTAAGGGTAAGCAGATTTTTTTTTCCTTTTCCCTTTGTTTTGGTGTCCATGGCTGCTACATTTGAGCATTTTCTCACTTGTTGTAGCCTAGGACTCTGCTAACCTGCTATCCATCACGTTATAGCATTACATTAATTAGAAGATCCGTGTACTGTTCAATTAACTTCACTAATATATCTCTATCTTGGACCAGTGGGAATCATGACTGAGTGAGCACAAATGGAGGCCTGGTAAGAAGTTTAAGATATGTGATTTTGTGGAAGGAAGGGTGGGTATGTCTTGTTAGTGATGAATGAAAACTGGAAGGGCTGATTGAGATGAAATGGCTGTATGTGGGCATGGAGCCTGTGGGGCTGTTTGCTTTTATATGAAAGCAAAGCACAAGGCACACTGTGTGCCTAATGTCTTAGAAGCCATCTCCCATGGGGATGTACTCTTGTATTCTCAAATGCAGCATCTCTGTGCACTATCCTACTGACCTTGTTGTGGTTATGGTTTTCGGGGAGGCAGTGTTTTGTTGTTGTTTCAGCATGGGTAGGTGTAAATGCTGGTTAGAGTTGTGAGGGACTACAGTGTGCTCATCACATAGCTCTCAGGATGTGTGTTTCATTGCTCAGCCTCACTGAAGGGAGACGCGGGTAGGTGAAAAATGCTCTCCACTCTTAACCCCAAATAATGCATATCTATTTGGGAAAAACATATTATTTTAAGATAGAAGTGAAGTACCCTGTGGCTGCTCTTAAGCATTTCCATTCACAGTATCTTATTAGATATGCATATTCCTAGTAGCTGTTTTTCCTGAGCATATGGTGAATTACAGTTTTGTACAAAAGGCTCTGTCTTCACATCTGTCAGTGAACTGACCTGTGTGTTTCAGCCTCTGTTTATTCAGAGAGTGTGTGTGTATGTATACATATATCTGTATCTGTCTATTAAAGTATGAGAGCTATTAGTAAAAGCTATTAGCTCTTCAGCTTCATTGCAAATGAATGAAAACATATTTGCTTATCCTTTTTCATAGATGGGTACTAAATAGCTAATTAATAGGGAATGCGTTTACAGACATCTTTATGAGAGGCTGATCTATACGTAAAAACAGGTTTTAAGCCACCTTCTGCAGGTGAGGGAAAGACACATATTTTCCATTTTTAATACTTGAGGAAAAAAAAAAAAGCTAATGCGATTTTTAACTTCTCCCCTGTGGAGATGCGTGCCTCAGAATAACAGCTCTCACATATTTTGTTCAGTGAAGCTGTCAGATTGGGTTGCGTAGTGTTTATTTTTCCTAAGCAATAGCAAAAACCTGAAGACTTTCATTTGCAGTTTTCATATCTGGGCACTGTGTCAGCAATCCCCTTGCTCTGCAGGTAGAATAGGGATAAGCAGTTCTAAAAATGCTTTGCATTTTCCACCTATAACATAATATTAATGAATGCTTGCCTATCTGGATTTTGAGCAACTGAGCAAAATCTGTCATACTTGCTTTGGGAGACCCTGCAAGGTCTCAAGTTTTTAGTACCATTTCAAGGTAAATTCTCATGGTTAGCCAGGAACTTCCTGGAACAACAGAGCTTAACTCATCTGAAGGAAAAAGTTCACTGAGTGATAAATTAGATCATAATTTTCACTGTGAGCACTATAATTAGTCCAGGTAGTCAGAGCAAAGATGGAAAAAGAAGAGAAGCAGGAGGTAAAAGGTCAGAGTCAAGTATGTGCTTGCTTACATACTGCAAGAAATTTTCAGCCGCCGAGTTTGTTAATCAAAACAGTTCAGGTACCAAAAAATTCTTGTCTTCACTGATATTGTGCAGTGCTAGCTGCCCTGCTGCACTTCACTGGTTCTCTCTGATTAAGGTGGATGTGCATCCTAGGACTGTGAAGGAGCTAGGAATGAGGATAATGCTAAGTACATTTGAAAGCACAATTAGATTGTTTTATTTACAGTGGTCTGCCTTACAAATGTGAACGTCCTCCGGAACTGTAAGGAAATGATGGCAGTTGGTATCCTGACACAGCTCAGTATTGCTACTTCACAGCCTCACAAGAGGAGTGAGGATCTCTCAACTTCACAGAGGTTTGGTAACTCCCAGCAGGATAAGAGGCGTTCAGAGACACTCATGAATGAGTATAGTCAGAAACGGATGAAAACTAGACAATTGGCTTCAAAATATCTGAACAAGATACAGATGTGCTGTAGCATCCTTTTTGGTGGCAGTACCGAGGCATGCGTTCCCCTTATAGTGCAGTTCCTCAGTGGTTAGAGCAAATGAGTGTGGCTAAGCTGTGTGTACTTACTTACAGCTTATCTAATTGTAGAAGAAGCATGTGTAGTGCATATGCTGAACAATTCTTAGGACTGTACTGCTTGTGCTACCCCTCAGTAGAGATACTACTTCAAAACTAGATGCGAGACCAGATCCTCAAAATAGTTGATAACTCCAACTCTTGATCTTTACTATTATCCGGAGCAGGGAAGAGGCAAATTGTGCTGGGAGAGGTCTAGCAAAAAACAGCATAGAACACTAGTACCTTTGTAGGGGTGGGATGCAAGGGGATGTTGATGTTGATTTTGCTGAAGGTCAGTGGCCTGAAGCTGAGTGCTAGCCTTGTGCCGGGTGCTGGCTAGGTCTGCCATGATTGTCACCCACAGGCTGAGCACAAGGGCCTGTGAGACTTCCAGCCCAAAACATCTCCTGTTGTGCATGCTTATTGCAAATGTTTGGTTTTTATTTATTTGAGCTCATGCTAGAAGACAAAAAGAAAGTCTGCTCTTGAAAAATGGTTTCTGGGGTATCTATTCCTCAGCATTATTCCCGACAGTGTGACAAAGATCTTTTGGGTACAACAGAATTCTCGCTAGCTACTGAGGTTGTGGTTGGGATGCTTTCTGTGTGACTGATAGCTTTGAATTGCTTTTCACTGTTGTTTATTTTAGCCATGAGCAACACCACTCAAGTTAGTAATTCTTAATTTAAAAAAAGTTTTCTTTTTTCTTTTTAATAAGTAGAGACAGTCTTTCCAGATATATTTCTTCATCCCTCTCATCTATGCTTTATTGTTTTTATGTTGAAGCTGCTCATGATATTTGAAGAGCTAATGTGCTATTGGTATAATTGCTAAGCAACTGTTTGGGATTTCTGAATGTTATTTTCCTTGGATGCTTTGTCTGTTAGAAAAAACCACCAGATGTGTCATGGGGGTGCTTCTCAGCTACACCGAGTTTTAGCAAAGAGCCAGGAGAAAGTCTGGAGAGAGTTTCTCTCTGAAGGAGGGCTTGGCTGTCAGATCATAATTTTGGCCTGGTTATCTCCAAATGTGAAAATACCTCATTTATTCCTGTTAAAGCTAAAGAAATTTAAAAAACAACAACAACAAAAAAAACCGAACCAAAAACTAAAAAACAAATGAAAAGCTTCAGAACCCCAAAGTCATTGTGATAACAAGGAAGTGGAAAGACAACATTGTTGTAGGCTTCTTGGTAGTTTAAGCAATCTGGCAGGCAGTTGATTCCTGAGGGATGCAGTTTTTGGTGAAGCGAATTGGGATCTCTCATCAGCAAGCACGGGACTGCACCAGCTCATGGTAGCATTTTCAAAACTGCCGATGAGCTGAAGCATTGGGTGCCTGGCCTGCACACTTATGTCATTGATATTCAGTATGTATAGGGTGTGCTAGAGGGGTGCAGTCAGTGCTGACAGGCTTCACAACACAGCAAGCTCCAAACCCAGAACTGTAGTTCACAAAAACTGCCTCCTCTTAGAAAAAGGGCATCAGAGTCCTTGCAGATTTTTAAAGGGTTGCTACTAGTGAAACATAAAACACTGGTGGCAAAGCCAGTGAAAGGGCAGACTCTAGGTGACACCTATGTAAATAGCTCACTCCTACCAAACTCGTTGTCTCCAGGGTAAGATAGACTGGAAGACTTTTTCAGGTTCATAATGTCAGTGTTAATTCTGTAATAAATCTGTCTGTGCTAACAGCCATAGCTGTATGGCCAGTGCCCCATTTATATGGGGTTAGTCATCTCCTCACCACAATGTGCTTCAAAGCAATATTTATAGAAGAAATAAAATGTTTTTGTGAGTATATTAATTTGGTAGTACTTCATTTCCTGGTCTGCTTTTGGGAAATATAAGCTCTGTGAGAGATGTTATTTTGTACTATGCAAAATTGAGTAAGCAATGCTTTCGTTGTTGTTATTTAAAGCATAGATGACCAGATTAAAGCTAGATGAAATTCCTGCTGTCAAATTCCCTGCAGAAGGCAATTTGCAAATGGCAAGGGTAAATTTGCCATGTAATTTTGGTTGTGGAGGAAAAAAAAAATAACAAAAAAAATTTCCAGAGCTGTATCTTGATGAATTGTCCCATGATGTGTCATTTTGCATTAATGACTAAAAATTTCAGACTGTGCTTCAGCCTAATGGTTCTAGGGAGTGTCCCCACCTCTGAATATACCAGAATTTAATTGCTAGAATAATCTCAGGAAATTTGACTCCAAGTCACTCTCAGAATCATGCAAATCTGATCAGGATTTTTGTGAAAAAAATCATAACATTCTCACAGTCTTTTGTCTCTTGCAGAGTTTAGTCTTGATCTCTGAGACACTGGAAATTTTTGAAATGTAAATGGAGAAAAAAAAGTTCCATTGGACAGGAAGGAAGATGAAAGCTGTAGAGTGTTAATTGTTCATTTGTTTTTTTGAAGTTATGGATGAGAGCTCAGACTACAGAAATGTGACAGATAATTGCTTTTTCTCTATCACACAGTTTCTAAATTTTTACCTTGAGTGACTTAATTGTGATGAGGAGGATAAGGAAAACAAGTAAGTATCCCTGCTGTGGGTGTCTTTTTCACCTGATGTCTTTAATATCACATGCTGCAGTAATCTCATTAGTTCAGAGTTTTGCTTTTCTTAGGCCATTTCTAACATTGTTTCCTCTTAGTAAATTTTAAACACTGAAATTTGGTAGCTTTTTCAAACTTCTATCAGCATGTGCAACCAACTTGTTTATAATTTTGGGTTCTGAAGAAACATCATTAACTCAATGTGATGTTTAAGAGGGGAGCACCTGATGTGTCCAGAACACAGACTGAAAGTGCAGAAGAGGAAAAGGAAGCAGGAATGCTTCAGGCAGTTAGTTGGAGGATAACAAACAAGATGAGTATTTTGCTTCTCATGGGGGAAAAAAACTCAAAAACTTCAAGAGTCGTTGTCCACAAAAAGTGTGACAGGTTTTTCTTTCTCTCTGCAGTCCTAAGAGATTTTTCCCTAGCAGCAATGCTATTTCTGAAAGATAGAAACCCTGAACAAGGATTTAGTTTTACGTAACAGTATTCTGTATTTCAAAATCTGTTTCTGTCTAAGAAGAATCCAATTAGGCACGGAGAAAAAATAGCAAAATAGCACACTTGGTCATATGAGTCATTTTGCCACTCGTCATCTAATATGCGATATTAAGGAAGATCTGAAGCATCTTCTAAGCACCTCTCACCTCTACCTCATCTTCAAAAAGGAGGTAGTTATTATGCTATCTAATTGCTACTGGACTCAAAGACTTGCTGTAGGTTACAAAATGTTAGAGTAGAAATATCTTGCCATTGCTGTAACGTCAGTAGCTTATGGATCATGAGATGTTCCTGACCACTCAAATGAGCTATCCTAAGAATGATGAGGGCTAGTTGTGTCAGTGAGTTTGAATGTGTTTGGCTGTTTCTATATTTTAAAAAAAGATTTTTTCATTTTATAAAAATAAGTAAAGTTCTAAAGGATGTAGATGCTGCTGTGGGTCATATACAGTTTATTTTTTGAGGCAGAGAACTCTGAAATAGTATAGGTGTGTATGTGAATTGCTATCTGAATATATATGCTATCACAGTAGCACCCTGACGGAAGAAATTTTGATCTCCTGAGAAAACAGGGAGTATATCTGGAAACGTCAATATCTTTTATCCACAATGCAATAACTCTTGCTGCAATTGGTGTGAAAAATGCACAAGGTAACTTACTAACAGCTCCCCTTGCCTTGGAGGAAATTAGAAAATTTATTCTTCTAACTGAAGGATTTTGACAGCTTGTGGGATCTAAAATCCTTAGTGCCATATTCTTTACTTTAAGGTGCCTTATGGTAAAGAATGAAATATTTTATGTATTAAAGCCTAACGTTTTATTCACATCAACGTGAATTAGAAATGCTTTTTTTTTTTTTCTTCTACTTTGAAATCAAGCCAGTGACTGCCATGGATGTTGTGGAAGTAAATTTTTCTCGTTAGGTAAGGAGTAAACCTTGCCCTTTCCTGCCACTGGCTTGAGAACAAAAATGGGTGACTTGATAAGTGCAGATGAGTGGAGTGATTCATGGTCATGGTAGAGTAGATCTTCAGTGGGAATGGAAACAGTCTGAGTGATTTTCACTTAAAAAAAATATGAGAAAGCTGGAGTTTAGTAACATCTCCCGTGTTCAAAGGCCAAATTTGAAGAGAGAGAATTGGACTTAAGAGAAGAACTACTTTGTGATTGAGCTCAAATGAGTTTTTTGTGAGACTGTTGTTGTCATTGTGGTTTTATTGGTTTTTTTTTTTTTTTTTATTTTTTTTCTGGTAAAATTAAGACCTATTGAAAAACCTGGAAAACACAAATGATATTTCTCTTCTTTGGTCTCCTTGGCTAAAAGACCATGGTTTAAAGCATGGTGCTTTAAGGCTGACAGAGACTTGAAAGGGGAATTTGAGATGCTTAGTTTGATGGAGAAGAGAGTGCATTAGGGCATGAGATAAGTGTGGCTGATTGACCGTATTGATCTTATGAGGATTAATGTACTCTAAAGTGTTTTGATCATAGTTATATCAATGCAAAACATATCTCACTTCATGAGGGTGTAGTCCATACCCAGAATGGAGTTATCTTTTGTTCAGACACATACTTCAATAACACAGAAGTTTGCAGGGAAGACTAGTGTTTTATAGGATCATTGTGTTTCATTGGACAGTCAGACATGAAGAAAATGCTCCTAGCTGGCCTGGGTTAGAACGGAAAAATATGATCCTTCAGTACATAGAGTGCTGGCACAAGGGTGCACAGCACAGTGAAACACCATTTGGTAGTTCACTGACCAGTGAAATACTAGGACAGATAGTTCATTCAGAAAAGCAGGGAAAATAAGGGAGCCTAAAATAAGTGCAGCCACACTTCTCCAGTGGTTTGTCTTCAGCTGAGAGGAACAGCAGTCTGAGAAGCTGGTCCGTGCACAAGGTAGAGCAGGTCAGAAATAGAACTAACTTTCAAGCCTTGCACACAGCGCAAACGTGTGAAGCGCTGCTGCTGACATTATAAATACTGCCCTTGAGGAAGCAGTAATGGGTTTTCCTTCCCACAGCTGTTTTATAAGCCGCATCATGGCTGTGATCTCTCTTCAGCACAGATTTAATAAGAGATGGTGTCAGAAGTGGAGAGCACTGTGTAAGGACTCTGGGAAAGCATTTGACAGCTGCATATAAATGAGAAGTGCTCTTTCCTTCAAGTTGCTACTGTTGACCTCATGTACAATATGCTGATGTGTATCCACTGGATGGGACTTGGGAGGGGATGGGGCCTGGGTTTGTAGGCCCAGGCTTTACGATAGCGCTGGAGATGACTGAAGAGTTCTATAAGGTTTGGATACATGGATAGTAAAAAATTTCCCTAAAGGAGGCTGTACAGGTGGAAAAAAAGAAATAACTTAAATCTGAGACTGCCATTTGTGTGTGTGCGTGCGGGAGCGCACTGCTAACATTTCTTTCCTCGTGTAGTTTCTGTCTCCAATCTCATACTGCAGGATAGCACTGCTCTCTACTTTTAACAAGAAGGTATCTGGTTTTGCACCATATCATGCACAAAATGGTTGATAGACAGTAATATTTGCCTGAGGCCACACAGTCAAATTCCCAGCTGGATGCTCACAGGAAAGTTTTCTTTCAGTAAATAGTTGCTACTGGCTACACAGTAGTATCTCTGTTTTAACAGCTGTGGAGGATTCTCTTACCAGCTGCCTGGTGGGCCAGTTGCATTCTTGTAGAGCAGGTCTTTCTTTCCCCAATGACTTGCTCTTTGAAATGCCCATTAATTGCTGGTCTTTCTGAATGCTACAGGAGTGCACACTTCTCATGAGTTCAACAGGCTGTAGATTCATCTCAAGTGAAAGAAGAGCACTTGCTGTAGTTACAATTGAAAAACACCAAGTTTCCTCCAGAGCGTGTGCCAAGCCCGTGTGTAGAGAAAGCAAGCTGCTCTCTTGTGCCCTGCTTCTGAATGATCCAGTGCTCCAGGAGATAGGAAAGCATATAAATGTGCCAAACTAAAGAAAACAGACAACCCGCAACCCACAAAACCTGTTTGCCTTAAGGAACAGATTTTACTTTCACACATTTCATCCTCCATTGACTCCAGTGGTGCTGTTCGAGTGTCCTTTGAGGAGCTGCAGAGGCACTGACCCTGCAGGAGCTGTTCTGTTTCTCTTTCCACTGAGAGTGTTTGCAGTAAAGGAAGACACAATATCTTTCATTGATGGGTGGGATTTATTCTGAGCTTGGTTCAGAATCTCTTGTCAAGCCTACTTGGAAAACCCTGATGTTGGAAGGCAGGGGATGGATATATGAATTTTTCACATTTGTGATGTACATACCTAGATGTCAACAGCATCTCTGCGGGATGCTTAGCAGATAAAATCTAGATGAGATTTGTGAAGTTAAAATATTAATGAAAAGCTTTAGTAAAGAAACCTAGTAGTGTCAACTAATTCTGTTAGCTTGAACTCTCGAGTGCTTTGTGGAAACAACTGCACTTTCAGTACTGGTGTTCATTGTTCTGGTGTTGTCAGGCAGGAGCTGCAACTCACAGATACGCAGTCTCTCTACTGGGAGAGGTGTAGGCACCTTCCCAGTATCAGCTGCTGAGTTGGGCTGATATCTGCAACAACAAAACCGTAGTGTGCTTTTGTATTCCTTGCACGATCTCTGCGTTGTTTCTATGTTTTCTCATTGTGCAGTGAATACACTGGGTGTGCTGTAATTCAGACTGTGGACTTTTAAAATTACAATCAGACAAGTAAACAGAGCATAACAACTGTGATCATCAATTCAAAACAGCTTGATTGGATCAGTGTCTTCTCATTAGAAAGGGAAAAAAAACTCAACCCCAGAACAAAGAGCTTTTTTACTGATGGCTTTGTGTCTTCCGCAAGCTGATGATGTGTTTTATGTTATTGCTTGTGTTCTGAGTCCTTCCTACCATTTCTGATTTTACTGCTATTATCTGTCTGCTGCCATCATGATAGTATTAGAAACTGAATGTAGTGACATCTATAATTAGAGTTGTCTACACATTCTTTTTATTTTCCATTTGACTCATATTCCTAACTTTCTAAATCTTTCAGCATTCAAGTTGAGGTAATGAAGGTCAGCCATTTCTGAGAACAGGGGTGTTGTTTATCTATTTAACAAAGCAAGATTTTTGTCTTGAGAGCAGATATATAGGAAAGCAGGGCTGGAAAATTGATATCTGACAGCTAGAGAATACAGAGATTTTTTGGAAAAAAGCCTTAATTCGAGAAAGAAAGCAAGAATATAAGGACCTTTAAATGTGACCTGTTGGAAATGCTGTCCTTGGAAGATACAAAAGGATGCAGTTATCTGATTAGTCATATGTACTTAGTGATAGTGAAAGTGCTGAATAAAAATTGCATGTATTGTTTTCTTTAGATCAGTTACAAGAGACTGAAAATGATGGGAGGGTCAGGATGATTCCTGACTTTGGTGCGACTCAGATGGGCAACAACCACTGCCTTGCAGGCAGGCCCAGGCATATGGGCATCCCTCACTGCCTGTGGCCCAGCCTGGCAGGGCGAGCATGTAGGCATGTTATGCGGAAGCACCCACTGGGAGAAGCAGTGTGGGCTGGCCACTCTGCAAGCTGGGCTAGCTACGCTGGATCTTAGTAAGCTTCTCTCAAAGAGTACACAATTCTTTGCACACTCAGTTCTGTGCTAGACCTCACCAAAGCTGCGTTGCTGTGCACAGATGCATTAGTATGCCTGTCAACTGAGCATGATTTGCTGGCATGTTACATGCTGCCTGAAATTGGACCTTTTTGCATTATTTTGTTTGCTAAGACCCTTCAAAACATCATCTTTAGCATTGTCTGTGGAGGAGTAGATTTACTTCTGCTATGTTCCTGTGAGAGAACGCAGTGCTGTAGTCCATTGCAAGCACAGACTTTTTTAGATATGTGGGTTTGGCAGTCTGTGAGTTAATTGGTGATGTCTGCATACTGCAATTAACCTAATTATGGCTTTGATTACATTAATTAAACTCTTGTCCATGACAGCAGCTGTTCAATCATTTCCCTTGAGGCCCCCTTCGCTGGGGTCATTTTGAACCCTGCTGTTTTGGGTTGGCAGAATTTGGTGAATGTTAAGATATAGTCAACAATAGGTTGAAGACTTCACCCTCTCAGTCTGAAACTTTCTCTTAAAACTCTGTTGTGAAATTTTGGATGCCATTCATCAAATTCTGTGCTGCTGCTTTTTGGAAGCTCATCTCCAGATGGCTGGAGAGTGTCTTTTTGCACCAGTTTACTCCCATTTGCCTTATATTGCTCTCTGTGTTGAGCTTGTGGATGCTATGCTAGTTGCACAGTCCCTGAGAGAAAAACTGAGTCTTGCTTTGTTGCAAAAACATTAATTTTATTTTCTTATTCTTCAGTGCAATTAGCTGTTTTGCATCACAGCTTATTCTAGAGAGTTGTTGACTTGCAAAGGATTTGGAAAGTGTGCCATAAAAACTCCAGAGTCAGCTTTGACAGAACCAGCAGTGGCATAGCAGGGTAAGAAAGTGAAGGTACTGTTTCTGAGCTTCATGAGATATTTCTGTCTTTGGTAGTTGTATTGAAACAAGCAGTGAACTTTGGTATTTCTGTTGTATGAAGCGTCTGCAGAGATCTGGTGCAAATCAGTGAGGGATGAGGATTTTCAGTGGAAAGAACTTTTTGGTTTTATTTCAAGTTATAAGAGATGCAGTCTTTGACTTCTTGGAAGCAGATAATGGCAGAGCCTCTCTGATTAATCTTGTGCTCTTCAGTTCTGATTGCTTCTCCTTCATCTTCTGAACAGGGGTATTGCAGTGGCTGTTAATTCCCTTTTGCAGTAGTTGTTCAGTGTTTGTCAGCTAAACCGTGTCTAGCTGATGCTATGAGGGAGAGAAGGACTTGGTCAGGAATGTCCTTACACAACACAAGTGGGAAGGAATTTGTTTCTCCAAGTGAAGGCCGCAGCCTTTGGTCTGATGTTTTAGACCAGACAACAGCAACTTAAACATGCTAGTAATGTTGGGATGTTGAATGGGACCTTGATGGTAGACTCTTATCACTTACTGACATGGTGATTTGTGTTCGCTCCTGAACCTTCTCTGAGGGTATTTTCCCAGTAACTTACAGGGATAAGAAGTTGTGGACTTCGGGATACAGTTGTAGGTTAAGAAATGAGATGTGCATAAAGATGTGTAAAAGGGTTTGTGCCTGGAAGCTGAACACCAGAGGCAGTAGCCATATTCAGCAGCTTTAACTGAACCATCCTTGCTCCCATTCCTGGCAATTCATTGAACGCATAGCTGGGGAAGCTGGGCCAGCCTGGGGCTTTCCTGGGAGCAAGAAGTGTAGAACTTTGGTATGGATTGATAGCTGACAGAAAGCAGTGAAGAAATGGTTACTTGAGCAAGAAAAGACTAATTCTGATGGAGTGAGTCCTATGAAAGCACTGATGTCATGACACCTCTTATGACTACTATAGGTCTTTTAAATGTGACTACTTCAGCACATGCCTAGGAGTGGTTCCTCCACAGCCTTATAGCAGCTGTAATAACTTTTATGTCTATAAAGATTTCCATTCTGATTTTGTGACATGTTTTCATTCAGTCTATGCAGAATGGTGTGATTCTAACTGCAGTGAAGAGGGAAGCTCTTCACTGAACAAATGGACAAATGAATGTTCTGTGGAAAGGCAGGCTTTCCTGGTGCTGCGCTGCCAGCTTAATTGTTAATACTCAGGTGGACAAGCAAACAAACAGGAGGAATTAATGTAAAAAATGTAATCTTAATAGTGATTTATTGGAATCGGTGATACAAAAGATGGAGGAATTTAGCTTTTTCTTTGTTGTTGTAGTTTAAAACAAATATTTCTATTTTCTGAATGCTTTGGTTTGCCCTCATTTAGGGGTTCAGGTCTTTTGGGGCACGCAGAAACCCCACGTTGTTTGGCTTGTGACAGCTGAGGGTGCTGTGCAGCTTGCAATATCAAGCTGCAGGTTGGAAAGATTCTGAAAATGCTTTTCAGAACTGAGAAGCATTTTAAATTGATGGCACTTTTACAGTGAATACCTTTCCAGAAGACTGAACAGCAGCAAGCCTACAGAGGCCAATTCCTTTATACATTGCCTTATCCCTTGTGATTGCTGCGACGATTAAATAACTTCAGAGTAGAGAAAGTTTGAATGGCATTTGCCTTCAGCATTCTTGTGCAGTGCTTTTTTTTAATGAGCTCCCACACTTTCAGCTTGCAACTTTTTGTATTAAAAGCTTTCTCCATGCTTTCACTCTTATTTTATGTTGATTAAGTTTGCTTTTTAAGGACTTTTATTAGCACTTGTCCTTTTTGTGTTGAGTATGACACTGGATTAAAGCAAGAAAAGGATTTAGATTCATTGCAACTTAATTTTGCTCTAACTTAAATCTAGATGGCAATCTGAGTCTATCAGACAGTATAAGAATTGTATAATGCAGGAACAAAAAATGTCATTGCTCCCCTTCTAGGCTGAGAAGAAGACTGTGTGCAAATGCAGCAGAGGGAGTTAGGATGAGGCATTAACTGCTGGTGATTCTCAGAACATCATGGTCAATATCTGGAAGGATAAATGCTGATGTGTGGGGTGAATTATAAAGAGTTTGAGTATCTTTTGCCTTCTGTGTCATGCACGTGTATTTCTTACCTCCTCTACTCTAGTTAGAAACATGAAAATTTTTTATTCCTGTATTATACAATTCTTATACTGTCTGATAGACTCAGTGTTCTGAGTTGGAAATCCTGATGGTGAATCCAGTGAAATGTGATTTACTAAGCAGTTCCCCTCTTGCCTGTGCCCTCTGCAGCTATGAGATGTGAGACAGATTTTAAATCTGTTTGTGATTTCACAGATCTGCCTTGTTGGTGGCAGAAAATAATGCCTTACTGATAGACTGAACAGTTCTGCACTGCTGGGAAGGGAAAAAGGTTCAAGATGTTGGTAGCATGCTCAAAAGAAGCAGCGTCTCCTCTCCTTCTAACTGCAGAGCAGTGATGACTAGGTGGGTGGATGCTGTCCATGATGGCACAGAGATAAGAAGAAATTGGATGATACAAAATGCTATTAAGAGACTTATGGCTCTGCAGAAGGTCCTGAAGATCCTTTCTTTCTGTCTACAGAGTGACACAAAGGCCTTCAGCCCTTCCTTTCACACCCTGCTTGTTACAGCCTGTTTACTTAGGCTTTGTATGGACGGTACTGTTAGGACCCGACGTTTTTGTTCTCTTTCGTGTCCTCGGTGATAATCTGTCTGGATTTCTTGTCTGTTCCCCTTGGCTTGTTCTAAGTGTTTATTCTTTCATCTTTCTGACTTATTACCTAAGCTTTCAGCATTGAAAAAAATATGGAGAAAAGTAAATAAAAATCATGGATTATTTGCTCTAAGATATATATTTAAAAAAAAAAAAAAAAGGAGCAATTCATTTTCATTAGCCTCGAGCAAAGAAAGTTCTCACTGTGTTCTTTGTTATTACAGCGACTTTGTTTCCCTGATCTGACTTGCAGAGGCTGAAGTGTCTTGCACTGCAGTTATTGTACTGACACACTATTCCAGCAAAGCTTTTAGGGATGCTTGTTAGCCACAGCTCAGCCTACTGCTTCTGCATTTCACTTACTGATCTCAGTGAACATCTTAACTCAAACAGTTTTTTCACTAAGCAGGTTTTTGGTAGAATTCCTTCTCTTGGAGAAACGATGATTTACTCAGATGCAGTGTTGTTTCTGTGATTCCTGGAAGCTGGTTGCCAAATGTTCAGGAACGGCTGATGCCTTTTAACCTTCAGAAGGTTCTGAACATAGAAATTGAATGTTACAGCCTGCTTTGGAAATGAGCTGGTAGGTAAAGGGGAAAGCAAAAGTTGAACAAACCTTGCTGCTTATCTCATCAGCGCTGAAAAATACTGTGAGAACAGTGAGAGCCGGTGGGGGCTGGCACGCAGAGGAGCGGGCCTGAGCTGGCAGCTCTGGGCTGAGTTCCCAGCTCTGTCACGCTCCCTCCCGTGTGACCTCCTGCAAATTGCTCTGTGCCACCGATTAGCGGTGGGCCTTGCCTCTCCAGCTCTTCACTTCTCACTAGCATGGACTGTCTTTAGTGTGCCACGTACATACCGCAGTGCTGTGCAGCTGTCCTTTCCTCTGCAGCACTACTGAAGTATCCTTTTGGCTTTGAGGATTTTAGTATCACTAAGGCAAGCCAGTCCAGAAAGCTGGGCATTTTAACTCTTTCTGTGTTGTTGACCAGTTCAGCTATCATCTGGTTGTTTTGTGTTCCACTTACGCCAGGTTTTGTTTATCTATGTGTCCTCCTAACCTCATGCAGACTCTCTCCTCCTCTGTCTCCACTCTCTCCTCCACCTCCAATCTCAAGGCTCTCTGTTCCCTTAACCATCTAATTTAACGTTTATTCCATCCTCGTCATTAGGCTTCTCTAGTGAGGCCAGGAAGGTCTGGCAGCTTCCCTGATGGGTCTGCTAAGCTGTTGATTTAAATTTTGCAGGCTCTGTGGTGTGTAGGGACTGCTAAATCACTGTTCCCGTGACAGGTTTCTGAGGGGCTGGAAGAAGACAAAGTATTGGATAGAAAATTGAAGAGGTGAGAGAAAACAGAAGGGCAGAAATTATGGAAAAATGCACAAAGAGTATCTTTGGGCCAGGTAGATGACAAGAATTTGACAGGGGCAAACAGTTAAAAGAAGAGTGTACGTGCTTATGTGGGGTAAAAGGATAAATGTTTGTCTGTCAGAGGGACATTTGTTAGAGGCCAGATCCTGAATGCTCAACACGAGTAGCGATTCTTAGGGACAGCTTCAAGAAAAAAACACCAGAAACTGAGACTGTGCACTATTTAAAGCATGTCAAATGAGCTTGACAGAAAAATATTTTAATAGTTTAGTACTCATGTGCTGGTTGATTACAGTAACAGATCAAAGATGAGTATTCTGTCAAGAATCATTACTATCTGTCAGCCAGTAGTAGCTATGTAATATAAAAAGTCCTGGCTGCTGAGAGGCCTTCTATCCTTGCCCTGCTCCTCAGGCCAGTAAATGAATATTTACAGAGGCACACAGTTTGCAAATGGTTCTTTGCGCTGCTTTTAAAAGATGAGCATGCAGATTATTGCCCTGATTTCTAAAGTGCTAAAACTTGATCCTGCATTTTTACTTCTTTATAATTTGATAATTTCAATGCCTATAAATGATGTAACGTATATTTACCACAATTGTTTGTTTATGACTGCATGAGCTGTAGGGTCTTGTTGTATCTGTCAGTGGGAGGGAAGAATTTAAGATGACGTGGTAGACACTATTTAGGTTTTACTGTATGTGACAGTATTACAGAAGACAAATGTTTCAGTACTGAAACAAGGGAAAGACTTGTGGCAGCTGCAAAAATTCCCCTTATGGAAGTCCTCTGATGTTGTGAAAATGATCCTCAATCAATCTGCTAGAAGTACTGGGGAAATCTTCCTAGTGATGGTTTCAAGACTGCTGCAGGATTAAGCTAGATCGAGTATTGTGTCAGCAGAGAGTGAGGATCTCCACCATCAGGACTTCTCATTCTGGAGTCCAAAGATCAGGAGAAGCCCCCGTTTTCATATTACCCGCCCTGTGTCATGATGATAAACAATTTATTCTGAGGTTTGATGCTCAACGATGTGCTGGGTTTAATATCAACTGTGATTCTGACTACTTTTACCAATTGTTACAGTCACCTTATATCCATGTACTTCCTCTGATTTTGCTGATGCACACATGTGAAACCATTTACAGTGATGATAGAAATTACCTTTTTCTCTGGAATGTTTTGGAGTAGGTATTCTCCTACTGGTGAGGCTGGTCAAGTAAAGCTTCTTGGAGCATGCCTGCCAGAAAACATACAACTATGGAAAGGAGATAAGTTCTTGTTTATGGGTAAAAGACTTGCCTCTCCCATTCTAATAAATGTTATTACATCATTAGCTTTACTCTGTAAATTTGAATATGTATGAATATATTGTAATTTGTGCTGGTTTGCTAATGCACTCAGCAAAGAGCAAGACTCAGTTACTCAACTTATAGATGTTAGGTGATTTATGTATAATGTTTACTTTATTAAAAAAATAGGCAGTATCTCTTAACATTAGCATCTACCCCTGAGTATAATGATCTATGCTTTTTAAGAAGTTGGATGCGGAACACCAACTGTGTGCATGCCTTCTGTACTGCGTTTAGCTTTGCTGAGTTGTAATAAAACAGCACAGTCAGCCTGGAATACAAATGCTTTCAAGATTGGAGCCACAGGGACAGTAATGATTACCCATTTCTGAAAGTTAGGCTACAACCCCCTTCACCACTCCAGAGAAAAATACTCTTCTCACGTGCAGTCATCCATGGTTTCTCATTAAAAACCCAAATGGTTGCTTCGCTTATTTTTGATAAGCTCTTATGTCTTCGCTAATCTCTTTTTTCACTCATCAGTAGAGCAAGCCCTCTAGAGAATTCACTGGCTGTGAGCTTTCCCTGTTTCACATTCTTGCACACACTGGATGCACCTATTGATTCTGGTTTGCAAGCACATCTGTGATTAGTGTGTGGGAGGAGCATGACTCAGCCCCAGTCATTCTGGTGACAATTATTCTTCAACCACCTCAAATTAGTCTTCACCTGCGAACATATTCTTTATTGCTGACCTCACTGGCTTACCTGCTATAATTAAAAATGTCAGTATTCTTATTTGTTTTATAAAAAAAAATATTTGTAACTGCTTAATGACATAAGAAAAGGGAAGCTTTTAGACCGGATTGTTCTTAGGTTTGTTTAGCTAGCTTTTGAAAACCCCGTGTACAGTCACATAACTTGTTTGTACTTGTTGTACCCAGCAGTAAAGTATGTGTATGTACAAGATGGGATTTGCAGGTCACTCAGTGCCAGCTGAAAAGCATCTTGCAGTCTTTCTGTGATTATCAAAGTAACTACCCCAGGTTTACCAATGTTGTTGCATCAGAAGCCTCACAATCTGAGCTACAAGGAAGCAAAGCAGCCACAAATAGACCAGTCAGTTAAATGCAATACCTTTAAGGGCTTAATTTCACATCAAACTGAACCTGAAGTGAGAACTAATTGTCCTTCACTCAGGTATCTGTTCATCTTTGTCTGTACCACCAGGTCAAGTGTAGTGGTGCTCTAAGTCCAGCAGGCAGGCCTATTGACTGAGTGGACCTGACAACTCCTTGGTTCCTTATCACAATCACTGTGCAGATAATGTATAAATCATGTTTTGCAGTGACTGCTCAGAGCAAAGTTAGCTTGGAGAGTGGTAGTGAGCATAAGTCAGATATGCTACAGAAGACCCCAGCTTTCTCTCAAATACATAATTTGTTTTGAGGGTGTTGTTTGACTAGCTTTTTGGTATTAATTTTGGGTACAATGCAGCTAATCCAAGGAATTCACTTTTCTGTGACTGGCGTTGGACAAGAGATGTGCAATTTTTATATCAGCAGGTTGGGTAAGGGCAGCACTGCCACCCACCTGTTTCACTTCACAATGAAACCATAGTGCCTTCATCCCACTCTGCTTTTATACTGGGATAATTAGTAGGCATTAAAATTTTACCTTTTCATTTTTTTTTCCAAGAAAAGACAAAGCCTAAAAAAAGACTGCGATGTACTTGCTGTGTAAAATGCAAAAGCTTTTGAAAGTTAGTACTTGAAAGTTAGTTGTTGATGAGAGCTGCTGTATCCTTAACTTTAATTGCAGGCATACGTGCTCACACCTGTAGAATAATGTTTAAAGCTTGTGTTTAAATGCATAAGTGAGTTAAAGTTTTAAGTCTAATGAGAAGTGAGATCATTGCAGCTTCAGGGGAGGCCTTGGGTCCTTCCTCCTAGTGTTCTTATTGCTGAATGCAGATCCAGACATATTGAGCATGAAATGCGACCAGCCATGACCTTGGGCACTCTGGAAGAAGAGGGAATCCACCTGGATCCATTTATCATTGTGAGCTGTATTGTAAATACTAAACTTTAAAGTGAGAGAATGTTGGAGAATGCTACTTGGGCAGTTCTCTGCAAGTGACTTTAGCCAGCAAAATCTTGTGTTGTGTCAGTGGTGGAGGGAAATATGAGCTAGGATTCAGTATGTATGTGTAAGTGTAAGATGATGGCATGGTTATATGAAATTCATGTCTGTTTCTGAACTCCCAAATACCACAGGCTGGTTATTGCAAAAACAGGCTCAGAAATTGCCAAGAATGGGCCTGAGGTAAGGCTGGAGAATGTGCGGCAGCACTGTAAGGAAAGGGCCGGAAAGTTCAGGTAAAAATCTGAAGCCTCTCCAGAATTTCCTCACCCAGGGCTTTGTGGAAAAATTCATACGAATCACAGAGGAAATAGGGTAAACAGAGGAGCCAGAAAAGCTGAAATGTAAGTTTAAAAGAAAAACAGCTTTTTCTTTGTTCTTTTCTGAGCTGTTTCTTTTTTTTAAAAAATGTGTAGGTCTGTTTCAGGGATAGATTAAAAAATTCGGAGTTTACTTCTAATTGGGGGTCATCATTTCAGATAACTTCAATGTGGGTAGATAAAAAACAGTTTTCAAAGCAAAAGTGTTTGTATTGGTACAAATCAGTAAAACCCTGAAAGTGGTATCTGGAGATTTAATTTTAACCAAGTAATTGAAAATGGTCATGTGCTACCCTGTATAAATTGTGGAAGAAAAATGATGCCCTTAAATGTCTCAGTCTTCATTTAAATGGTGATCTGTTCATTAGTGCTGGGAAATGAAATGGAAATCCATTTCAATTTTCTAGACAATTTAAATTTTATTGTCCATAAAATTCTACAAAACAGTGAAATGGTGTCCTTTCTTGCAAATTGCTGAGGATTTAATCAGATTTTACTATTTTAATAATTCTCCTCATGATGAAACCTGCTAGTGAATACACTGAGCTAAAGTCATCTCATGTTCATAAAAGTGGCCCAGTGGTGAATCTGGCCTGATACATTTAGAATAGGGGTTGTTTTTGCAGGTGTAATCTGTTTATACATTGTTCCATCTTGATAATCAAATTGGTGTGGTCTAGAGCAAGATTTAGCATTCACCAGAAAACATATGCTTAAAACTTAAAGCATCATCAAGATAGTGCTTCCCATTTAAAGCCCTTCATGACCCCCTAAAGATGTTCTGATAAATATTGGTTCTTTATAGGAAATGTAGTTGTTGGGTTGTTTTTTCCCCTTTAACTAGTTGTGAAAATCAGTACATTTCCTGGCTGTTCTCTTTCCTTGTCAGAGATGAACCTGTGTTATGGGGGATAAAACATGAAGAGGTAACTGGAAAGTGCAATTATTGTGGAATGATCTTTTTCTCTAGTCTTACTGAAACCTTTGAATAATCTTGCTGACATTTCCCCTTGCTTATCCTTGCTCATTGCTCTTGCCATCCCGTATTTTATATTTTGGCTGAAATAAAAATTGATTCAGCAAGAAGCTGTCTGTGGACTCACTGATTAAACCGTAATGACCCTTGAAAGTCTTTCTGGTATTGGAGGTTAAGGCCCTAATTTCAGTTAATGGCTAGGTATTACTGTGTTTGCATTTAGTCATAGTTATCCTGCAAGTTTAAGAACTTACCTGTAATTTGAGGCAGAACATATATCTTCATATCTGTTTTATGATGCAGCTTTGAATGTAAAATGATGTTAAGCTCACTATGCCTAACCAGTTAGTAAAAGTGCAGGGTCTTGCAGAAGTATTCATGCCTTTGGATAATTTCGGTGAGAAGATCCAGATGAACTATTTGATGTGCAAATGCTTTCAATTTATAGAATGAGAACCTACAACCCTGCTTTCCTGGACGTGAGAAAAGCACGTGGCTGGGAATTCAGTCTACTGACTTGACAACTCTCTGTATCAAGGATGCTCTTCTTTAATTCTTTTAGCACCATGTTTGTGTCTTAAAGAACCATAGAATCACTAAGGTTGGAAAATACCCCTGAGATCATCTAGTCCAGCCATCACCCCCCTCACCCCCAAGCCCATTGACCACATCCTTCAGTGTCACATCTCCACAGATCTTGAACACCTCCAGGGATGGTGACTCCACCACTTCCCTGGGCAGCCTGTGCCGCTCCCTTGCAACTCTTTCTGAGAAGAAATTTTTTTAAAATATTCAATCTGAACCTTCCCTGGTGTGACTCAAGGCCATTCAATAACTCTCATCTTCTTATGTTGGCTTTCCTTTATAGCACAACAATAGCATAGAACTAGACTCTTTGTCCTTGATTCTGCAATCAGGAGCACATCCAGACCCAGACTAGTTCCAGCTTCCAGTGCATCTAGTTACTGTAGTAATCCACTTTTTTACACAGCATATTGGCTGCAGTGGAGTCTGAGGCTGGTAGATTCCTCTCTGGATGACTGTTAGCACCTTTTGTTCCACATGCAATGCTAAACTGTGGCTGTTGAAACAAATGACCAATCAGGTGAATCAGGATTCTTGTAATTTTACTTATTTGGATGCTTCTTAACTTGACAAAATCCAGACCTTGCAGCATTAATTCATGGGACTGTGTTCATTTGGTCAAGAGCTGCTGTACACGGCTAGGAGTTTGGGCCCTGGCCCTGGAGGTGATGTCTACCCTTCTTTTGTACAGACTGCTGAGGGTTTTTTGTCTTTGTAAGTGGGATCTGGAATCCAAGATGGAGCCTTTCACAGCTTAGTGCAAACTAGTGTTAGCCCTTCTCTGTGAGATGAGAGGAGCTGTTGGAGAGATCTCGCATGGCTGATGCTGAAGGTTGTTTTCTTGGCTTCTATTCACTTTTGGCTCTTATTGCTGCTCTGATTGGTTTGGGTCTGTGTTTTCCCATGTTGTTTATCTCAGCTGAAAGCAAAAGCAAAACTATTTACAGATTCGTGCTGCCCATGATGCTCAGGCTTGTGAAATTCTTCTGAGCTGGAACACCTGTGATTGCAGCTACCAGCTGTGAGGTACTGCCAGATCAAATAAAAATCAAGAAACTTCACTTCTGAGGCATCCTTAGGGATGCTGGAATTCTTCAGTTCTTGGTGTTTTACCAATGCTACTTTTCTTCCATGTTAAGCCCTAAACTGGCAAAAATTGGTCTCAAGTCTCTGAGGTAAGGGGAAGTTATATGCCTGCCTGTTGATCTCTGCTGCTACAGTAGCAATCTGCTTTTATTTCATATTGTTAGGAAGGTGGGTGAGGAATGAAACAGTGGGACTTATTCATGGTGTTTGCTCCACAGCTGCTCGTATCTCTTCCCTTCATACCCTTGCACACTGTGGATAGCCTATTTTAAGGTGCACAGATATCTCTACTTCTTTAGTCTTGCTAGTTGCTGGTAGAGCAGCTGGTTCCTTGTTTATATCTCTGATTCTCATTCTGTTGCAGTTCTTGGGTTTTCTTTTTTTTTTTTTTTGCTTATTTGTTTTTGCGAAGAAAGCTGTGTCCCTGATGCTCTACTGTTTAGCCATTTCTAGTGGCCTGTCTTACTGGAGGGGGGAGAAGTTTCCACTGTTGCTGGAGCCCAGTGTTTCTTCTGTGTTCTATCTGTCATGAACAGTGTGATTTCAGCAAATGTGATGATGAGCATGAGAAGATTTGCAGTAGAATTTGATTAAGAGTTTAATATAATTTGCCTGTGGCCACTCATCCTTTCATCCTTTCATCTTTTCATCATAGAAGTCAATCGGTTCTGTGACATATCTCGATGCTTATATCCTACGTGGCCTTTTCAGACTTACTGCTTTGCTTTTTATTGTTGAGTTTCTTTTTGGGCTTGCTGAGTTGATAGCAGCGTGCTCATTCTTTGATCTTTGACATCACTAGTGCCTTGCTTTTGCTTGTGTGATACCTAAGCTGAGGTGCAATTTGCAAGCTGGTGTAGTGAAGGAGGAGGGATGTGGAGTGGGGCTTCATTTCTGTCTAGAATAGTAGAGAGCCGTGGGAAGTGCAAGTACTAACAGCTTTTGAACAGCATGGGGGAGAGTTCCACTGGGGATTTACTTTCACTTCAAATAATGTCTCTTTCTCAGGTTGTGAAATTCAGGAATTGAAGTATTGCTAAGATAGTAACAATCGTAATTTGTTCTATACCTTGTGGAAAATGCTACATATTGAGAATGTTCATAAGCTGCATAATCTTAATTGACCTCTTAGATAATTGTTTTTTACTTTTTTACTGGCTGTATGAAATGGCATATCTGTTCATTTTTTAAAATAAAAAAAAGCAGGTAAAAGATTACAAATAAGAATAATGGTTTTAATATGCATAGCTTCCTAAGAAGAAACAAATTAACCAGCTCTGCATCTTTCTCGATAAAAAAGGTGCAACCTACTTAAACCCCCTAATACTCTAGAAGTTTATATAGCTACTAGGTAAGTAAATTGTGTTTTAGCTGCTGCGACTGCAAGTTGCAAGGCTACAAGTAATAATTTGACTAAGTTACTACTGTAAATGATGCCTTTAGAAGATACCTGTTCAGTTTGGTATTTGCTTGCTGACTGTAATTAACAGTTCAGTGTTTTTGTTTTAACTGCATACTCTCTACTCTTAAGTAGTGATAATTACCACTAATCAAGACCTCTAATCTCAAGCAATTATAAGTTCTTACATTGTTCTAGTTGCACGTTTAAAAACAATGTGTTTTCTCATATAATTATGTTATAATCCTTAATGTTGTTAATTTCTGCTTTTCTTTTTATCTGATCAATGTTAATTTTGTGTGACCTCACAGTGTGTTAGTTATCTGAAAAATGCCTTTGGGACATGCATTTTGTTGTGGTTAATTTACTGTTATTTTTTATTTACTGTTTCATCTTCAGTGAGAAGTGATCAAGCACAAGTTTCCAAAGCGGTGCTTTCTCCCAGCTCATGTAAGAACTCGTACACTGGGAACCGACTGGTGAAAGAAAGTGTAATTAATTATACATTTAACTCATCTATTTGTAAATTCAGCTGCTTGCTTTTTGACTTGTATTTAGGTTATCACAGGGTACTCCTTAAGAATGTAAGAGAGAGATTTTGTTTACTTTTAGTTTAACTTAAAAAAAAAAAAAAAAAAAAATTAAATGGAGGCAGGCTTTCTGGATCAGCTTTCCAGAAGGTGCAGATGAAGGGAGTTCAGTTTTAGAAGGAGCAGTGCACGTTAGGGCAGGATGTAAGAGGCAATTCACTGGGTGGTGTTGGTCTCACTTGTTGCTGTATAGTTCTTATGCACACATTTTGTATGCAGGGGCTTTGGATGAGTGCATTTTGAACAAATCATCAGTCTGATGATTCATCTCGAGAACCGCATGCAGCACTTCTGTAATTGGGATAATTTCAAACTTCTCATTCTAACAGATAGAAATTCTTCCTCTTACAATTCTAAAATCAGATCCCAGATCTTTTATCTGTGCTGAGACCTACAGTGACTTGTATTTATTTCTCTATTCTTATGTGTTACATCATAAAAAGTAGCAGATTATTTGGTGGCCTTTCCAACCTGTGTCTGACCTTCATGATTCACTTATGCGAGTAATTGGCTATTGAAATTACTACTCTTTTATCTTTGACGTTATTTAAACCCTAGTTTAAATGGGGTGAGACAGTCTGCATTGTAAATGGGTAGCCACGTTGCTGGGGACAACGTTTTTCTTTATCTCTTGTCAGAGAAGTATATTTATGCCTTGGTGGTGACAGAAAACCTCTTTCCTTTCTGAGTGATCTTGACATTCGTGGAGGTGTTTGCTCTGCTTGATGTGGTGCAGCTTTGTAGGCAGTGTTAGAACAGGCTGTTTCTTGTTCTGCAGAAGAGGTGCTCTCCTTGGTCATTGTTTAGGTATGGCCACTACAGACTTGTTCCTAGACACAGAGCCTCCTTCCAGCTGATGTAGCCAAGAAAGAGCTTGAGATCACTTTTTTGTGGCCTCACTGCATGGGATGTGCTTGTGGCCTTGCTTGAATCAAATCCATGTCTCAAGGACATTCCCTTCTCCTTCCCATGTTCTTTCTCTTTCTTCCTTTTGTCCCTTGTGCCTAAGATGACTAAGGAATTGATAGTTTCTACAGAGTTTGCAAGGCAACACTGTAAACTTCAGCCAATGGCTCCAGGGACCTTTGGATGTTGCACGTGAAACTGTATGACTTGCATTGTTACTGTTACAGGGCTGTGGGCTCATGTCACAGGATTCAGTCTGTTGTGAGAACAAAGATCTTAAGATTCTGCTCAGTCCTAAATTCCCTGACTTTCTTCTTCTGGTAGTGTTTGATTCTCAGGTCTTTCTGAGGCAGCAGTGAACTGCAATGGCTTTATTTCATTATTCCTTTGAAAAAAGGAAAAGGGACATAGCTAACTATTCCTATGCAGAAGAGGTCAATGTTTAATATGCTAATGTACCTATCCAATTTTAGGCTGCAAAAATCCTTGACTTTAATGTGTCTTTAATAGTTATAAAGTGGTTAGCTAATGATAAATTATGGATTGTGAGTTTGGAGATATATTTTTTTTTTAATAAAAAATTAATGTAGACAGGAATAATTTTTCTTGCTAATATAATTGGTCATACTGGAGCATAGTAGCTGCAATTTGCAGTGGAAATTGTTCTAGGATTGCTCACCTCATAATAATTGAAATGAAGAATCAAATTTCTTTTCTTTACCCTTAACATAAATGGACGGTAATGGGATAGATGGGGACCATTTTACCTTTGTTGGTACAAAGCTATAAATCCCAAGATACTGAATCTGTAGGTCTTGCCATTTGCCAGAGCATGAGAGACAGTTGTATGCTCACAGATATTGTCCAGAAATCCACAGGTAAGAATTTGCTTGTGACCTTGTGCCTTATTTGTCATCACTTTTCAGCATTGTATTGGCTGCTGAAGGAATGATGTTTGTGGGTGACCTGCCCTGCTGCAGTGTTCAGGCAGTGGGACTGTAGAGTGTTTTTTTTTGTGGGGATCCTGGTAAAGGTCCACATCAATAAGGAATGCAGCAGCAACATTTCAGGGGTCATATTTGCATCTGCATCACAGAGAGCTGAACAGGACATATTAAGGGAAAAATAATGCTATTTAGTTGCAAAGTGTTCGCAGATTAAGCTGTATATATAGTCAATCCTTCTCCTTTTTTTTTCTTTTTTCCTCAAGCATTTCTTCATTGTTCAGGACTCATTGCATCAGACTTCCAGAGAAATAATCTACAAATTTCTAGTCACTGTATCTCTAGCTGTATTTACAGTGTATCACTATATTGATCTCTCTACTTTTTTAAAAATAGAGTCTGCACATTTTTGTATTTGTGTCAAAGGAAATTGGCATCTTTTTTGTTGTTTGATGGAAGAAGACACTTGAAATGCAGTAAGTGATAAGCCCTGCTTACCATCTGTTTGGTAAGGCTTCATTTGAGATTCAAAGGAAAGATCTCATGTGAGATTTAGTGAACGCTTTAAATGGTCTCCCTTGCTCTTCTGCAGAAAACAGCTCAGGAGTCTGCCAAAGGAGTGAGTTTTTAAGAGAAAGGTAATCTAACTGAAGTGCAGGTCCAGGCATTAAGATTTTCTAATTGCCCTACAACTCTTTTGAATTCAGTTTTCAGGACATATGTGATGAAAAGGGATCACACCATGGAAACCTAGAGACCAACTTTTATGTTCTTTTTTTTTTTTTTTTTTTGGAGGCTTGAGTTTCTTTTGATAGGCTTATGTAGGGAAGCTTAGATTTGAGTTTTTAAGTGTACTTATTTATGAGGTTTGGTTTGAGTAGCCTCCTGTATGGAAAGAAAAGTTCTAATGTAGGTCTGAAGCTCAAATTCCATGCCTTGATTTGGGCCTTGCACTTTGAGAAGATGCTTTCTTTAGAGCAACTGTGTACCGGTTCTCTTGGACAAGGTTTAATATTGCAGTGCTAACCAACTTAATTGGGCTGGGGTAGAACTGCCTTTTTAACCTTTCCAGGCTGTTCAGATCGTTTTAGGTCAAATGTAACCAAATCTATAAATTCCTAGCTATTGGCTGAGAGAATATAAGTTATTTCCTTAAGTAACATCAGTAGTAGTTTGAGTGACCAACTATGTTTGAACTGAATAGTAGTTTGAGTTTCGACTATGCATGGTGGTTAGATGTTGGCTTCCTATTTTAAGTAATGCTCTATGTTTTCTTACCTTGGTTATACAGCATTTGTTACCCTAACATATAGTGTCATGTAAGGTAATTGTTATCTTCAGTACAAAAACTATACACGTTTGGTGCCTTGTAACAAAGCTTTACTTTGAAAAGGAATTCAAAGTACTAAAAGCGCTAGGACCAGGATTTCTTGGTATTAATCCTTTAGGAAATAAGTAAAATCATAGAAAAAATGAGTGTTACATCAAGTACCGTCCTTAAAGTATTCATGCAACCATTGAAATCTCTGGATATTTAAACACTTAAATAAGAGTTAGATATCCTGAATACCACTTTATGTATTTGTTTCAAGCAGTGTAAGTTATGTGGCACCTGCCCAGCAGGTTGGATGGATGATAGTAGACTGATGCAATTGGTCCTGAAAGAGTAGTGCTGGAATTGTCTGACGTAAAGTTGAGCTGCCTGCCTCGTTCTTCTTTTTAACAGTTGTTCTTATTTGTGTCATTTCTGATAGCAAAAATCCTTTATCTGTGTCTATGAAAACAGCTATGATAGGCTGGAGCCTGGAATTCCCATGCATCTGTTAACCTGTCTGGTATTTCTGAAGCGTTATGGAGCCTCATTCATATTTGATTCAGAGTTTGCTCAGTGATACAGTTAATACTTTCTAGTGCTTCCTGATCAATCTAATGGATTGAGAGAGTAAAGAGGTAGGTAGATGACTGTCAAAGCCAGGTCAGTGCCCCCAGGCTCAAGCTCCTGCTCATCTGTACCTGGGATAGTTGGAGAAGAGGAGAGCTGGTCTCTGCAAGAACTTGTGGAAACTGAAGAAATCATACAATGTCAGGAAAGAATTCTGTGGAGGAGCAGCTGTTTAAAAGCCTTGAGCTAGTCTAAATTTAAATTGCATCTCTCAATTATCGGGGAAGAGACTGTAAGCTTCTCTTACACATTATTCAAGGTTTTTTTGTTTGTCATAAAATCCTAAAGCATCTTAGTTGGCTTAAGGATATCTGAATACAATGCTGACCTGAATAAATAGCTGTGCTCTCAAAGAAATAAATATATTTGTTTGTATAAAGAAGATGTGGGAGGAAATAACAGCAAAAATTGGGATTTAGGTAAAGCAAAAAGATATCTTTTAGAAATATGACTTTTCTGTTATTTACTTTTCTTTTTTTCTTGGAGTGGAACATTTTTGATACTGACAATTCAGTGCCTGCTTGAGGGGACAGAAAACAATAAAGAGGAGAAGGTACTCAACAAGCCAGAGCACTTACCACCACCATTTGCTATCTAACAGCTCCTCTCCTTTTGCACTCAGCCTCTCACCTACTGGTCACCAACCAGATTCCTGACATAGGAAAGCTCTCTATGAGGTCTCCTGTCCTTCTCTTTTATTCAGTCCTGGTTTTGCTTAAAGAGCCTCTGCAAGCTATGACCACCAAGATTGCCACCAACCTGCTGTCCTGTCTTGGTCTTTGGAAGACAGATTTACCCAAATTCCATGTACTTTCATTTGCTTGGAATACTACTTGATATATTGCCTTTTGTTCTATCACATGCTTTTTATTAACGACTTGTTGATCCTCCAGCTGGCTTTGTAACTGTGCCTGATGCAATCAGAAGAGCAATGTGGCCAGCTACAGTTGAGGGCATTAGCTTTTGCCTCAGGCCTTGCTGTTCTGCCTGAAGAATATAAAACATAATGCAAGTTTTTATGTATTATTAAAGTTACATCTATAAATCACTGACCCATGGTAGCTGTTTATTACATATTCCATCTTCTGCTTTGATACATTGTTGTTGTCACACTGAGGTGGGTAATGATGACTCGGCTTACTACTGTGGTAATGCACTTAGAGCTTGGAAATCTGTCACTGATGGCATTTCAACACAGGCACTATAAACCAGAGATGAAATTTTAAAGTATTTGCTGTCAAGCTATTTGTCTTAAATTTTTTTATCTTCTATTGTGGTTCCGTAAGGGTTTCGATGCTACTGAATTGTTTGATAGACAAAGAGAAATAGTTGTGGTTCGGGAGGTCTGTGCTGCAGGACTCCCCATCACCAGAGAACAGGTGGTGGTTCTTGTTTTGCAGTGCTAAGCCATCCTGACCTATAAAATGCTTGTGCTCATCAGGTCTTCCTAACAAAACGCCAGGATAGCATGCATTTTGATGGACTTGGCTTTTCTTTTCTTACAGCACAATGGAACACAGGTCAAAAACTACAATGTTTTATTATACCTATTGTTTTTTTTCTCTCTTTTTTTTCCTTTTTACAGCCCTTCTATATGCAACCATTTTTGGTAATGTGACAACCATATTTCAGCAAATGTATGCTAATACGAACAGATATCATGAAATGCTGAACAGTGTCCGAGACTTTCTAAAGCTCTACCAGGTCCCTAAAGGACTGAGTGAACGTGTGATGGATTACATTGTCTCCACCTGGTCAATGTCCAGAGGAATAGATACTGAAAAGGTGAGTAAACTTAAACTTCAGGGAAACAATTCACATCCTGGAAGCATTGCATTGGGATAAACAGGAGGTACTTCCATAGTAAAGACAACATTCTTTAAATAGTACCAAGTAGCAGTTTCCCTTTATTTTAAGCTCTTAAATGCAGCGTTTCAGCTATTCTGTCATATTGACTTATGTTAGTGGCAGAAGTCTGTGTATATTGCTGGCTGTGGAGAATAAAGTATTAGAAAAAAACAATGAAAGAGCTTGGGTTTCAGTAAGTAAAGAAAATAAAATTCTAATACAACTTCAGAATTTCAACTGAGATTAGTATGCGTTTTTTTCTTTTGAGATATTTGCAGGTGTGTGAGCCTGCGAAGTATGATTTGTTTTGCCTTGGTAGAATTTAAATGTAATATTGGAGATGCAGTGATGACAACAATTTCATTAATAATAATAATGTGTTGTTTAAAAGCTGCTTTGCATGAGGTGAACACTATCACGCTCATTAATTGAATTTACAAGTGAAATTTCCATTGTGTGTGTTAGCATGACAAATGGTCCTTCTCTTGTACAAACTACTTTCTGCTCTTGTATTAGTTGTAAACTTTTATGGAGATTGATGCTGTTTTACTTCTGCTTTGTGGTTTGTGGGGTGGTTCATTCAGGAAATCATATGAGAGTTCCAGTCACCAACCTTCTGGTTGGCTGCTTAGTCTTGTATTGAGGACTGTAGATGCTGGAATTAGAGCAAAGTCATTTCTGTCTCGGTGTTAAATTAATGTTGTGGACAGATGTGGCCTCCACTCTGCTGTCTGGAGGCCGATGGTTTCAGAGGTTTGTTTGCTTTCCTCAGTGTTCTTCAGCATATCTACTATTTAGATCTCAGACTGATTCTGGGAGCATTCCCCATAATAATTAGCTTTAAGAAGGAAAGGATGTTTTAGTGCTGCACAGTGCTGATTAGAAGATGCTCTGTTTTCTCATGAAATATCTTTGTCTGAGGTTATAAGTACTGAGGCAGACGCACTTAGGGAAGATAGATAGCATAAAGAATGCTGGTGCTTTCTTTCACCCCCTAATACAAACTCCAGTCATTGTTTTAATGTAGCAGCAAGAAAAAATTGCTATGTAATTTTTAGCTTATCTTCAAAGTCCATTTTCCTCTGGTAAAAAGAGAAATGCTTTTAGAAAGCCTTAGGAGACAGCTGGATAACCAAACCTAGCAACTCACTGCAGCCTTTGACATTTATCTTAATAAACAGAAAAAAAACTCTGCAATTATCAGAGCATCAAAGAGCATAATATGGTGTTGATCTCAATAACTGGTGTGCTCATAGCTGAGCTGCCACTGATGACATGTAAAACCAAGAAATCAACTTTCATCTGCATTGCAAAGCTAACACGATCTAAGACTGAGTAATGGCTTGCCAATCCATAAAATCTGAGCTTCGTTGATTTTGATGCCTCTGTATGACTTCTATCGTGTCATGCAATGAATAAAACATGTTTTGCTCCTGAGGCAGAACAGTGATAGTTGTGCTGCTGTGTAATGCAACACAGTTTTCTACGTATGAAGCAGATAGTTAAAGATAATTTTAAGACAGAACCAACCTTCTCACTATTTTGTAGGCCACATATTTGTCAATTCAGTGTTAATTACAGGCATGCTAGGGAGTGAATAATCGCCTAAAAACCAAAGTCTTGAAGTCTAGAAAAATGCTATTATAACAAAATTTAACCAAGAGCTGCTGAGATCTAAAATTAAGCTGTGATGATCTGTTTTATACCTCCCATATAAATGAAGATCTTCTGCTGTTCATCTGTAGCTTTCAAATATGTTTAATCCCTATTTATTTTTATGAAGTACGGAGACATCTTAAATGGAGAATGGAAAATTAGCTAACTTCCTCTTAAAATGGGAAACTGAGAATTTTTTGGATAAGAGCCTCGCTTTAAATATTCTCTTGTATATTCAGGTTTTCTCATTGCTATTTCTATTACAGCAGCCTTTTGTGTATGTGATGTTCAAGTAACTGTGAAGTGTATGTGTGTGCGAAATTTCAACAAGCATCTGAAAACACAGAATGTTTTTATTGTCAGAGGAAATGAGATAATTGCAGAGGCAGTTATGGCTGTTGTCTGCTCCACATTAAGTACTGATCTTTCTGCCCAAACTCATTCTGGTGGGTCTAGAAGTCTGAGAACTGGCAGGTTTGGGGGCTGCTCACTGTGGGACAGGTGAAAGAAGTCCTCCACAAGTGTCCTACAAATAAGCATTATGGAAATATATCTCTTTCCAAAGTGATATCTGTAATAGCAAGTCTGCTTGGAGGTCGGCCAAAGGTAATTTTAACAACAGTAGAGCCATTTGCCCTTGGAGTATCCTGGTACCACTTCCTTGCAGAGAGTTCAGAGCTTAGCTCTTTGCTTGGAGATTTTGCATAGAGCCACAAAGAGGGGGTGGAGGCATATAGCCATCATGTTTTCTGTGTTACCTCTATGTTTTCCAGGAGGGTTTCCAGGCAAAAAAAGGTGTGGGATTAACACTGAAGCTTACCAAGAATGCTTCTTAATTGGAGGAGATAGGTATTAACAAGAAGAAAAACAGACTCGTACTACTCAGAATGTTTTTCTCAAAGAATGTGCTTGAAATGTACTTCCTCACGGTCTTTATCTTCTGAGGATTTTGTCATCCTCGTTCATGTTATGTGTTTCCAGAGATTTTGCCAGGAACTCTTAATCTGTACATGGAGTAGTAATTCTGCATTCTTTCCACTCAGCTGCCTGTATTACATTAAAAAGGTTCAGAAATAGTCCTGACTAGTACTGCAGTGCTAGACATCGATTTATGTACTTTGGAGGACACATCATTAATAGCCGTGAGGAATGTTGCATTTGGAAGATCAAATTGCACAACACATACCCTCGAAATCCCTTCTATTCTAACAAAAAAAATCTGTTACTGCTACTGAGGCGGTGACTTTTAAATACTTACAAGTCTCAGTATTGAGCTAATGAAACTTCTAATAAAATTTAGGTAATTTGATATCCAGCAGAGCATGTTGCTAAGATGAAAATGTTTTCCTTCAGGTATTATAAAGTAGAGTAAGTACTGTGGCTTATATCTCCCTAAAATATAGAAGTAAGGAGTAAGGAGGAGAAAAGCAATTATTTAAACCCGTGTTTTAAGGGATAAAACAAAAATGGATAGTCATGTGTCATGTTCAAGCCATGCAGAGGAATTGACTGCCTGATTTCCTTTTCAGGTTTTGCAGATATGCCCTAAGGATATGAGAGCGGATATTTGTGTTCATCTGAACCGCAAAGTTTTCAAAGAGCACCCAGCTTTTAGGCTGGCAAGCGATGGGTGCCTTCGAGCGCTTGCAATGGAATTTCAGACAGTGCACTGTGCCCCAGGAGACCTGATCTACCATGCTGGTGAGAGCGTCGACAGCCTTTGCTTTGTGGTTTCGGGGTCTTTGGAAGTAATCCAGGATGACGAGGTGGTTGCTATACTGGGTGAGTTTCACAGCTGATACACACATTGTGTGCAAGTATAAATGCACAGAGTGTTTTTATAGCCTCTTGTCCTCAAGCACTTAAGTCATTCTTTACTAAAACTCCAGTCGAGTTACCTTTATCACAGCCTACTGTAGTGTATTTTAAAGAAATAGGCAGCCGTGTGGCGTTGGATGTTTATTGTCTGGAAAAATTAAAAGAGAAGGGAAAAAAAAGTACGTAGTACCATGCAGAAGCATTGCATGAAGTCATTGGCTTGTCCTCCTGTTCCATATAGGTGAATAGAAAAGGTAACTATCTTGTGTACAGATTGCTTCAACTCTTTTCTCATCAATGAAAACACTGAGAGGTTGCTTTTGGTGTTCTTCCTGTCTTGCCATATTTCTTTTCATGAGAAAATCTATTTAGGACTTCAGAAAATTTACTTTTAAAGGCCTCCCTACCTGACTTCTTTCCATCCTCCTGATGAAAATCTAGTTTTGCTGAACTGTTTTTCTATTAGCTTTATTTTAGATTTTGTTGAAACAATATTTAGCTCAATAAGTCAAAGTAATGTAGAAATTCATAGCAGAGTTATGTTGACTTGGAGTGACAGCTTTAGGTTGGAGGCACTAAAAAGTAGCTGATAGTGCTATGAACAACATTCTGAAGCAAAGCTAGGAGAAGAGTGTGTGATAATCCAATAGATGTAGATAAATGATGGGGTGGCTGGAGCATTGAAAAGGTGATACATATCCTTTGATTCTGTCAGGCTCTTTTGTGATAAAGTAAGTTCTCATGGTGGCTTTATCCAGTACCTGTCACTCACAGCAACCTGGTAAAGAACTTGATAAGCCTAATTATTCTGAACACATACACTCGAGTCTAAGAGGGATGTCTACTGGAAAATGAGGGTGCTAATAATATTCAGAACTCAGTTTTCCTCTTCTTCTAAAGAGAATTGTATACATAGCACAGCAGGAATTTCATGTCCTGAAGAGTCAAGTTCGTAATGTTTTGTGCTATACAAGAAAACTAAAAAAAGGTGAAAAATAGTGGGATAACTCTTTTTTTCAGGAATCGGGCTGTGAAGCCATCTATTGAAAGTTTCTCCATCCTGATGAAAGTGGTTAGCTGAAGTTTTTCCCTATTCTAAATCAGTAGGAACTTTACTCCTTCAGCACTGTGTATTGCAACCACCCCATTACTGAAGATGCTGCAGGAGATAGATGTTAGGCAGGAAATCTTGGCCTTTGCCATCTCAGTTTTCTTATCAGTAGAACAGCAATGATTTTTTTTTTTAAATTTCATTTTCAGCTAAACTTGCCAAGCATTTGATAAAAGTACACCAGATAAAACAAGGTACTACAAGGAAAAAAACTGAAGCCTACATTGCACAAGAAACATGATTGTTGCTGAGCATTCAGACAGAGCAGCTTATTCCATAAGTTTTGTTTACCAATCACAACTAAGCACAGCTCAGAAGATCTGGCATGTAGCAGTGAACCATGTGAGGAGTTCTGTAGGGTAATTTCAGTTAACAGATATTATAGGGTGACTATAATCTCCTCACAGACGTTCTTGAAAAAAAAAAACAAAACAGCACATAAGTTATTTCAAGTGAATTATTTGCTCAGGTTTGGCTGTCACCGAATAAAGCAGGCTTTGCAATTTGCAATGTAGCCTGTATCTTCTGCACAATAGAAGAATAAATTGCATCTCTAAATTACTGTGTGTGACTGTGGTACATTACGTAAACCAAAGGCAATCTACACTTGATCTGTACAGTATCCAATTCGTATGAAAAATTTTCAAGTTCTGGAATCGTTTAGCCTTGCAGACAGGCATACAAAAGTGTATCATGTAGCCTTGGAGCACATTTTGTGCACTTGCATTGACTCATGTAACAAGTATATTCTCCATTAAGGCTTAAGTTCTTACAAGGAAGAACTGACTTAGACCTGGATTAGTGGAGTACTGATTTAGAAGAACTTGCACATGGGTCAGAAGTGTAAAGAAATTTACTCTGTTTTGGATCACCTAATATTACATTTCCTGTTAATTTGACTTAGAGACAACACAAAATGAGTAAATTAAAAAAAAAAAAAAGTCACCACAGCATTTATATTAAAAGTTTAAAGAAATTTGTATGAAGTTGGATTTGCTGGGATGAAAGACAGTTTTGAATTGTATCCAAAATTTCTACTGAAACAAAGAAATTACTAATGTTAATGTACCACAGATTATTGGACTTGATGTGTTTTAAAAAAATAAATTAATTAATCCCCCATTCCCACCTCCCTCCCTCAAGAAAAGATAAAAATTTGTCTTTAAGAAAGGTGATTTATTTATGATTTGTGGTTCATTCCAAATCAAACAGTAAAGAAAGCAAGACAGCAAGACAAGCCACTGTACTAATGTGCTCTTTTATGTGAATGTTTCGATCAGGAGAGGAGTTCTGTAGAAGTGGAGTTTGGCTAGCAGGAAGCAGCATGGATAAAATACAGTTCAGTTTTCTGTTGTTTCCCTCTTCTTCCATTTATACCATTGTTATTGCTTACAAAAAGCTCTGAGATATGCTCAGCACTTTATGGAAGATCGAGACAAATAACGCGGTTCCTGCCCTGAAGAGAACTGAATGAACTGTAGGTCATCCAGGACTTCCATTAAGAGACTGTTTTCTACCTGAGTTTGCTTTTAACTTTTCAAAGCATTACCCATTTGGACTGATGCTGCTTTATCCATCAGAGTCTGTTATCTCTTTGAACTACCTTTGCTTAAAAACTTACCCATTTATCCAAATGTGGTTAAGGAAAATGGGTTATTTTGTCACTGCTGAAAAACTATGAGGAATGTATATGCATTTCAGTTGGCAGCACTCATTTCTCTGCTTTGGATCATAACCTTCAGGCTGAGCCACTGGCCATCTGAAAACCTAACCTTGTCACAGGCCTTTAAAAGGTAAAATTTACTCATCCTCAGGAGAGATTTTTTGGATTTTAATGTAATGAATATCTTAAAAAGATCCCCCCTGGCATCTTATGATCCCAGACAAGGATCATAAGCTGTGGCTACAGCTGTATTTAAGATACAGGGGAAAGGTGATAGTAGGAGGAGCGTGAAACTAAGCTAGCCTCGCTAGTTGTTTCTTAATTTAGGGAGGCTGGGGGACCTGAACTGTCTTTTAATGCACTTTTTGTACTTTTTACATTATGAAGGTCTGCATTTCCTTAGTGCAGCATGAGAATATAGATTGTTTTTTAGAACTGCAGTAAGCAAGAAACTGCTAGAAGTCAGGCTGAGTAGATGTTATGCCGTTGCTGAGGCTGTGGTACTTCTGAGGCTTCGGTCTTTTAGTCTGTGTCCCTTCTTATCTCTCAATGTTGTTAGAGGAACTACTAGTTCTTGTGTTACTTCTCTAATTGCATGTGTGCAATGAAAATGTAATAAAAGTTGTAAAATGAAAAAAAAAAACCACGGTATAGTAGCTAGTACCAAAGTTAACTTGTATTTTCTAGAAACATAGTGAAAGAGAGGATATAAACCTTTTTAGAAAAGAAATCATATTGTGTTGATGTACAAGTATCTGATCAAGGATGCTAAGGTAAAGCTGCTTCTTAGTAGAAGGTAATCAGTTCTAACTTAGAGATTGTATTCCAAGACTGAACTGAAAATCCCTCTTTTCTAGTGAAAATAAAGGAGGGAACAGGTTCTTGGACTGAGGTTGAATCCAACCAGTCCAGTTTAAAACTGAAATCTTTGAAATTTCAGAAAGCCTTTCAGCAAAAGTCTAAAACAGGGGATGGAACACCTCTTCTACAAGGACAGACTGAGAGAGCTGGTGCTTTTCATCCTGGGGAAGAGAAGACTCCAAAGTGACCTGATAGCAGCCTTTCAGTATCTAAAGGGAAGCTACAGGAAAGAAGCAGACATCCTCCTTAGCAGATCTGTTGTGATAGAACAACAGGAAATGGTTTTAAGCTTAAAGAGGGTAGATTTAGGTTAGATATAAGGAAAAAGTCATTTACAGCGAGGGTGATGAAGCACTGGCACAGGCTGCTCAGAGAGCAGGTGGATGCCCCGTTCCTGGAGACATTCAATGGATTAGGCTCTGAGCAACCTGATCGAACCGTGGATGTCCCTGTTTGTTGCAGGGGAGGTTGGACTAGGTGGCTCTTAAAGGTCCCTTCCAACTCTAAGGATTCTATAGTTCTATGAAACTGAGAGAAGATGAGCCTTGAAATTAGAATGACAGACTTTCTATAAAGCATTGTCCTGTTCTTAAATTTTCAGACTCCTGCAATATTTGTTGGCTAATTACTCCCAGAGGACCTGACTGCAGGGCAAATCTTTACTATATGAATTGTTCAAAGTTGCTGAAGCAGTCTTGATGATCCGTGCAAGAGGATCATCTGTGCATATGGATGTCTTTCAGATTTGATTAGATTAGGAGCCCTTAAGCCTTTGTTTAACAATTGAAATTAAAGCCTTGAAAACCACCATGGTCCTCAAAGCTGACCAACGGATAAGAAAAATAACATTTGCTAGAAGGTTTAGTTTGAAAAGGGAAACAAATTCCCTACTCCCAAAACACTTTATCCTAAGAGCAAAGCATTTTATCCCAAAATTACGTCCCAGATGTTTTGCATTATTATGTTTTTGCTATCTGTATTTGAGCTAAGAACTTTCAAAAGAATAAATTTTTCAGACTTCTGGTTTAGCAAAAAAATATTAATGATTTGTATCCTATACTGTCCCAGAGTAGTGTTTACAATGTATGTTCTGTGGACTCTGTTTAGAGACCAGCTATTAATATTTGTGGAAGTGATGTATGACGTTGAAAGCCGGTAGAGAGCTTGATACATACGTTTATTCTTATACAAGAGACTAATAACAAAATTTCTCAGAATTCAGACACGTAGATAGGGCTAACTAGGAAGGATTGTAAATAAAAGCAGAGAATCTCAGTGATGTGAGCTGGTTGGAGAACTGTGAATAGCTTTAGCGGTGTGCTGATCTATAGTCCAATGGCTATCATGTTACACCATTCAAGGGTCATAAGATGACCTGAAAAAGAGTGAGCCTCATAATAGATTTATTTATCTAGCGTCACAGTTCAATAAGAAAATGATTGTTCCTTTTGTGCATTGTCCTGTGATTTGGTTCCTGGCTGGTTTGTTCCAAGTATGCTTTTGTGCAGTTTCACACATGAATGCCTACAGGTTTGCCTGGTAGTGCCACAGAGTTGGCTGACCTGATGATGTAACTGATGATGGCCTCAGAAATAACGTGAAAACATTTGCCTGATATAGCTAAAATGTATTTGGCTTGTGAATATTTATAATGGAATCAGACAAATACTACATATAATTTTTTCATATGTATAATGGACCCAGCACTTGAATGGAGCATAAGAAAACACGTTTTTCCATATCACAGTTCAGCTGAGATTCTTCATGATTGAAGAGATTTTTGCGCTATTGAACCTTGTGGCTAATTTGGTTCTACCCTGAACTGCACCAAGCAGATTGAGGCAGCCATTTTTTGTGCTGCTCATTCTCATTTTTTTTTCTTCTGTTTTTAAACCAATAGGACTTAACAGAAACAATTTAGGTTGTTGATCTCTTTTTTACATTTAGATGTGCTGTAGCTTTCCTCTAGCACACATCCCTAAGTTTTTAACCCTGTAGTACTTGTCTGCTCTGTAGCCTAATACCAGCTACTCCTACAATTTTGCCTTTTCATAGCTGAAAAAAAAGATAGTGACTGTAGTAGGGCAGAGTGGTTAAAATGGCTGAATGTTGACTGCCATGGCCTTGACTGCAGTGAGTTGGAAACAGTATTGTCCCAACACTGTACGCTTCTCAGAAAGTGGCTGTACATAAGGCATCTTCTAAAAGAGTTGAATCCTGTGCCAGAATGTAGGCAGAAATGGAACGGCCAAAATATTGGGTTTACTCTGCCATCCCCGAAAGCAATGGTTCCCTATACCCATCTTTAGCACCTGCTGCAGAATCCTGCATGGAAGCAAGAAGAGATACCAGGAACACATCTGCCTGCCAGTGTGTACAGCATAGGTGTTCACCTCTATTCCTGGTATGCTCGTCAAGAAATGGCAGTTCTCTTTCAGTCCAGGTGGAAGAGGCCACGTGCTTATATTTCTTTGCGCATTTCTAGCTCATTTATTGTGAGCTAGGAAAATAATTGCCCTGCAACTGCAAGGACAGCTTATATTGTTATTCCTTTTGTTGTCATCAAAGCTAAAGGAAAATGGTAAAATGTAGATAGTACATAATCATGAGAATAACATATGCAGTAACTATGTGTCAAGAATTTTTAGGCTGGTTCTGACTGCATTATTTATCGCTGCTAGGGGAAAGCAGGTATATCTAATCTAAATACTTTTTTTACTGGTCTGGGGGGACAGTCTGCATGTGATGCCCATAGACTTGCTTTTATGATCACATGTGCATTGGAGGAAGTGAAAATTGAATGTCTCTAATACAGATCTTTTATTGTTATTTACAAAGTTATAATACTGACGAGATTGGAGTCTGTGGTTTTAACATGATATTGTAGGAAGCTTGATGTACTATGTTTTATTTTAGCAGGATATTAAATGCTCCATTTACTTTGTGTGGAGAAATTCCTGCTGATTTAATCTTATCTAATTGCAATCTTAAAGGAGCATTATAAGAACAATTGTTTGTTTTCTTCACAATTGTTTTAGCTTACTCATCTAGCTGTAAGCACTTCATTCAGATGGGGCTTGTTTCAGATTTTGGTAGGACGGATTCCATCCTGATAGGATAGTGCAATTTGTAAGGGCAGCTGTACCAGAGAGATGAGGGTTTATTAGAGGAAAAACGGCAGTGCAGAAGTACTGTCTGTCTTAGGCCTTCTCACTGGAAAAGTTTTGCATCTTCTGTGCAATCGCATGGAAATTTCTTCCTTCAAGCAGGCTTGAAGATGTTGGATGTTGACTGCACTGAGCTTGGTCTGCTATCTTTTCACTGTACCAGTACCTGAGCTAACTCACATCTCCCTAAGCTATGCTGCTTTATGTACAATTCAGAATTTGTGTGCTTTGAGGCCTGTTGATATTTAATACCTAGTCTTTGAAAGAAATTCTTAATTCTTTATTTTTTGCTTGAGTTTTAACTATATGTAAACTTTGAGTAAAAAATGCTAAGCTGCTGTGCTCTTAGATTTCAGAGGTAGATGCTGGATTATGGTTGGTATTATATTTTTCTTAATATTTTCCATCACTGTATTGTTTGTGCTATTGAATAACGCTGTGGTACGAACAAAGGTTTTCTTTGGAAAGCAGTGATTGAAATTAAAATCCAGCTTTATCTTCAGTAGTTCTATTGTGCTCTTTGTATTGTTTAAAACTGGTTCATTCAGGTTGACATACATAGGCAGATTGGACAAGTTGCATGTTTCTGTGAAATGATTCAATGAACATCAACTGAAGGAATGACTGTATAAGTCTGACTTTCTCAATGCCTGCCCAAGCACATGATTAGCAAACAAACCAGAAGTGAAGGTCGTGCTAAAATTTTTTAATAGACACCATTTAGCTGTGGCATAAAAGAGGTCTGCATCAATGCAAAATTCTAATTTCATGGGAGATGTAGAAGCAGCATGGAAACTTTTTGTTGCAAAGTATAGATTCATTCCAAATAATGATTTTGGAGAGAGAATCCCTTATTCCAGTACTCAAGCTATTCGGAAGAGAAAGTATGGCTTGGCATCAGGAGTTGATTATTTTGAGAATTCTGCCAGACACTGCTTGTTCAGTGTCTAGTTTCCAGTAGAGCATTAAAAGTAGGAATTACTATGAAAAAGCCATTGTGCACTAGTATCTATAAATGATGGAGCTGTACATGCATTGGAAACACAGATTTATAAAACACTTGATTAATGATCTTCTGGAATACATGGGGAGAAGGGGGCTCACTATGCATAGAAGCTTCAGTGGTAAACTTAGAACTGCCAATTATATTACTTTTTCTATGACTTCATGATTTATTATGACAAACTAACGCAATTTCGCATAACATGGCTGCTACTTTTAGTCTAACACCACCATGTGTGAAAGAAAGCCCCTTTTGAAGATGGTAATGCCTTGCAGGTTCCTGGCAGCAGTGGCTCATTGGCAGCCAACACTGAGATATGGTGGAGATGAGACTCCAGTATGTTCCTTGATATGGAGGATTTGAAGGCTCACTCACCACAATTGTATACACTTTATACCTCTCTCCAAAGGGAGGTGTGAAGAGAAGACAATAATTAAGCCTACAAATATTCTTGGAGCACTTGCATTTTTTAGTTCATTGCCTACAGGTTTCAAAATGTTTTTTTTTCAGAGGTGTGTTTCAAAACATTTATTCTAGAGGGCAAAATCCAATTCTTTAAACTTTTGTGAATGCTTTTGTCTGAAATTGAAAAGAGATTTTTCAAATGTAAAGGCTTTAACCTAGCTGTTGCTTGAAGCTTATAACATAAAGCCTGTTTTTAAATCATTGGATAAGAACCTCAAGGATACTGCACTACAATCCCTTACGTAGGGGTTTTGAAGTAATACTGTTCATGCAATGACTAAGTGTACTGAGCTGTATTTTTTTCCATTACTTAGCAAATGCAAATAAATTCAAGTACATTTGTGACTCGTTATTTGAGCTGGCAACTTCCATGTCTTCTTAGCTTGGTACAAACTTGTCTTTATTACTACTTTTTATAGTAATTATTAAAAAGCAAGTAAGGGTGAATGATTCTGATGCAGCCTCCTGGCTTTTAGTGAGGAAATCTCGTAGAGCCCAGCTAACATCTTAAAGCTGTTCTTCTTATCACATTAAGTCAAATATTGACACACAATCCATACTCTATTCACAGAGACAAATAAACACAATAATAACAATAGAAATTGTAGCTGTAACTAATTCATATGTTGTTGCTTCTCATCCAGTCCTTTGAAATAAATACTTCCATTTTTTCTTTCACTGTTCTTCAACAGCTGTATAGTAAGCTAACTACAAAACTGATGCCAATCTCTGTTTGAAAGCATGAACAGATACAGTATGTTTCCATTTGTGCACCTGGCAAATCACTGAAAGTGCAGTTTTGGTTTTTTATCACTGTAACAATTCTTTTGGTTTCAGTAGGACTGATACTTGGACTTTTTTTTCCCTTCTGCCTTGTGGAGGAAAAGAGTAATTAAGAGCCTCTGGTTAATGGAAAAGTACATTCTCAGCTGTACAGTTGGTTGTTCAATTACTATGATGTTTCAGTTTGAACTTGAGAAATCTTAAGGCAATCTAAAGTAGCAGATTGCTCCTAAGCATCACCTCCTGCTGGCTGCAGTGTGTTGGAGGGCCAAGCTACTGACTATGCAGTGGCTGTCAAATTGCACAGGTTGTTATGGGGTCCCAATACTGGGACAAAAACTGCATGTTCCACCTTGGTGCCAAACTGTAGCTCTAGTTTTTCTGGCTGACAGTTATTCTTTGCCTAAAACAATGCACTGTCCATAGAAAAATTTATTTTCGCTGTGATGCACTCTGGAGAGCAGTGCTGGGAATCTGCTTGTGCAGGTGCTGCAGCTGCAGTAGATATCTGATCAGCATTACAGATGACAGTATTTGCTGACACCAGATTTCCAAGATAAATTTGGTTCTGCATTGAGCAGTGTTTGGTTCTTCTGGGCTGTGTTGGGTTTACTGAGGCCATGTCAGATCACATTTTCTCTACTGTTCAAACATGCTGATGAAGGCAAGTCTGGAGGGGACCTGAGTCAGACTGGTATCAGCTGCTGCAGCAACTATTACTACTGATCTGGGAGTGACTTTGAGATGAGTACTTTGGATAATGTGCTGAAAATCCTTGGATTGGTGTGAATGCCTTGAAGTCTGTGCTGACTTGGAAGAGGTTTAATATACAAATCCCTGGCCCCTTCTCCCTACCCAGCACTTATTACCTGCATCTCGCCAAAATTGTCCCATGATACTGAGACATCTAGAACCAGGAAGCATTTTTGTCATTCAAGATTTTTCACATGATGTTTTATGAATAGTGTGGAGTATCTTCTGTTTGTGAACTCTCCAATACTTCCTGTTGCAGTGCAGCAGAAACTAAGTGTTGTTCTAGTAGGCACATCATGGCAGTATGGCTCAAAGTGTGAGCATAGTTCTGTTCCTGAATGGAATCAGCAAAACACGAGACTAAGTTGCAGTATTTAGATGTTCATTCTGAGTGCTGCTTTACGGAGGCAGAGTGGATGTGGATCTCTTGCCTGACTCTGGCTAAATTTGCAGTGGTAACAGAGAAATCCTAATTTCTCTTTAAGATGAACTGATGTAGAGGAAAGACTGGGAAAGAATAAGCATGGAAACAGAAGCTGCTGGTTATATGAAACAATTCTTTAGAGTTTAATTATATCAGGGTTGGGGACTTGTTATTATAATTAAACAAGCAAACATAAAAGGCAGAAAACTATTTGGTTTTCCAGTGCGTGTTGCGCTGAGAGTGAAAAGGTCCTCAGCCCACAAAACCAGCAGGGAAATTAAATGATTAATAGTGAAAGCTTAGATCATCCACTTTAAGCGTGATTGATAAGTAGTGTTCCTGGCAAATGTTTGGAATTCTGTGAGCTGGGAAAGAGAAATGCGAAGTACTGACAAATGGCCATCTGCATTTCTCTGGCTTTTTAATCTTTCTTCAAGGTGATGTGTATAAAATTTGGAGTTATGTAAAAAAGGAGATTTTTGACTCAAGTTCTCTAATGATGCCTTAGACTTTGCCAAACACACTTTGATGAGTTTAAGTGTTACCTTGCTCTTCTTTCCAATTGCTGGTGTTCTTGATAGAACAGTTTCTTTCTTAAATTCTCTTTTTTCTGAGTGATTGTTCTTTCTTTATGGAGAACATGTAAGCAGAAAGACATTAAGTATGCATCATTTAAAAAATGGACTTTATAGAAGTAAAGCAGTGTGATACTTGTACGTCTGCCTTTCTCTGGAAATTTGACCATTATATGGGATTGATTTTATCTAGAGTTCTAGCAATTAATTGTTAATTTCAAGGGAATTGTTATTAATTGAAAATAGCACAGCTTCTTGCTTTAGCTTGCTTTATTTCTTAAAATGTGAGGCTTCTGTGATCTGACTCGGTTTTTGATCCATGCATTGCTTGTAAGCATGCATCCAGCAGGCGTACCTCTCCTGTATGCTCCTTGCCAGTGGGAACCACCTGGCAGTGCCCTCATTGCAGAGCAAAGTTCTGGGAGAGCTGCAAGTAGCAGGAGGAAACTGGAGTTGCTGGCACAGGTGAAGGGCATGACTGTGTCTTCACACATTGTGTGGGAAGCGGTTAAATTTGCAAAGAGATAAAATCTAACTAACTTGTTCATTGTGTTTCGTTTCCTATGTACACAGAGCAACACCGTAATGTTTGTAGTTGTGTCATACTAATTAGATTTCATGCTGCTATCGGGCAGTGTCTTTTTGTGATACAAGAACTACTCTGGAGAGATTAAGAAATAGCCCTCAAAACAAGCTGGAATTTCTCTCCTTTATGCTTGGACTGTCCGCTCTGACTGTTGTTCATCAGTGACAGCACATTTCTGTACTTGACAGTTTCCAGAGTGTTAATTAAAACAGCTGTTTAGCTGATTGCCTGGAAGATTCCAAGTAAAAACATATTTATTCCGAAGGCAAACAATCAATTTTTACCTAGTGAAACATATTAATTTTTATGGTGCATAAAAGTCTTTTCATTTCAATTTTGTATATATTGTGTGTTTGCCTGTCTAAATGCTTTAAGGATGATGTACTATTTTAACTGCGTGGAAGCTATTTTTGTAGGCCATGTTTAAGATACCTACTGAAAAAGCCTATGCTTAAATAATTGAAAACATGAAAAGTCAGTGCCATTAAAAATGAAAAGTTACTTACTGTGGTGACCTGCTGGGCTACCCCTACATTCCCTAATATGCACCTTTGTAGTACTGCTAGATGTTGATGCTGCCCTGTGTAAAGGGACAGCAGTAGAAAGGATGTGATTATGGTGCTTTTGCCTAACTCTTTGGGGAAAAATGTGTTTACAGATGGCTTCTGTGTCTGAAAGGCAGTCTACACTGTTACACTGTTACACTGTTCAGGGAAAAACTGGTCCCTGGCAGGTGGAATGTACAGGCATCTGTGGAGGCCTTAGGAGCACATCAGTATGAAGCCCAGCTTATTGTGCTACAGTGTAGTGTGTCATCAGGCTGAGATAACTTATCCTCAAAGAGAAAACACTTGGTGTCTAATGGAAGAGACAGTGTGAAGGTGGATGTACAGCTCAAGAGCTGACATGAGTGTTCTGGGTCAAATTTAGACTTTTATGAGTGACTACTTATTTAGAGAAAAAACCTAAACAGGCCATGGTGAAATCAATAAGCTAATATATATCTTGATGCTTTGGCTTTAAGAATGACTACAGGCCAATGATTACTTGTAAAACAAGTGAATAAACAGTCCTAGCATAACTTGGTAGACATTATGGACATATTTCCTTTGTTGCTTTGTCTTAGAAGAGATTTGCATTTGTGATATAATACAGTGGAGATATAAGAGAAAAATATCATTCGAAACAAGAACTCATTATCAAGAGAACATCTGAATATTCTTATTTTGTTAGCATTGTATGTTGGCAAGCAGAAAAACAAAACAAACAAAAAAAGCAACCATTACTCTGGAAAGCAGCTTGTAACTTTCTCCTAAACACTCCCATTTGTGCCCAGCCTGAGTCAGGATGTAACCAGTGAAATCCACCCTGGGGACTGCTCTTTGGGCAGGTTTTGGAATACTTGCCATGTGTTATAGTGCCCAGATGGGTGCATCTGGCATGGATTCCTCAGTCAGGATTTCATTGGTTGTCCCCAGGCTAATAAAGATGGGTATGTAGAAACATTTGGGAGAAGGTTATAAGGAAACAGTTTATTTTCTGTCTTCCTGTACATAACAACTGAATATTCTTGTCAGTATTGTCCTGATGATAACTCACTTGTACTCATCTTCCTTTCAACAACACTGTTATCTTAAATTTATCCTGTATTACATAGGTGCACAACACACACAGCCACTGGAAGATTTTTTTTTTTTTTGAGACTCTTACCAGTTGGGAAACACTAGTGCCATCAGATCTGCTCTTTCATGCTGTTGTAAAGGTGAACCTTTCTACTGATGGTCTCACAAAAGAGGCCTAACTTACTTTAATAGTGATGCATAGCAACGTTCTGTTACAACCTATAACCGCTGAGTTTATTGACACAACAGTAGGTGTTAGCCAGATTAAGAAAACTCAACAACTTGTAAGAAACAAATCCTTTGCATATCAGTTACAAAAAGAAAGGGAAAATGTATTTCCTCTCAATTAAACTCTTAAAAAGAAAAAGGAAGAGAACATGAACCAAGACTGAAGTGTTTTCCTTGACTGTAAGAGAAGAATCTTTATTGATAGTTAAAGGGGAATTGTTGCATGGAAAACACTTCCTGATTGTGATTTATTTATACAAAATTTTCTCGGCTGTAGTAATTAACAGAAAGACAGGAAAAAAGGTTATCAATGGAATATTTAAAAGAGCTTGTTTTCCAGCCAGAATTGTTTTCTGAGTGCATAAAATGGAAGAACTGTGACTTCATAAGTGAGATGTATGCTCTTTAATATTTTTGGCAGAAATAGCACTGTTATTGAAAGCAATGCTGCTGCTTTTTTTCTAGGCAAAGGAGATGTTTTTGGTGATGTCTTCTGGAAGGAGTCTACCCTTGCCCAGTCCTGTGCAAATGTGAGGGCTTTGACCTACTGTGATCTTCATGTGATTAAGAGAGATGCCTTGCAGAAAGTGCTGGAGTTCTATACAGCCTTTTCACACTCCTTCTCCAGAAATCTCATTTTGACTTACAACTTGAGAAAAAGAGTAAGTAGCTTTGATTTAACATACTATATAAATGTTCACTTCTAAGGTCTGTCTGTATGAAAACCCAAATTGGCTTGAATTGTGACATTCTTCATCACCTCCCTTGAAAGGTGTTTTTTCAGACCTTGCTTAAAAGACGTGGCTAGCATATAGAGTCAAAAGGCCATATGTGTTTATTCCAGTGCTAGCTTTAGAGGGAGCTGGATTATGTATATGTGAAAGTCTCGTATTTCTGTGAAGTGAACAGCTTTAAGCATAATTGCAATCTGTTATGCGCTTTTAATGAAACAGAGTTAACTACTTTATTTTGTAAAGCAGCTAAAAAGACATTAGGTGTGTTGCCTGTAGTTACAAGGAAGATGGAAGAGAAGGTATGAAATCTAATTATGTAGAATAAAAATCAACTGCGATCACAATGGGAAAGTAATACGAACTTGGCCAATTCTATCAAGATTTATATCCTTCAGTAACAATCAGATTTTGGAATTACTTTGTCTATCTAATTAATGCTTCCATTTCCTTATCCTTGATGATTTCTCTGTCTTAATTTCTTCCTGTGTGCTGTTTCAAGGTATTCTGTCCAACATGAATTGTCATAACCTAATATTCCATCTTAAATTCTTTGAATTTTAATTCTTCAGTGAACCCCTGCTGTAGAGATTTACCATAGTAGGTGTAATTCATTCACTATGATATTATGACTCAGCAAAGAAAGCAACAATATTACACTGAAAATAAATAAGTTGGATCAGCTCTACTTGCTTTAAAAGAATATTATGATATAAGGATACTTGAAATTAGCTGAAGAAATATGTTTGGTAGGAGATTTTTTGTTCCTAAAAACTGTTCTTCGTGGTAATTTCTGGGTGCCAAGTAAGTCCTAGATCATTATACCTGAAAAATTAGAAATAGTTTCATCTTTTGAAGTCTGTTGTGGAAAGTTAGCCTTCAAACCTAGAGTATTATTATTTTTTAACCTAGAATTAGCCCACTGAAATTAAAATAGTGTGATAATGTTTTTCATCTGTGTATGTTAATAGTATCAGGGAATTTAGCTTTTCAGTATTGAGCAGCAAAGTAATTATTATCTCCATTTCGGTCAAATAAATCAAAGCTTTGGTGATGTATGTATTTAAAACTAAGAAGCAAATCCATAATGGAAGACTTCCCCACAGAGTGCTTTGTCAAATGATCTCGAGTTCCTGCAGGACAAGGAAAATACTTATAACTGGAAGGAGATTGAGGCACACATCCTAATTAAAACCCAGCTATTCACCTGGTTTTAATAATGTGGGGAATAAAAGGAATTAGTATTGAGTCCTCTGGAGCATCTGCATCACTGACTCTGGCATGATTTAAAATAGTGCTATGGGTACTTACTGTAAGGTGGTCTAGGAATGTGTATCTTTTTATTCAGCATCAGTAAAAATCACAAAATTTTCAGCGTACAAGGACCAACTTCCTTGATGCACACAGTGAGGCTGGCAGAGGCATATTATTTTGGCTTTGTGTTGAGCCAGAAGTTCCAATTTTAGAATTGAGTGCCTGCTCCAGAAGTGATGCTCTTTCCCTCCATGTTCATTAGTGTAGCCTTTCCCAGCCCATCTTACAAATCACTTTTAAACCACAATATCATAGCTCCTGTGCAGTCAGTTTTCTTCACAAAATGTTCCTAGTAAAAAGGTACATCTTATGACAGCAATTTCCATCCAGTTATTCAAATAATTGGATTTTAATTGAGTTGCAGTCAGCAGAAAAGTGGCAGTGATTGATAGTGGAAGTGAGAGTTTGATGGTTCTAGGTTAGCAGACTGTAAAGTTAATTCTTTTATTGAAAGAAGACCGACTGCAATCAGAATGCAAATGTTAAATAAAGTAAATAGCGTATGCTTTTGGAAATGCAGATAAGGTATGGTACTTTAGAGGCTGGAGAAAATGCACATGAAAAGGCAGCTTTTTTAGAGTTTGGAATTTAATCTGGTTTAAATGTGAATCTTGTATAGAAATAGCTCCCTGGCTTGTTGCTTCTAGCACTCCTCCTGGTCTATTTCTGAAAACGGAATTTTGCAGAATTCAGATGAACTGGTATCTTTGCGAATTACATTTGTGATGTACTGCATATCCTTCAGGATAGAAATATCAAAATTGCCCTTTTCATTTCAATAAACAGTCTCATCTCTGACTCCAAAACTGTTGAGCTAGCTTGAGGTTATATTCTATGTATTCATTCCAAATATATTTATACCGATTCCAAACAAATGGAAAAGCAACTTGGTTGTGTTTTTTTTTCTCTTTTTTCCCTGTAAGATCTCTTAGGTGTATTCTCCTCTGAGGAGTTCCCATCTTCAGGGTGCAATATGCATTAACTTGTCTTGTTGCATACAGCAGGGTGCTTTTTACCCAGGTTTTGCCTAGCTTTAGTGACTTTAAGCTGTTTTGCCATGTTCATGTCTTCTCCTTGGCTGCTGGGTCTCCCCCTGAGGAGATGGGTCACTCCGACCTAGAGCAGTGCCAGGGGAGCAGTGTCCCCTAGGTACTGGGCTCTGGATCTGCTTGCTAATGACTGTGACAGAAATATGCAGCTATGCAGGCATTTAAGGTATCAAAACCAATTGGTCCTGACCTTAGCTCAGTGTAGCACCAGATTTAGTCAAGGTAAAAAGCTTTTTCCCTTTTCTGGGCTCTCCCTCCATTCCTTGTTGCTGCTTTCTTTGTTGATCTTGAGCACGCTTCCACCTGCATGCCCTACTTACACCCTGCTAGCTATTGTTGCCTGTCAGGTCTGAGGACTGCCTGGCTGAGGGAGACACCTCCGGAGCTCTGTCCCTGCTATGCTATGGCTGTCATTGTGCCAAGAGGTTTCCTTTCACTCAGCTTCTCAGCAGACTGGTGGAATATCCTCCTTTCTGAAACTGTCAGTCTGCTGTCAGGTGGCTCCCTGAGCAGTTTCCTCAGGCGTCTGAAATCCCTCACAAAGTTATTAGCTGTCTGGTTACCTCTGTCTGGAACTCAGACTTAGGAAGCTTATTTTTCCTAAAGGAGAAGAGAAAGGAGACCTTTAATTAACTCCTTCCGCTGCTAGTCACAGAAATTTTGATGTAAGTGGAAGCAGTGGGAGAGGCAGCTGCTACTTCTGTGGCTCCAGCATCTTAAGAGACTGAAACTGCAGTCCGTGGCTGCAGGTGGCTGTGTCAGCCTCAAGGGTTTTGCAGCTGAAAGGAAGCTGACAGCAAATTTCTCAGTGTGCGTCCTACTCTAAGAATGCTGTGAAATTAAAGCAGGTTAATGTTTTTCTCTCTTTTTGGAATTTCAGACTGGAACCCTAGAGTAGATACTGGGGACAAGTGACAAAATCATCCTTCTGGAGGCTGTGCTAGGCAAAAAATGAGTGTTATAGATTCAGAGGGTAGCAGGCTGAATGGAGGTCTATTTTTCCTCTACAAATACTTACGCACTTCTGGATTTCCATCCTGGTTTTCATAGCTCCTGGTTAGAGGAACCATAAGAAGCTTGCATGATAGCTGCTTTTTGTCTTTTGCTTGGGACGAAGTACCTTCTGTAGAAAAGTGAAGGGTCCTAGGCAGCATTTGTAGGTGTTCGGGTACTAGCAGATGTTTCTTTTCATGTGTAGGAGCTTTGTGACCAATATTTACTCTTACTGGGTAGCACCACAGCGTATTTGCTCAGTTCGTTCTGCTGCAGCCATAAATGATATTATAGCTCAAATGATCCTGCATGCTACATAAAAGAGAGAATTCTTATACATAATTTATTAAGCTGAGATTTCTCCAGTAAGCCATTTTAGCCTGGATAGAGATTAAATGACTAATTTTGAATACTTTGGAGCATCGTGATAGAAAGCAACCAGAAGTTAAAATTTGTGTCCTGGAATAAACGAGAGTTCAGTGGGATGTAGATACATTATTTGGGATTTTGTAAGACTGAAAGGAATGTCAAAGAGCACTGCATTTTTACAAAGCAAGCATAATTTAGCAATTGGAAACCAGAGCTCCTGCTCAGAAGTTATGTCTTGAGACAGCAGTGGTTGCAGCACTGTAGTCTGTCTCTGTGTTGATGTAAGATTGCTTTTGTGCATTTAGTGGTGTGCATATTCCATGCAATCCCAACTGTGCCAGTGGAAGGGATTTCCAGCATCTCTTTCGACAAGCAATTTAAAAAAAATATAATTGCTCTTTCCTATTCAGCATTAGCTTCATCTTTCTTCCCTTTAATAATGTAAGCTCTAACTTGAGAGAAGACCTCTCTTAGGTCAGACGTTTCAGTAAGGAATGCTTCAAGCCTTCATTTTAAATCTCTCAGGGACTGGCAACAAGTTGTTTTCAAAGACACAATCCATGGCCTTGTATTTTGTCTTTTCACATGACAAGTTTTCCAATTTTTTTTCATGACATAGGTACAAAACTGGTATCTCAGAGTTCTTTCTGATATAGAAGACTGAGCTGCTGCAATACTTTAACAAAACTTAAAATAAGTGAAAGGTTTTAATTTTAGAATATTGGCTCATTTGTTGATGGAGTTCAGAATTATCAAACTGACAGGTTGCTTCTTTCTATTCTCTTTGTATTCACTGAAACATTTGCACAAAGCCCTTTGGGAATAGGGTCTTGATTCTTGACTGACATGCATCTCATAGCCCTGAAAACCCAGGACACTGAACATGACTGAAATGTTTGCATGGATCTGTGAATTGGGTGGAGTGCTGCTAGATTTGATAAGAAAGAGAACATAGCTGTTTTCCCAAGAATAAACACTTAAGTACTCAACTCTGTTCTTTCCCATACTGCTTATTAAAAATTCTTTAAGTAGTTGAATGCTCTGATATTAGTTTTTCCTCTGTGCCAATCCAAGCAAAATCTGTTTTACTCTATTTCTTCATAGGCAATCTCCATACTGCATTTTTTAATCTCCTCTCTGGCCTTGTTCTATGTACTTAACTTTGTCTCTCCCTAACAGAAAACATTTTATCTAGCTCACAGATTTTTGTGCAAAGAAGTATTTATGCCCTGGACCAAAAGTGCTCTGAGGCTTCATATGTATTGTTAGGTTTGCACATCTGCTATGTATAATTTAAATAATGCAGTGGAATTAATTGAAACCTCATGCTCTACGGATGGTGTGCCCTTCAGTTTCTTCCATCTCCTCTCCTGTTGGACCCCATCAAGTAAAGCCTAAATACCCAGAGTCTGAGAGGACTTTGCCAACTGCAAGCATTTATAACCACTGTAGAAATATGAAGTGTTTAGCCCAGAGAACTCCATTACCTTTCAGATACATCACCTTAAAGTTTAGTTTCAAAAATTTTTGTAATCTTAATTTATTTCTGTTAATTTAAATCTGTATGGCCTTGAGCCTTAGGGTCCTATGCTTCTCCAGGGGAGGACTGGGCTACAGACAGCTGATACAGTTTGTGTAGTGGGAATGTATACGTACAACAGCAAGGTATAGTAAAGTAAGAAGTTCTAAGACCATGAAATTACTCTGATTGTCTTACTATATAATACATTCTTATGTAAATTTTAGCTGTAAACTAAATTGATCTGTGTAAGTAATGAAATGCTTCTTTAATATATTCTTAATGGCAAATCACTTCTAAACTGATTTGAAAAATTCATCATTTGAGATGCCTTCTGCTGCTGTCAATAATCAGCAGTTTTTATATGTGTAGATGCTGCAATGTAATGTATGTACAATTGTCATAAAGAAGTAACTTAATATGTCATAAAAAGAAAGTGTATTTCTCCAAAAGACTATTAAATTGGTGAAATTCTGATAGGCCATTCACCAGTAAAAATGGAAAGTAAGCTAGTGATAATAGACATTAATAGTCAACTATAAATAAAACCAATTATAACCACTATAATTTTGAATTACAATTCATCTTAAAATGAAAGACTATGATCCTTTTGTGAACTTGGTGGTAAAACTGTCTCAAAGTATCCTCAGTAAGAGAGTATTTTCTCTCCTGTGTTATGTTATCATAGAGAGTTTTTTCGATGTTGGTCACTAAATATTTATGATCACTTGTGTCCTGAGAAATCAATTAGAATTGTACAGTCTGAATTTATAAAATCAGAATTTAAAATATTTCCCAATGTGTTTTCTAAGTATGGAAATCTGTCAGTGTTGTGTCAATGGAAGACATTCCAGTTATATGTTAGTATTTGGGAAAAAAAAAATGTAGTGAAAGGAACAAGTGCTGGTCCTTCTGAAACTGAGGTTGAGTACTTTATTCGTTAATCCAGAAATAGGATCAATGTTTTCTCACTTTCCATCACGCTTTGAGTAGACCCACTTGAATTGCTTGTGAAAGGTTTTTTTTATTTTTCTCAACAACCTGAAAATATTCAGTTTTAAATATAAAAGAAAGAAATAAAATTTCTGACCTTTTTAAAGTGTTTATAGTCTTTCCATATATGGTAAACCTATTCTGAATAGATTAAAAAAAAAAAACAGTTAATGGTGAAAAAATAACATTTGTTTTTAGAATATTTTAATCTTAAAAAAAAAAAGGCTTATATTGTTTTGTGAAGCTATTTTGTTATGAGCAACAGGAAGTTAACATAAAAAATGATTCTCTCCTTTTTAACACAAAACCACCCACACCAGTTTGTTTATCCCAGCAGAAGAAAATGTATTACTTTTTCTCTCCTCCTTCACCCACTTAGGCTGAAGTATAGGAAGATAAGGCTCACTTATTGTGAAGATTCCTCAGAATAGCTCAACTGATGCATTTTAAAGTAGAAAATTCTAAATGCTGGCTCACCAGCTGGGACAGAAGACAATAATCCTAAAGACAGTATAGTTCACCTATACAGGCTGGGAAATCTAGTCTTCATTGTGAAAATGGTGAATGTTAGTACTTCTGTAATTTAAAAAAAAGAAAAGAAAAAAGAACTTAGTTTAAACAGTTATTTTTTTAATTACATAAATAAGGGAAGCATGATATGTCTCCACAAGGGAGACTGAGCAGCCACTCGTCTGTGTAGTGTGATTCCTGCTTTAAGCATGTATGTGCTGTGCAACACCTGCTTACTTTCAGTGTACTGAGATGCCTCTGTCTGGTTTTGGATCTTGCTGGCACAAAGAAAGAGATGCTCCATGGAAATTCAAAGTTTCTGTGCTTTCTTCAAAGCTTTGATTCTATCTTTTACTCCATACCACAACCAAGTGACCTTAATTTCTAGATCTCTGTCTACTGGTGCCTTTTGGTGTCATTTCTGTTTGTGTATGTGTGTATATATATAATAACTTGTCTGCCTGTTGCTGAATCTCTCAAGTAAATCAAACAGCATGTACTTTTTTTCAATAAGCCAACACTGTTGTCCAGGCTGCTGTATGTGCCGTGATCTATCATGTATTACAATGTCAGCAATCATGTCAACATCTCCATAACCTTTGTGCCCTGGTAGTTGTGTTTTTTGATTGCCTTTGCCGTGGCACTGCATGCACTGTACAGCATTACTGAACAAGGTAAAGACAGAACAGTGACCTAATGCCTTTCAATGGTTTGTTTTTGTTTTGTTTTCCAACTCTAAAATTGATCTCTGATGTCTATGGTCTGGGAATATAGGTCTGAGAATTAGCTGACTCCAGGACAAACTTTAGCTTGAAAGAGTATGATTTCCTGACATGACAGCCTTGATTTTATGATACTCTCTAAGGTTGCAAAAAGCTTTACTCATAGACCTACTCAATCCATTCAAGGCACTGCACGGAAAAAAGAGAATAGCTGTACAGTAAGGAAGTTGCATGGCAAATCTATATCTCTAAGCAATCAAATGTTATGATTTAATTGATCAGGTTCATCCTTTCTTCAGCTCTCCAGTGACAGCTGTAATAGCTACCTCCTATGCAAAAAAAGTGAACTTCCAGGAGCTGTGCAAAGAAGTTGTAATCCCTGCTCCAGATCAAATCCTAACTGTGAGCTCTTGCAGAACAAACCAAATGAGGTTTCCTCTTTGTTTGCTTGAGCCAAGTCTTTACACACGTCCTCCAAGGACTCTGATACCATGCATAGAACAAGTAGCTCACCTAAAATGTGACAAATGCTGTAAAGATATTTTAAACAAAGCCATTTCCCAGCTTGATTCATGAACACTGAGAGGTGCCTGAAGTGATGTTATCCCATATGATTAGACACCTGCTATTTTTCCTGTATGCATAACTGAGGATCAGCCTTTTAGTTATCTTTGAACATGTGTCTTGCTGAGGAGATTCAGGTACATGGCATGGTCCTGTCTGTGTTTCAAGCCTGCCTCAAAAGAATCACACAGGTGATTTGGTGTCTAATGGAAACCTGCTTTACAGGCTGCTGCCCATTCCAGTATGACATTGAAGTGTTTGACTGCTGAATGTGAAGTGGAGTAACCATAAGGTGTGGCCTTGTGAAAATTCTTGATTTTAAATCCATTAAGCTTTAACATCATGGAAAGAAAACAATTGCAAACAGAACTCGATATGGCACTTTTCCAGTCATATGCTATGGCCATAGCTGCCCACTATTGCTACAGCTAAGTCAAGTGGTACGGAAGGCTTTGTGTTGGGCTGTGGCTTAGTACAAGAATTTACAGAAATATGATGAGAGGAGGATTGTGAATCACTCCTTTCTTTCTTTTTTTTTCCACCAGGCAACTGTGGTGTTGTTGTTTTTTTAATTATTTATGACTACCTCTTCAAAAGAAAGGGCATTTTCACACCAAATTCTTGCTTAGATTCAGGTTTTCAAACAGAAATGTTATACCTGACAGTGATGTAGAGTATTAAAGCCCTGTGCAAATGAATGTGCTAAGTGCTCTTAGCATACTTTTTATCAGTGAATTGGAGAGGGTACCTATACTCAGCCCTGCCTGACAACGCAGTCATTATTCTCCCTATTGCTCTCAGTTTGTTTCTTGTTCTACTTTTGGTTCTCTTTCTGTTTATTACATTCCAAAATGAGGTGTGAATTTCAGTGTCCTCTGTAAGTGCTCAGGTATTTGTATTTAGTTCAGTAATATCTTCCTCAACTGAAGCCTACAGCAGGAGACTACTCAGAGTATACTCAATGTCACCAAATGCTCTTTGTATAGGTATTGGAATAGATGTAGCACTATCTTCAGCTACTGTGTAGTTTGAGATGAAGCAATCCTAATTATCCGCAGTTCAAATATATTCTCTCAATTCTATCCAAAGTCAGTACTGAGATTGCGTAATATTTTCACCAGATTTTTATCAGGAGCTGAGTCTGCTTAAGCAATTCTTAATTTAGTACAGCATTATGAATGGGAAAAGCTGACGTGATTAAGATAGTGCTTGAACCTTAAATAATGTACGGTTTTGTTCCCATACACTTAAGTGTTTCTTCTTTTTGTCACAGTCTTCTGGGGTCTTTTTTGAATGCAGAAAGCAAAAAGGTCATCACATTCCTTGTTTTAAGTCCCTGTACTTTGACAAACCACATCTCCACTAACTCCTCCTGCATGTGTTCCCTACAGCCATATAGCTTACAGAGAGTCTGCTTCCACTGATGAAGTTCACACTTGGTCATTTCTCCCATATGCTCTGTAATAAATATACTGCTGCAACAAAATTATTAGCAGTTCATTCACACTGAGGATCCAAGAAAATTTCTGCCAGAATCATTTTGTAACACATTGGATGATTTACTTTGTAAACTGCTGCATGCATTTTCTTTGTCTGTAAAAGCAGAAATATGTTCCCCTTTTGAAAATGTTTTTTTTTCTTTATTCTTAAAACATGCAAAAATCTCAGGACAGTACCTTTAAAAAAAAAAAGTTAACAGTATACCCAGCTCCACCAGAACTGACAAATCTGTTTCTCCAGTCTTCAAGGTTGATATCTATTGTTACTTTGTACGAAAACTGAATAAATCATGTCAACTCCAGCATTTTTTGCATGGTTGCAGAAGTGAGACATATGGCATTCTTCCTCTAAGAAAGATGTGCAATTTGTTAATTGTTTTTCAAGGTTTCACTGTCACTGCAGTAACAGGAGAGATGTTATTTATAGCCAGTAGTCTTGATTAAAGAATATAAAATTGCTGTTGACTTCCATCATATACCTGAAGCTCCTGCTTGGGGTTAGATACAAAAGAATAGCAGAGGAAAAGAACAGTATTAGCCCTAACAGATGGATATTGTCTTTGCTGTTATAACTGTGATATAGTCTGGAAACATATTATTAGCCTTTGATTTCCCTTGCATACGTTTTAAAAATTGCTTCAGCAGCAGTTCTTGTAGGACAAAAAGTTCTGTCTGATAGTTCAATAGGTTACATGTGTTCAGTGATTATCAGTGAAAGGGGGATTCACATTTAATCCAATGACAAATTCACTGGTCTAAGCAGAAGAAGTAATTATGAAAAGCTCTTATTTGAGATGTCGTTTGGGAACTGTTCTATCCTTTAACATAAAAGCATTGTGATATTCTTTGCCAGTAGCATTCAAAACTGTAATTTGTTTTTGACAGTCAAGACAGGTCAGAAATGACCTTTGTTGTTTGCACCCAAACCATCCTGTAACACAGGTGCAGTCACAGAGGGAGTTTGGAAAACTTGTGGCTTATAATTTGTCATACATTTCAGAATCTTGTGATAGTTTGTCTAACCTTTAATTGCACTGTTATTTCCATGGTATGAAATGGAAATGGTATATTTCTTAGTGATACGAAAGCATAATTTTGAAAATAGCTTAATAAGGTTCTCACTGTGTTCTCTAAAAATTTATCATTAAAATATTGTGTATTGCTTGGTTCACCATGTTTTCCAATCAGTAATAGAATCAATCATTGTCATAACAGAGCTGTCCAAGGAGGCATACTTTGTAGAATTATAAGAACTCAACCAGACCAGCTGGGTGAAATAAAAACAATTAAGGGCAACCTGAAGTTGTCTTATTCAACAACTTTTCCCCTAGCTGGCCATTGAGAGAAACCTTCTGATCATACTGTGTGACAACCTATCCGTCACCCCTTTCTGTAAACAGAAGTTGCAATGCAGCAACATCCACGCTTTCACAATCCCTATAAAATATTACTAAAGCAGCCAACAAGGTGAAGAAGTCAGGAGTGCCCTTATTACATTCCTGTGCCTGGGGTTCTTTCTCAGCTATCTGGGCAATCCAGGGTTATGCTAGTACCCAAGTCTGACCCTACTAACACAATACTTTCTAGGAAGTCAGATGTGAGCCCATGGTGGCGCAGGCTGCATTGTATCTTACTACCACCTCAAAGCATCCTAGAACCAGGCATATCCAACAGGCTGTTTCAGAAGATGTATGGCACAGCTGTGGAGCCTGTCTCCCAGCTGGGCAGCTCATGCTGCTGGGCCTCTACCGTAGTGATCAGCAAAGAAATCTTAATTGATACTTCCACAGAATAACCCATTGGTTACATTACTGATCCTGCTGTTCCTCCTGTGGGAATGTACGAGTGACAGAGCTGCTTTTCAGGACCAGATGAGGTGTAGTACTTGTCTTCTGCAGTTCTTCCACTGCAGAGAAATGTGATCAGCGGGGAGGCTGCTATTCCACTCTTGCTGGATGAGTGCTGGACTTGTCAGACTATCCCGACTTACTTTGCAATCGTGTGTGAGCTTGGAATGTGTTGAGCCAGTCTCAGCGCACTGCCAGGTCGTATCTGCTGTAACAGAGAAGGCAACAGTTGCTTTCCAGCCCAAGGCCATCTTGCATGCATCCTTGAAAGCATGTCCTGATTTCTCTTTCACCAAGTTTAAAGCCCCTGAATTTCAGTAAATGCTGAATCAGCTGTTTGCATGGTCAGAGGGTAAGGTGAGAGTGACCAGGTGGGAGTAGGGTAGGAAGAAGATTTGAAACGCAGTTGTGAGGTAAAGCAATTGCCTTTGTAATGGATGTAGCTAAAGGTAGTTAGACAGTATTTGGCTGTATTGGATCTGCAGCTCTTTTGCTCCCCCATACTTACTTAGGATGTTGGATTTCAAAGTTTTCTATTTTGATTTTTCCTTGGCAGAATAGATATTGTAACTAGCACTTTATGCAGGAGGAGAATTAACAAGGGACGATGTCAGAAAAACTTTTTTTAATAGCATAATATAAAGTAGTAAAGATATTTTTGCAATTCAAAAATTACTTGTTTACCATTAAACAACTACAGTTGCATTTAGATTTCCTAAGTGATTTAGAAAAGCAGGCAAATGATTTAATTTTGATTTTGTTTTATACTCCAGTGAAGCAAACAACAGATTTGGAACAAGCTGCTTGCTAGAGTTTCAAAATTAAACTGTTATTTTTATTGGATACTGGTAGAGTGTGTCTGCCTTTCCTGATGGCAGACAAGCCTGCAATACATTGACTTATACTTGTTCAGATTCCATCAACTCTTTTTATTTCCTTGATTATGGTTCTAGCTCTCCTACCCAGGACAGAGCTCCTGCTTTGATTTCTCCTTAAACTCATGCTTTCCAGACGATGTCTTTCCCCTAGATCCTGAAGTGAGATACATGTTGAGAGCCCAGGTTGCAAAGCTATGACTAGTCTCCACAAAGCTACTTAATGCAGAACACTGAGGCTTTTCTTATCTCTCTTCAGCGTGAATCTCTGTGCAGCATTAGGTGAGGCTGGAACAGAGGCTTTGGAAGACAGCAGTAATCTGCTTTTAACTTACAAATCTGCTCTGGTAAGCCCATTGTTGAAAGCCCATGTTTTGATGACTGAACACAATCCTTTGAAGAAGCACTCTTGTTCATGTCCTTCTCAGTCCTTTCTAAGTTTTCTCAAACCTTGAAGCCAGTAGTCTGCAGCTTTTCACAGAAGCGTGGGAGCTTCAGGTGAGCGAACCTCTAACATAAGTACCTTGCATAACACAGGAGTGCTTTTTATCTGGTTTTCTTAATTCCCTGTGAGATAAGACTTCTAAAAGCAAACATCTTCCTGGCTTGACAGTTTTTTGTTTTTTTTTTTCTTTCAGGCACTAGGAGTGCTGTTAATAACCTGTTTTCACCCAATGAGTGTTATTTCTTGTACCACTAAATTAACAATAGCTATATTTAATTCTTTCTTAATTTTAGTTCTGTTCAGGCTTCCCCTGTCTGTCATTCTGTCTTTATCTCTGTATTATCTAAGCATCTTCTGACACAGCAAAAAACACTAACATCTGAACGTCTGCCACATATAGTTTATTCTTTCTAATCTCTCTCCTAGAGAAGTAAATGTATGTTCAGTATAGTGATTTGTTTTGGTTGTGTTTCTTAGTGTGTCTGTATTAGGAAAAATGGAATCTATGCACTGGGAACAGCAAATGATAGTAGCTTCTTAAAAGCAAGGTGAGGTAGAGCTCCAACTATGTGATTACATTTCTTCTGTGGGATGCATCTTGAAAGTTCAGTCCTTTTCCTTAGGCTTTGAAGGGCTAAAAGATCATTCACTGGCATTATTTCTGTCTTAAAAGACAAATCATGTTTCCTCTCTTAAGCATTTTGACAGTGTTACAAGTATGACTGTGTAAATATTAGCAGACAATACAGTGGCAGTCCTTTTTTTTTTTTTTTTTTTGGTATCATTTTGTTTTAAAAAAGAAACAAACAAACACAGTGGAAGAATATTTCAATCTTGTTCTTTCACACGGCATATTACTTGATAAGTCTCTTGATTTCATTAAATTTGAATGAGTTCCCTGACTCTGCCGAATCTAGAGTATATACTTTATATTAACGTTAAAGAAATAAAAAATAGAATTATTTCATCTTCTGTTGAAAAAAAAAAATCTGCTCCTCTTTGAAAGTTACCCTGTTCTTTGAAGATCCAGTCTGTGCAAATTGCGTTATCATGGTAATGAACTGAGTACTGCCTAAATCTATGGGGCTTTTTAACAATGTGTTTATAACCTCCCTCTCTTTTTGCTCTGACTCACATCTTGGATGTTAAATTGTGTAACCTGCCAGGTGATTGCCTGCTATGAAAAGCATTGTATCTGTAGGGTTTATTATTAAATATGTCTAATAATTTTCTATTTCTGGATCTATATCTGGATGACTATGCAATCCTCTTGTTAGTGGGACCAGAAAGAAAGGAATAGGGCAGCTTTGGATGCTAATAAATGTAGACCTTTTAGTGTGCCCTGCATTGGTAGTCCTCTGTGTGCTGGTCATTACTCTAAAGCTGTCGTTCTTTCTAGCATGTTGCCACACCCCTCTCACCCCCCACCAAAATACCAGATCATTTTTTCCCACTTAAAGCTCTGGACATCAGAGTTGGGGGATTTTCAGCAGCTGCTGTATAGCTATCAACAGGACTCCTCTGCTATCAGGTAGGCGTGCCCCTAAACATGGAGCACATGTGTTTATGTTTGTGTGTGCAGTAGACAAGGATTTAAGTGCAATTCAAAACAGTGTCAATATGTGCTGGAAATGGCATAGTAAATCACCATATGTTCCAGAGGAAATGCCAAACAAAGTCACGATGGCTTTATATGTGCACAGCTGACTGGCAAGCATAAAGGCAGACTCCTGATGGGAGATGCCATCGTATGCTTTTCTTCTTTGCTATATCGAAGCATGAGCCCATCTGTTTCCCTTAGCGCTGGGGAAGGGTTGGAAAATATTCAGATCAAAGTTTTGCTGCTGGAGAATAAACACCAGTAGCAAGGAAGCTAAAGACATGAAGCTCTCAGGTGTATTTATTCTCCATTTCTCTTGAAGTAAAGCATTTAAAAAAGCGCTTTGAAATTCTTATCCTTCTATGCATCATACTGCTCTGGCTTTACGTTAGTATAGCAACAACCTGAGGTTGCTAGCTCTAGTTCACAGACCAGGCATGTTTGGGAACAGACCAGAGGACTGTGTGCACATTAGGCTCACTCACACAATCAGGGAAAGTGCAGTAACCATCTCTGTTCTTTTTACCTGTGCCAGCAGGGATTATTTAATGTCTCACAAAAGCCCTAAGTGCAATTGTAAGAGTGGAGGTATTTGCTGACATGTTTGGCAATCTGTTTGATTTGTGTATTTTCCAAGCTCTTTAAAGAGTCTTGAAATATCTGGTAGAAAGCCATAGAAAAACCTAATGACTTATTTTTTAATTAAAATGAATTACTTTAACTACCGTAATTTAGTTCTCTTCAAACTAGATACCCGTACAGATTGAAATCACTGCAGAGTGATAGCGTTGACTTCTGTGACACCTACTGGTCGAGCTGAGCTGAACAAGGAAAACCTATGGGGACTTGCTCTTTCCTCTTCCTGACGATAATTCCAGGTAATGAGTTTGGCTGCTCGGGGCAAACACAGCAGAGGTGGTGTCTCTTGGAATGATGGACATGTCTTATTTTAGTAAATCTCCCATTAATTTGTGCATAGACGTAGGTAAACACTTTTATTTTAGCTTTTAACTTCTGCCCTTTCTAGTAGCTCTTTAATCTTCATCCTCTTTGTTTCATCTGTCTTGCCTTCATTCAGGTTTCTTTTTTTTTACCATCCATTAATTGTACTGGGAACTGCAAGAAAATCACTTTGAAGTCCTCTCTGAATTGCCTTCCTCCTCTAGAATAATTCTTCATTATCTGTGATAATTTCCTTAGTACTGGAGACCAATTACCATTCTTACTGCCCTATTAGGCGTTCCATTTTTGTTGGAAAGGAGAGGAGCCCTTCATGCAGCTTCTTCCATGTGATCTTATACTTAAAGAAGGTTTTACAAATAATCAGAAAAAACTAAGCTTTTCTCTATGTATAGAAATAAGGGTGTTAATATTTCATAATAAAAATCAGCTTTGCATTGCCATTGGATGGATAATATTTCATAACTGTAGAAAAATTTTCTATATTCATTTTCAGAGAGGTTGTTTTTTTGCACTCAGATATTGGTGCAAATTTACAAGAATGAATTGTCCTCTTTGTGATTCTGGAATATATTATTAATCAAAAAAGTTACACAAAGGGCTTCTCAGGTTGTTCTTCTTTTGAGATACATCCATTGAAAGATGACCTATACTCCAGAAGTTTCTGTAGCTTCAGAAAATTACATGAAGTGTCTTTACCTGATCTGGTTGCTCTCAACAGATAAGAGGGGGGAACAACTTCTGTCTCCCTGTTTCTGACTGCATGCTCCTGACAGTTATTGTATGTTCAATAGAATATCAGGCCCCATCTGCAAGCCTATCCAGTACACTGACCTGGCCAAAAAAAAAGAGAAGATAGTTTTTTAACGGGGTGGAGTTATGGGAATTCAAGGCTAATGCGTACCACTGGATATCAACAAGGGACAAGATAGATGGGAAGAAGAGTGAGAAAGAAGCTGGAATGGAAAGCAGGTTAGTGAGCCCTCTCCCTTTTTGGCAGCAACAAGGCTGATAGATTCAACTATTGTATGTAATTTTCCCTAAGAAAAAACATTTGTCATTTCTTGCTGGCTTTTTGCCCTGCCTGGTCTGCCAGCTCTGCAGATTCTGGATGTGAGCTGTGGGTCATGCTGCTGTTTATCTGTCCCTTTCATTTTCTTCAGTTCTGGGCAAGTTCTTACACTGCACTTGTCAATATGGGATCTGACCCCATCTAGGGCATCCATCAGCATTACCAATATGCCTTCTATCTCTCTTCCCCTGGGAGACGGTGGTTTTCTCATTACGTATTTATATTTTCTGCATGTGTGGCATTATTTTTGTTTGAAAAGGACAGATAAAAAGATGTCATCTTTAAACTGAAAGTTGAACGATTTGTGAGATTCCTAGAACATATAATGGTATTTCTAATCTTTAAGAAGCTTCCACGTCCTGCACGAGTAAGACTTGCATTTACAGTTTGAAGCTATTCTATACAAGGAATGAAAGATTATGCAAGCATTTTCGTCTAGAACTTACATGCTTTCTAGCATTCTACTGGAAGTTAAGCAGATGAAGAGGAGATGGGAAACGTTGTGCAAGATTTTATGTTCCTCTGGGATTTAATGAAAAGTTGCATTTGTATATGCTCCTTTCACAATAGGATATGGGATTGAGGATTCACACAGGTGATCTACACTAATTGGAAATTTTATGTTGTGTATCAGATTTTAATCTAATCAAGAGACAACACAAGGTGAATAAATAAGCTCAGCATTGGAAGGTAAGGGATGGAATCTCTATCAGACAGTTGAGATGGTTGGAGTCTTGCAGATGTTACTGGCTATGCATTACCAGATAAAATGATTGCTGTGCCAACCAGAAAGAGCTTGTTTTGCTTTTTCAACTTGAGCAGATCTGTCTTGGAACACAAAATATGCTAGGGATGACCGTGATGCTATTCCTATTTTAGACTTCATTTTAAAAAGTTTGTTTGGGGCAGTGGAGACTGCAGGATGCTGAAAAGTTCCTGCTTACCTGTGCCCTCACTCAGGATTGAGGGCAGTGGCTATGATGCTATTTCATTATTTCCATGTAATAAGGGTTAAATGCTTGTTGCAAATGGAGACCCTCAAACTTGCCTGTTGCTGCCTGCAGGGAGCAGTCAACATGTTAAAAACCATGGTCTGAAACAAAACAAAACAAAACAAAAAGTTATGGAAGTTATGCCCTATTTCTGTAGTAATGACTAGGAATTAATCTTTTTCTGTCTGATAGTTTGCAATTACGAAAGTGTTCATTACCTTGCAGGATGTCCTAGGTTTCTCAGAGTCCAGTTTCCCACAAAAGTTGTTTCACCTTATTAATAATTTTACTCTACATCCTTCTTATTATTTTTTTATCCTGTGACAATAAATGACCTGCCCAACATCACACAAGAAATCTGTGACAAACTTTGGAGCTAAATCCTGACAGCTAGAATCCTAGTCTGGTTCCTTAGGTACTTTCTGGTTGACGTATATGTCAGCTAGATCCTGAAAAAGAGCCTGTCAGTCAAGTAGCACTTCCAGCAAGCCATAATACCTCTTAGACTAGAAACATACAAAGTAAACCTGCATTTTGTAGCTATTTTCATACATTAGTGTGCCTTATAGTGACATATGACTAAAAACTGTCATTTGGATTCTCAAATTATAGAAAATCTGAGTCTTATTTTAAACACAATCCTATGTTTAGCTAGATAATCCTGTGTAGAGATGACTGACCTTAACTTAATTATATATTTCCACTGTGCCTTATTTATGAGGATGTCATTTATCTGTTGGTAAAGTTTCACAGCGTGAAGGACTGCTTTTGAATTTCATTCGTGCTGCTGTGGCAGCCTGGCCTTGAGATGTGAAAAGGCAGCATGTCCTGTCGAGGTTTCTTTATGAACTAGTGGGAACTGGAGCTTTCTGCTAGGTTCAGGTACAGCTCAGACACCAAGGGAGAACTCTGTTGTGCTCTGTGGCCCTAAATGAGCTCCAAGCAATGCAATTCTGCTGTTTCCAGTGCAGCCACTACATTAAATTACTTTTTATTTCTTTTGCATTCTTGTTGTTAGGTTTAAGATTAGTTACCTAGAGCAGGGATCTTCAACCCTGGCAAGGTTTTCTGTTTTCTGAGAGCCCCTCAGGAGTAGGGCTGGCTGGGTTTTCCATGTGAAGATTCCAGTTACCATCTTTCTCAGGAATGTGAAAGTACTTACAGCCTGATATATGCTAACAGGCTTAACATGGCATACAAGAGCGTGCCACTCGTCACTTGTAGCTTGGTTACTCTTCACTCAGTACTTCTGAGTTAGACTGGCTGCGGTTGGAAGTGACCTCTGTAGGTCACCTCTTTAACCCCCTGTGCTCAAGCAAGGCCACTTAGAGCATGCTGTCAAGGACCATGCAAATCATCTTTAGTGACAGCGACAGCCAGGAGCCCGTAGCAAGTTCCCAGGTCATGTCTAAGTTGTGGGCCATTGGAAACAGTCTGCACAGGAGACCCTTGCTGCCTGCAGCCCGTTGTAGCTTCCCTCTTCTCAGGACACTGACAGGACCCTTGTTGCATGTAGCCCTTTCTAATCTGAGGATGAGCTGGGAGGCCCAGACAGTTGGGGGGATGGGGTGGCCTTCACACGTACCTCTGCTTTCAGGGTAAGGAGACAGGCAGTTTTTCTTTCTCAGTCTCCTTCATGGCATCATCTCTGCAGAGCTACAAGAAAGAGTTTATCAGCAGGCCCACTAAATGTTTGCAATCAGTAAATGGTGGTTGTTAGGCTTACATGTGCCATGGGTGCCCAACGTCACAGAGACCAAAAATAGAAATGTGATTTTCTTTCTAACCTCGCCTGAATAGTAAGAGGTTCTGTGCCTTTGTGTTTCATTCCTCTTTTGTGTTACTGCTAAGATATCTGATTGAATACTAAGCATTCCTTATTCTATCAGAAATCACAATTGGATGCTCTTGCAATTCTCTGTTGTTATGTGGAGCCCCTTTTATTTGTACTGCAGATAACAATCACTCATATAAAATTTGTGCCTGTTGCAACATCTTTCTGCTTTGCTCTCAAATCCATATATGATGCATTGTTTATAGGCAGTGAAATAGCATGGATTTGTTGTGAAGTCTGAGCGATTGTACGTAGCTTCTCAGATCACATGATTGCTCGCTAAGATTTAATAGATGTATAAGCTGTTCAAAGTAAATAAATTCCATCTCTTCCTGGCTCTGCTCCTGGGCAGAAGGAACAGGTTTGGAGTAAACTCCAAAGAGCTTTCAGGGACACATGCTACCTAATTGTAACTGTTGTTTAAGGTTTGTATTACCTTATTAGAATTTCAGAATTACAGAACAACGTGATAGGAGCTATTATACATGTCAAGATAAACTCCCTTATGTCTAAATCCCTGATCTTGTGTTCCTTTCTCTTTCTTTCTTTACTGAGACTCTTTGGAAATTTACCTTATATTGTTACTGAAATTGAAATGTGTGTTTTTTACATTACAAAAGCTTTTCTCATGTTCTTTCTAAGTACACACACACCCTTGTTAAGTCCAAAGCATGTTACCAGGCTGCTGAATTTCTGGTGTAATAATTAAGAAAATTAAGTTGTTTGCCCTAGAACATTTAAAGATATATAAACTCAGCCCTGATGAAAACCTATCTTACGATGTTATAATTCAAACATGGTAGCAGAGGCAATTCCAGGCCTACTCTATATTCATTTCTGCTTGTAAGCAGTGGCGTGGATAGTTTTGGTGAAGTTGTACTCCAAAACTGCATGCAATCATGTAGTTTGTCCCATTTTTACATGCGTATCATTGGAGACTATGAATGCTGTGGTTTCTAAACCACCTTTATTTTGAGAGAATGCAGTTTGCAGAGTCAGTAGAATGATTCGATGAAAATAAAAGTGAGATCTTTGCTTTTCTGTTAGGTCTGTAAAACAGGAAAAAGAATGGGCATGGTCTGGGATAGTAACTATTGAACCCACAGTTATGTGGCTCAAATTGGATTGGTATCTTGAACCATGACTCTACTTGACCTTTGGAGCACGGTTGCTACTGCAAAGATGTTGCTCTGGGGGTCCATCTAACCAGATGTCTGCTGTTGGATGGTGACCAACACTACTGCCTAGGGGACAGTGCAGCATGCAAACATAACCGTATTTTTTGGAAAAATGTTCTGGCTTTCAGCTAATTAAGGAAAGGGGTCAGAAGCATTTCATGGTATTTAATAGCCCTCTGTGTGCTTTTCTTCTGTGAATTTATCCTGATATCTCTTGAATCTCCTTAAAGCTAAAATTAAAACACTCAAAAGGCCCATAACAAGGAGATCCAGAGGTTAGTAGCAAATTGTGTGAGGAAAGCTTCCTTGTTTTGAATCTGTTAATGTCATTTGATGCTCATTTTACCCAAAGAGAGGAGTCGCTGTCTTCTACCATGGAACAAATGATTTTTGTAGCTATATGTAGATTCCTTTGTGCTTTCCTTAATCTTTTGCTTTCCTTTCTTCTCTTCGTCCCAGTACTCCAAGGTAAATATGAGACTACCTGTTGTGCACAATTTCATTCCGACTTGAACTAACAATGCATAATTACAGAAAGCAAAGAGGTAAAATTGTTTTCACATTTTCAAAGTTAGGTGTTTCAGTTCACAATGGTTTAATTTGGAAACGTAGGAAAATGTAACTAGAAAAAAAAAAAAACAGCATTGGAAATGAAGCATTCTGTTTTTGATTCAAAGGTCTTTTGAGGATGTAGGAGCTTATTTCCATGATAAAAACATTATTTTTTCAGTTTGTACAGAGCAAGATAGACAGCAGGTTGAAAAATGGACTCTCCCAGTCCTTGCTCTGCTTAGCAGCTCACAGGTCATTGAACCTGTGTTTGTGCCACAGCAGGAGCCAAGTCGGGCTGGCAGCACCATTTGATGCCATCCCAGCAGTGAAACACCAACCTCTAGCCAAAATCCAGGGACTAGTGTACAGAGAATCTCTTTGTAAACAGATTTCACAGGGAAGGGATGATTCTTTCTGCAGCCTTTAAGCAGATATTGATACAAGAGATTTCATATTTACTACTTCTGGCTTGGATTCTTATCCTTTTCTGACTGATATAACAGCTTAAAAACTAACAGTTCATGCTAGTTATCAGTTTAACTCTTAAAGTTTAGTGTAACAGCTTATTAGAAAGTTAAAAATAACTAAATATGACCCTAGTGTAAATATTCTATTTTAATACTGCAGTACTCCTCAAAATGCTGCTGACAAATATGGACGCATGGCAATTTCAGTCTTCCAAAGTACAAACTGTAAACTTCAGAAACCACAAGTACGTCATCAGGCATGTGTTTTTTATCCTTCATTTAGCTTTGATCTCTTTTTATAGCTAACTTGCAGAGTCATCAAAATTACTCTATGCCTCAGTGGTATTAATTAGCTTTGATAGATGAATTTTATTGATAAATCAGAAATTCTGTACAATTGAATACGTTGTTGGGCTCCTAGCAACTGTGGCAGTGGTCTCCATAGAGATTACCTGAACACTCCTTCATAGCCAGATACATACTTCTAATTCTGGGGTGACCAGATCTTTGATTTTTTGCCTTGAGATATTTGGGACATGGTTATTGGAAAAACTGGGATGTTTCTGCATCTCTCACCAGACCTGTGTCGAAGCAGAGGCCTAAAATGGGCACGATTGAAACAGAGATTGCTTTGGAAATGTTGGCTGACCTTTCTATAACTTAGTTTGCACAAAGATAAAATAGGAAAATTATGCCATCTGCTCCACAACAAAGTAACTGTTCTGAGGCTTAATTATGTTTTAGATTGCAATAACAAACATAACAAGGATAGCGAGAATTTTTTAGTTAGTGACTCTCTGCAGATTTTGTCCATTTAGAACTTTCTGGAGGTGCATAGAGGGTGAACATTTAAAAAAAGGTTACGGGGATTGATAATGAGTATTTAGTTAAGCTGTTATTGCTCAATTTTATTTGCATTGGAGAAAAGTATGAGGAGCCTGTTTGGGTGGAAAAATATTTTATATTTGTATAGGGAAATGGTTATGTACATCAGTGCACGTCTCAAGCTGCCTGGCCTCTAAATAATGCGTATCCCAAACCTTGGGAGAAGCATCATGAAGGCAGACTCATTTTAGTTTCTTCTGTGATAAGTGCAATGTTGAAAAGCTTAAAGTGATGTTGGAACCCTCTTATTTAAAACTTACAAAAAAAAAAAAACAACACAAAAAAACAAACAACAAAAAAAAAAACCACTCAAAATCTAATGCAGTTAGTGTAGCAAAAAAATGTGAGAAAAATCCAGAAATGCTGGTAGATGGGATATACAGAAGAAAATTACTTGCTTTTTTTTGTATGTAAATTGTGTATGGAATGTGCTGAAGTATTTCTATCAGATGCAGGAGGCATCTTGTTATTAGAAAGAATTAGGGGAGATTTAGGTTAGATGTTAGGAGGAAATTCTTTACTCAGAGGGTGGTGAGGCAGTGGCACAGCTGCCCAGAGAAGCTGTGGTGCCCCATCCCTGGAGACACTCCAGGCCAGGTTGGATGGAGCCCCGGGCAGCCTGAGCTGGGGAGGCAGCCTCTCCACGGCTAGGGTTGCAGCTGGAAGGGCTTTTAGTTCCCTTCCAACCCAAAGTGTTCTGTGATTCTTTGAGACAGGAAGATAAATCAAAGGGATATCAATAGAAATTTGGTATATGAATTGGGTGGAGTGTGACATATGATAATATAGAATCATAGAATCACGAGGTTGGACCTCCAAAATATCTAGTATAACCATCCACCTACTACCGATGTACCTTTATACATTTATATTTATTTGTTTATTTATTTATATTTCAAACCTCTGTATGCTAAAATGCAAACAATAAACTGGGGTCAAGAAGGAAAAAAAATCAACTAGCAGAAAACAAGAGTAAAAGAAATGGAAGAATTTAACTGCATTTATTTATTTATTTTTTTTTTTCTGAGAAATGATGACAGAGCAGCACAGTGCTTCTGTTTTGTTGCAAGTATTGTGGAGTAAAACTGAAAGGATTAAGGTTCAGAAGCTTTGGCCCAGCACAGTGTGCACTGGCTGTGCTCATAGGCACTTCTGGGGAAATGCAGAAAGGAAGAGGCTGTGGGCGCTGCTGGCAGGCAGAGAGGTGGACAGGCTATGCTGTGGGGATGTAGCAATAAGCCTAGATGGAATGTCCTCAAGTTGCACCAGGAGAGATTCGAGTTGGATGTTAGGAAAAGTGGTCAGGCACTGCAACGGGCTACCCAAGGAGGTGATTGAGTCAGCGTCCCTGGAGGTGTTCAAGAAACATTTAGATGTTGTATTAAGGGACATGGTTTAGTGGGGAAATATTGGTGGTAGGTGACTGGTTGGTCTAGGCGATCTTGGTGGTCTTCTCTAATCTTGGTGATCTGTGTTTCTATGTTGGCATGCCCTGGAACTGGACACTGGCTTTGCCTGGGTTGTGTTCATTCTCTTGTTGCCTTCTCTGAGGCAGCAGTCTGTGAGCCTGAGGGGACCAAGAGGAGCAGGTGGTGTGGCTGGGCTGCTCTGGGCCCTGCTGCCTTTCTTCCTTCAGAGCAGCACCTCGTGCCATTGAAGAGACTGGCAATGTTTGCAGAGTAAGGTAGCACTTAGTACTAATAGAAGAGCTTGAGTCTAGCCTTATATTAATATTTATTTAGCACTGCAGTGTGAAGTGAATAGCTCTGTGGAATAGGGAAGCTATTTATTTTTCACACAGCAGAGGCATTTTGAGAAACAAGAGCTGGTAATGCAGGGCTTCTCCAAGGAATGAGCACCATGGGCGTTGGGCGTGTGTGTGAGGAGTGCTGCACGAGTGAGTGCGTTCCGCTAGCTGGGTAGAAATTAAAAACAAATTATCTGTGTGTCAGTGGGATAGCAGGGGATAATTCTGGAGCCTGCTGTTGTTTTGAGATTTATGTTTTTATTAATTTACTTCTTGATTTAAAAACCAACATAGAACTAGTAAAACTGTAGGCCTGTAGGATATTGGAACTGGCTTTGGATGCTGCCTGACTGACCTTCAGCCATTGTTTTTCTGACTGAATAAGAGAATGAAGTGGCTGGGTGGGAAATGCAAGTGGGTTTGTCAAAGCAGAGACTTTGATATTTCGGATTTTTTTTTTTCCCATCTGGAACATTTGGATTTCTTTTAAAATATTGACATTCCCTTTCCAATTAATAAGCATTTTCACTACTGCCTTGAAAACATCATAACCAGTGTCTTTTTCATGACATGGTTGTAACTGTGAAGCCAACATGTAGAATCAGATTTGCTTGCTGAAGCTGAAAAAAGGTAACAAACTTTACAAAATGTACCTTTTGACCAAACCCTTTCCTCTTCCTTCATCATGAAGTGGTTTGTGGGGACTCCTCCAGCTAGAGCTACAGCAGAGATGGCTGAGTAGTTCTGCTGTAATTCAAGGAGGTTTCAGTAAAAGCAGTGGGATAAAACTAAGTAAGTGATGTTTGAGCTACATGGTAAATTTTGAAATGCTGCTGTCTTGGAAAAGTCATCTTTCATGTGGTGGTGATTCAGCCCAGAGATGAGTTCCAGGAGAAATGAGAAATAGAAATGCACATATTGGCTGGTAATTGTGTGAATAGCAGTGAGTGGGTAGTTCAAAGCCACCAGATTTCAATTTCTGAGTTTCTCCCAGCTTGGTTTTTCACAAATAGCAGTAGTGACCGGGGATAACCACTTTTGTTTGTTACTTTCTGGGGTCCAAATTATTTCCTAGATAGATAGAAGCTCCTGTGCTAGATATTAGAATTATTCTGTGTGTGTCATATTTCAGTGGCGCTTTAACAAGGAAAAGCAACCTCTCTCATTTGATTATTTTATGTAAATTAGCTCCTGCAGCAAAAATAGTTTCGAGCATTATCTAGGTCATTACTTGTAGAATGAATTAGTTTATGAAAAAGTACCACAAAAGAAATGTAAATCACTGTGCTCATCTATTCTCATCAGATCACTGGCACTGCATATACTGTAAAAGAAAAAAGAAAATAGAAAGGAAAAGAAAAGCCACAAAAACATTTCCTTGGCTTAGGAATGGATAGTTCTTTCTCATTTCTATTTTAAAAAATATGATGGCATGCTATGTATCTCATTCTGTATAAATGAAGACTGAAGTGGGTATATCACACCTCTGAATGATATTTTGAGAATATTTATTTATTTATACACACACAAGCATTTATGTATATATATGTATGAATTGTGTTTTCAGAGAATTAAAATTATACCAAAGATGTGGACTTCAGTGTCCGTGACATGGTGGTGAAGTATGTGGGATGGCTAATGAGATGGAAGCCATTTTCCTGCCACTGTTAAGCAGTTTCTTGTCCAGGGTGAATACATTTAGCTGTGTGTAAAGTTTGGCACTCTGATTTGCCAGAAGTATCATCAGTAGTGATGATGATTAGAAGCCATTTTGCTTTGCTTTCTCCACACATAGGAGCTGCGTGCACTTTTGGCTGAACTGACAGCAAGATGCATCAAGGCCCACAATTGCATTTCATCCTTGGTGGCAGCAGTGAAAAATCTTGTGATTCCCCCAGTCCAATCCACCTGTGTGTTTTCACTTGGCAGGAGCTTACCTGGCCACATCTTTTGCAGTGGCTCTGCATTCCTCCTTGACAGAATGCCAGGGTGGCTCAGCTGCCCTTGCAGTCACCTTCCTTTATGATTCCACCTCATTTTGCTGAAGACAACATTATACTTTTTTGAGCTACATAGACAGAAGAGAGTGTGCTGATGAACTTAAGTACATCTAAGTGTGCATGTTCTACTGTGCAAACCTTTCATTTATTACTTTTTTTTTTTAATTAGAAACATATTTTACTTTGAGCATACCATTCATTAAACTGAAAGCTTGATCAGCATTTTGGTGATCTGTGAGACAGTGAACAGTGTGATGTTAAGCGGTGGTCTCTTCCAAGTAGTTAAAGCATTGTCAGCAGTTATCATAAATCAGATGTGATCTGAGCTCTGAGGGTAACTGCAGTTACAACATATCATTTTCTTCATAGATTCAGTGCTGCAATGATAAAAAAAAGGTTACTTATCTCCTTTAAAGCTTTTAAAGGAAAAAAGCTCACATATTTGTAGTTGAAAATGTTCTCAGCTCTAGCTAGAGAAAATGGATAGAAATGCTAAAAAAATAATGAATTTGGAGGGAGGAGAAAAAATCATAGAATCATAGAATGGTTTGGGTTGGAAGGGACCTTTAAAATCATGTAGTTCCAACTCCCCTGCTTTAGGCAGGGACACCTCCATCTAGACCAGATTGCTCGAAGTTTACTCTAAGCCAGCTTGGCTTTGGATGCTTCCAGGGAGGCAATATTTATAACCTCTCTGGGCAACCTGTTCCAGTGTCTCACCACCCTCACAGTAAAGAATTTTTTCCTAATATCTGGTCTGAATCTTCCCTTTCTGGTTTAAAACCATATCCCCTCATTGTGTTGCTACATACCCTTATAAAAAGTCCCTCCCCAGCTTTTATGTAGGCCGCTTCAGGTACTGGAAGGCCACTATAAGGTCTCCTCAGAGCCTTCTCTTCTCCATGCTGTAAAGCCCCATCTCTCTCAGCCTGTCCTCATAGGGGAGGTGCTTCAGCCCCCTGGTCATCTTTGTGACCCTCCTCTGGACCTGTTCCAACAACTCCATGTCCTTCTTGTGTTGGGAGCCCCAGAACTGGATGCAGTACTCCAGGTGGGGTCTCATGGGAGCAGAGTAAAGGGGCAGAATCACCTCCCTTGACCTTCTGCTCACACTTCTCTTGATTTAACCCAGGATACCAGTGGTCTTCTGGGCTGCAGGTGCACATTGCCAGCTCATGTTGAATCTTTCATCAACCGACACTGCCAAATCCTTCTCCTCAGGGCTGCTTTCAAACCATTCTCCACCCAACTTGTATCTGTTCTTGGAATTGCCCTCACCCAGGTGCAGGACCTTGTACTTGGCCTTGTTGAACTTCATGAGATTGGCATGGGCCCACCACTCAAGCCTGTTCAGGTCCTTCTGAATAGCATCCCTTCCCTCTAGTGTGTCAACTGCACCACTCAGCTTGGTGTCATCTGCAAATTTGCTGAGGGTGCACATGATCCCACTGTCCACGTTGCTTACGAAGATGTTAAATAACACCGGTCCCAACACTGATCCTTGAGGTATGCTAGTTGTCATCTGTCTCCACTTGGATACTGAGCTGTTGACAGCGACTCTCTGAGCGTGACCATCCAGCCAGTTCCTTATCCAGGGAGTGGTCCATCCATCAAATCCATTTTTCTCTAACTTGGTGACCAGGATGTCACACCGGACAGAGTCAACTGCTTTGCACAAGTCCAGGTAAAAGATGTCAGTTGCTCTTCCTTTATCCACTGACACTGTAACTCCATCATAAGAGGCCACCAAGTTTGTCAGGCATGACTTGCCCTTGGTGAAGCCATGTTGGTTACCACCATCTCCTCATCTTTATTTTCCATGTGCCTTATAATAAATCTTTCCCTAACTTCAATTGGTATTCAGTCTGTAAAATTAGGGAGGTAGCCGGTTTGGGAAGTAATTCTTAAAAGTGAATCTTAACACTAATGTTAGCACTTAAAAGTGAAAGACTGCTTCATATATTTGTTTTTCTCTCTTTTGTCCTAAAAGTCCAGCAACCCAAACTTCTTCAGTAAATCTTATGAGGGAACAGAGGAGAAATCTTGAAGGAAATCTCTGAAGGAGAACATTTTGTGAAACTGCAAAATACTTTTTTGAAATTACAGTTTAGGTTTCCTAGAAAGTTTCATTGTTATGTCTTCTAAATGACAAAAATATATATTTCCCTACTTTCTTAAATTAATTCTGAGTGAATGATTTTTTAGTAATATTTTTGAACATACCTGGCACATTTAACGTGGCCAGTTCATGCCAATATATGGGGCAAAATTCTGATGATCATAAAATGTACATTATGTGCTAATTTATTTCCTTGGCATCTTTTGGTTGCTTCTAAATTATGCCATTGGGAGGTTCAGAAACAAAAACAACAGATTAGATTTCTGCTTCATTGTACTGTGCTGGGAAGCTAAGCATACTATAGATAGGTGTCAACACTCTTAGGGGTTTTTATAGATAAATTCTATATCAAATTCTTTGATATAGAATTATATTCTTTGGCATAGAGGAAAAAGTTTAACAGGCATGTTCAACCTCAGATCTTTCAGAACAAGAATATGGAAACCAGTGCACAGAGCAAGGGGCTTAAATGTGATGATTTCATTATATATTTCATTGTATGTTCCTCCCAGAACAGGCTGTTCTGTCTTCTATGTATACATGTAAGACGGCAAACTCTGTTGCTTTTCCTCCAGTTTTGACTGTTTGGGTAACAGTTTTTCTTTCTCTGATCCCAAAAAATATTTTTGACTGCTAGAATGTGAGTATCTGTTTTGCCACAGGTTACAAATATCTTTCCAGAACCATGTTACTTGCCCCGGTTCTTGCAAATAAACATTTCCAGACAGAGTAAAATACAGTTGTTTCATATTTGCTCATACACAGTAATGAAACAAAGTATTTATTGCTGTTATCAACAATTTTTCTAACAGCTTGATTACAGTTCTTTGGCTGATATATATATTCTGTGATTTCCCATCAGAAAATTCCAATGAAAACCAGAAGAAGAAAGTAGAATTATTAAATATATATATTTTTTAAAAAATCTGATACTAAGTTGCTTTTTTTCCTCTTTTCCATTTCTTTCAGAATAAGTGATCGCAGTAGAGATAGTTTTCAACCTATTTTTTTAAATGTAAATGCAGTGTGCAATCATTAAACTGGAATCAAGAATGATGGTTAGATATTTATTTTTTAGATTATGCCTACAATTTTAATGACATGCTTCAACGTCTAAATTTAACCAAATTAGTTTTTAATCAGCAAGAAAAGAAAAGCCACTTACTGTGTTTATTAATTACTTTATTGCTTGTAAAAGCATCTAATAATGCAAGAGCTTATTTACAAAATGAAATCTTTAATGAGTTAAGTACATTTGGTTGCAGTCAGTAGTATTAGAATCAGTTATTTTCTCAGCAACTTTCAAAAAAGTATACAAAATGTACAGCAACTTGGATCATCTTTTGCTTTAGTGAGATGGAAACTAGAGCTTTGGTGAGTTTCTGAACACAGGGAAGGAAGTGATATTATGTGAATGAATTGCTTCAAACTCTTTTTGAGAATATTGAATAAAAGTTTTTGCGACAGAGGATGGCCACGTAGGGCTGTATGCAGTGCTGTCTTGTTAACACCCTGCTGCACAACCAGAACAGAGATGGAGGCCAGTTAAGATGCTTTGGCTGATAAATGCTTTTGTTTTCCCCACAAGATCACTGGAATACATTCTGTTTATACTCCAGGCTTCAGATGCTGTGGTGTGTGAGCAGCCTACATCATATGTTATCTCCTGGCCTCGTGGCCTCACTCCCTTTGCTGCTCTCACTGAGACAGCAAGTGCAGAACTGCTTCCCTGCTCCTCTGTTTTGGGCTGCTCATCCCTTCTTGCATGCTTATCTTCCAGATGACTTCTCTGTTGTGTCCACTGAATAAGCCCTAAAGGACTTAAAGATGCAAACAAGTTGGAAATTGTCCTGTGTTTAAGATAATGTTTGAAGTCACACTAGTGATTTCAAAGTAGTGTCAGTGGTGTACAGTATACAGCATTGGCCCTTAAGTCATTGTGGTTCCAAGAGCATTGAACAGTATGGATATATACATTGGTTAGCCTTGGAGAAGTTGGATAAGCAACTTGTCTGACTAATTCCCATGGAACTGAAATCATTGATGTTAGAAGAAAGAGCTTTGTTTCTTTACCAGGTGTACCTCATCATGATATTTAGAACTGCGTAGCGACCTGCTTTTACTTTATTCCGTTCATTATACAGTTCAGTGTCGTATCTCAGCCTTCAGTTTTCAAGTGCTTAGATGACTTTACTTTTCTACAGTGAAACCCATGATTTTGCTTGTAGCTTTGTTACTGTTTTAAGAGCCTCAGTCCTTAGAATCTCCCAAAGTAGGAAAAAGTAAAATCAAAATATTACAACATTACTTTTTGGTAGTATCATTAAATTTGTAATTTGTAGGAAAGATTAAAAATATTTGGAATTAGAGAAGAGTGTGATCCTACCTGAGATCTGTCATACGAGCTGTGGTGTTGCCAGAGACTGACAGCAGCACTCCTCTGATGTGCCTTGAAGCTCTTCCTGTGTTCCTGTTCTTCCTTCCCCAATTTGTTTCTTTCATTGGCTGCTGTTTAGCCTCTAGATTACACTGAGATGTGAATGCCACATGGAATCTAATCTTAATGCAGGGCTGTGTTTTGCTGTGAATGATTTCTGCATCCAAGGTGTACTTCCCTTTTGTAAATCCACTTGATGCTGGCTTAGTTATGTTGCTTGCATAAGTGCAGTGAATCTGCAGATATACTTTCCAGGCTGTTCCCTTCTTTCCCTATGGTTGCTTGGAATTTTTCACATTCTGAAGCTCTGATAATTCACAGTGTTTTTTTCCATTTTCTGATTGACTTTTCATGTTCACTTCTGTTTAAAAAAAAAAAAAGCAAAACACTGTTTCTATGCACAGTCTGCACATAAACAAAAGCTCGTATTTGACTTTTTTTTCCTGTCTGTACCACAGTGTTGGGAAAATGAGGGACATTAATGAAAGAGCCAGAGGAAAAACAAGTGCATTGCTGAATGTTCAGCAGCATGCATCTCTTCTGTCTCACTGGAGTTCAGGGGTTCAAAGGTGGGGGCAGAGCTGCCTTGATGAGAGCATGGGGTGCAGAGAGGAGAGATGGAGCAGATGGGATGAAAGATTCAGAAAACATCATTTCATATGGTAGTGAAGAATTTTGTAACTGCACATTTAAACTAACACTTCTGAGTGCTAGCCAACCTGCCTTTGTAGACCATCAGTTAGATCTTTCTCTTTGCATATTGAAAGTATTTTCATTTGCAGGCACTGTTTGGTTCTGAGAGCAAGGCCATTAAAAACAGTTTATAGTTTAAGATCCACAATAAAATAGCAAGATTCACAATGCTTGCCAGCTCCTGTGATTTCATGAAAATACTCCATTTGGTGCTTTTTTCTCTAAGGCACAATTTCTGGAGAGAAGCATCTTTGCAAGAAACCCATCTCACACATTCAGGAACCCCAGAGTTATAAATTTTTGGAAATTTGTATGGTACAAACCCTAAAAAGCAGTGTGGCTTTGTTTTTTAATCTTGTGAGTTCCAAAGCTGTTCTCGTGGCTATATATTGATCATGAGAAGCAGTAATATTATTCATAATATTGTCTTCTTTCTTTTATGAAAAAAGGAAGAAAAAGGCAGCTAGGTTGCAGTTTACTTCTTAGCATTGCTTTTCAAAGTCTGTTATTCTACATACAACCAATATGTTTTAAATGAACAATTTTATTTTTGTGAAATTAGCCTATAGTTATACAATCAGAAAAGCATTGTTAAAATTTTTAGTTTTGTCTGTTTTAATATTTATTTATAAAATAGCTGCTTCAGCATGAAATTAAGGAAAGGAAGAATAATGCAGTTTTAAACTACAGGACTTTCCTTAATGATTTTGGATATGAAAAGGTTTGCTTAGGAATATATTTTATCATTTTGTTGTAAAGATACAGACATGCATTCGTATAGAGTAGCTGAATATCATTTCACACAGAAATATAACAGTTCTTTTTTTTTTTTTTTTCTAAATGAATATGCAGTTTTCTTTTCTTGATAACTTATTAAGTTGCTAAATAGAAGCCCTGTTAGACTTACTAACATACTGACGGTCAAGAAATAGCTTTAAACATTTCTCTGTATGCCAGCTACTAACTATACCTGAAAAATAACAAGCATGTTAATGACAAGATATTTCAGGAACGTGGACTTTCTTTTATAATTAATAAGTATTATTGGTACCAAAAAAAGCTACCTGGGGAAACTGGGGAGAAATCCAAACAGCTTCCAAGTAATAAGAAACAAAGCAGTGCTTCTTAAGAGATATGGAACAACCTCACTGCCAGCTGGGATCCTGCCACTGCAGCCAAATCTGGCTTTTCAAAAATGTTTTCCTGGCCACAACGAATGCTTCAGAGACTGATTCAGGTCAATGTGGCATCCATCAGTAATCTGTGCTTTTCACATTTAACCTTCTAGAGTCGGTGGTCAAATAGTTTTCTGCCAGTATGTTTTCTTTAATTTGAAGGCAGAAAATGATGTAGAATTGTTTTGGATATAAAAAAAAAATTATAGTGGAGAACCCAAATATTATAGTTTAAGTATATATAAGAAATAAGATGGGGCTTCATGACCATTACTTACTAAAAAAGAGTAAAGCTAATACCAAATAGATCTGTATTGATCAAGGATAAATTTAGATGGAATACAAAACAAGGTTTCTAATTATTGAATAAGTGTTGCCTCTGAAGAGGCAAAAAAACCACAAAGTAGGTCCAAGAAAGAAATGACGGAGATGATGGAGATGTTGCAGCTGCCCTGACCACACAGAATTGGATTCTGAGGAATTGTCATTGCCCTTTGGCCTGCAAGAATTGTTTTACTGCTATGTTTATTGCTATTAATATTATTAATAATAATTATCAGTAATTGTTATTGCTATGTTTGTTCGATGTTACTTAAGGAACTAGGTGGAACTACTTAAGGAACTTTTGAGCTCCATGCCTGTGTGAAGGAGACTGTGTTTGAGGTGCAAAGCCTGCAGTCTGCTGAGGCAGCTCCACATTCAGCAGCACTCCCAAGCCAGGGTGTTGGCAGAGCCAGAATGGACCAAGAAATAACTGACATTTCTCTTCCTTGCAGTCCCTTTCTTTGCCCGCTGGGATCATACTGGTACTGTGCAGTAGAAGAGTCAGATAACTTATACTCATCCTTCCTCTGGTTTTGCATCACGACCCCCAGGTTATTACATAAACACGTCTACTAACTGCCTTATTCTGCTCTTAGCTATAATTGCTCCCACAAATAATCAGTGTGAGCTGAAGCCAGTCTGTCATTTTCTGCATGATTGTGCTACAGAGGGGTGTCAGTGAGTCACTGAGTCATGGCCCTGTGCTAAATCTGCCTCTTGCCAAATGGGTGTCTGGTCTGGGTAATGGAAGTAGGAAGGAGAGGTAACCGATTTGTATCTATCCCTAATGCAGATTATTGCCACAAGAAGGTTAAGTTAAGAAGTTTTGGTTTTGTTTTAATTTTGTACATTTCAAAGAGGCAAAATCTTTATCTTATGAAGTGGAAATATCAGTATGTTTTTAGTCTGCCGTTTTACAGTAAAGTGGAATATTCTATAGCCTGGGCTAGATTTTCATTTAATTATAATTCAATGCATCCTCTAAAGCAACATTTTAAAATGCAGAAATAACGTATGTCATATTTAAATAGCAGTACTAATGGATTTCAAAGGATTAAAATAACAGCTTAGTAAGAATTAGCTTCGTTAATGAGGTTGCAGTATTGCAATATGGGAAGTTTTTCTCTTACCAAGAGGAAGAAGCCTCATGAAGGAGTTGTGTTGATGGCTAAAATTAGATGTGACTTTATTGCAGTGAGAATCAATGAGATCTCAGAAAAGAACAGCCACACTCGCTCAGACTTTAGGCAAGCTGGCGTTTTAAAGGCTAGTTGTTTCTCTGTCACTTGCCCGGGACTGGAAAAGTCAACATGAAGGGAAGCTCTGATTTATAGTGTAGTTGCCATAACAGTAACTGTGTCTTTATCTTGATGATTTTGCCTTGCTAGGAAGAAATCTTTGCACAACATTCATTAAAAATGGCAGGTTTTATTTGCTAACTTTGAAAGTGTGCTGTAATGTATTGGCAGTGCAGAAGTATTACAGATGAAGAGAAGATAAAAGATGTTTGGTGATTTAACTCTCTATTGATTGCAAGCTGAATTAATTTTTATTAAGCCTAATTAAAGCATGAGCCAGCAAACAAAACAGTTAAGTATCTCCTAATCCATTTTTAACAGTGATCTTAGCACCCCCAAGCATTGTTATCGTATTATAGATAGATTGTTTGTATACACACATGTAACTGTGTATGAACTGTTCGCCATGGGTAATGCATTTCCCTGTTCCTTCCTGCACCCAGACCCCCCAGATCTGCTTTCTGTTTCCATTTGTTTTACAAAACCTGGGAGCTGGCTTGGGAAAAGCAAACATTGCTGGAGTTTGCTAGCGTTGGGAATGGACAGTTATTCAATGCAACAAGTTGATGCTTAGAATAAAAGCATTCATGGCTGACAGAAGGTGAATGCAGACAAATATCAGAGGGAAACAGAACCATTCTCTAATCACAAACAACATCTCTCCTTTCATTGTTCTTTGTGGTGTGGCCCTGTCTAGAAACCTCAATCAAGGATGAGGTACTGACAGTCTCCAGATGTACAGTCCCTGCTCCTGAGGCTCACTGATGGCAGGTTTCTCTGGCAGAGTTTGTCTGTCCTGTGCTGCCTTGTTTGAAATGTTCCTTTTCCTCTGAGGGAAGGAGCAAAGTGTGTTCTTACTCAAAAGCAACCATTGCAGTGAGCAGTGGTTACAGGGAACTGATGGTGTAAGAGGGCGCATGGCTGATGTGAAAAGAAGGAAGGGGGGAAGAGGAAAAACTTTGAGGTCTCCATAAAGAATAGAAAGTTGGAGGTAGCATCTGTGCTTACTTAACCACAGCGGCAGTCTTCTCCATATTTACATGCACATTTTGCACAGGATAATATGCCAGTATGACACCCTTCACTTGTGACCGAATTAGCCTTTAAGTTAAAATCACATAGACTCTGCAGGTTACTTTTGTTTTCTGTTGCCAAACAACTCAGTGGCCTGCCTTTGTTATACTGCAGAAAACCTTCCTGAGTAGGACTAAAGAGTGCAGCACAGACTGGTACAATACAGGTGTCAGTGTTGAGCTGATATGAGAGGATAAGATGCTTATTTTTAGGATGTTTAGACAAAATGGGCTTTTAGAAGAGAAAGTATATCTTTGTATAATTATTTAGAAAATTTTCTTTGTTGCTGTTTATCCTTTTTGTAGTCAATTGGAAAGGTCCAACTTTGTCCTTTGTAAGTCTGAAGTAATTCTGGTTGGAGAAGAAAAGCAGATAAGAATGCTTTGTTTGTGTCACACGAGAGAGGGTCAGCACAGGTGATGGTATGGGTAGACAAGTTAGTAGAAGTTTTGAATGCTTCTGATGGTTAGGAGGATAAGTAGGGAATGACCCACAGAAAAAAAGTCAAGATCTTGGTTTAAAATACTGAAAAATATAATCCCAGAAATACTCAAAAGTAAGGTATTTCTGGCTTCACATTGGACAAAGAAGTGGAAAAGTTAAATCCTTATATCTACAACAGTTGAAAATATTTCTGTTATCCCACACTTAGGTGTCCCATTCAGGATTAAATTAATAATATTGTAGTACAAATAGGCATAAAGAATAAAATTCCATCCCAAAAGATCAGTCTGAGCTGTTTTACATATAGAGAGCTCCAACAAATTTAGTGAATGACAAATGATAAAATGACACCCTTGCCAAGAGTTCACGAGTTCATTTGCTTGAATGGTGCTTAGTTCAGCTGATCAAAGTTTTTCTGTTCCTGTGTAGAACACACAGAAACAGCAGTTAAGCAAAAAAAAAAGAAAAAAAAAAAAAGGTTCAGTGTCTCAAATAGAATTTAGTATGTTTGGCTCCTGATACAAGTTGCATCAGCTATCTCAAGATTATAAATGATAGTGGGATACATTTGATGGTGCTTCAATAAAGAATAACACTGAGGTAACTGCAGGCATGCAGCTTTTAAGATGCACGTTTAAAAATTTGTCTTTATGCCTTTGTAGCGTGCGCCTGCAGGAAAACTAGTTAAAGGGCAAATAAGCATTATAAAAGAACTAACTGGAAAGCTTATTCTCACAGTAATTGAGAGAAATCTGTTATGAGCGTTGAATCTGCAAAGTAATTTAAATATATTATTTCATGCTAAAATTAGAGTCTAGAAGGTGCTGGCAAATTGCCCTTGTTAAATATTGTGGCGCTGTTCTTCGTCTCTTCTTTTACATTTGTACATCAGCAATTTCATTTCTAGAGGAGAGCTAGACACAAGGAGATCATAAATTTTTTTCCAACTTACTTCTTGAAGGAAGGATACTGGCGTCTGGCTTCGCATAGGTGGGTGGTAAAATCTTAGAATCATAGGATCACCAAGGTTAGAAAAGACCTCTGAGATCATCCAGTCCAACCGTCTACCTACCACCAATATTTCCCTATTAAACCATGTCTCTTAGTACAACACCTAAACCTTTCTTGGACACCTCAAGAGATGGTGACTCAGCCACCTCCTTGAGCAGCCCATTCCAGTGCCTGACCACTCTTCTGGAGAAGAAATTTTTTCCTACTGTTCAACCTGAATCTCCCCTGGCACAACTTGACACCATTCCCTCTTGTCCTATTGCTAGTTAGAGCCTACTCCCACCTTTCCACAACCTTCTGTCTTCTCCTGTTACCTGCCCTTACTCTCTCAAATAGCTCAGAACCAATTGATCTCCGGAGTAGACTGTAGTCATTAGGTGTTCCAGCAACAATTTTTGCCTTTTTCTTTGTGATCAACAACTCTGGCTTCCCCTGCTTCTCCTTGGACACCTTCTCCATCATGCTACTGACCTCACAGCAGCGTAACACCATTTGTTCCGACCTATTAATGAAAATGGATCGAGACGCATAGGTTGCACCTAAACATTTCCCCTGAAGCACTGTATCTCAGAGATCTCAGAATCTGCTAAGTACTAGCAGAAGAATGGAAAGAAGCCCTCTTTCAAGTGAAGCATGCCTCACAAAAGCATTAGTTGGTTTTCTTCTTAACAAACATAGTGAGACTTCTTGATTTTATTGAATGTAGTTTGTTTACATGTAATTTGAGCAGACAAATATTCTTTACAGTTCCTTCATGTCTAATTGATGTCATAGCAGGAGGGAAGTAAAGGAGAAAGCATTGCTGTTGCATAGATAGTACCATAAATCGTAAAATATGGAAAAAACCAGTGCTCCTTTAATGCTCTCACTCAGAGTTTATGTGGAGAACAACCTATTGAGTAGAAGGTTATAATTCCACAGATTTCTATGTATTGTTAAGAGAGAATTGTCTAGTCGAACAAGGCAATTTTCTCTTTCAAAGACATCTTTGTAAATGAAAATCAATATAGTTGTTAATGATAATAGGTTTCCAACACTAATATGAATGTACCTGGTAATTTCTATGCAATTGAGTGATAAAAGCAAGTTCCATTATACTTAATCGCTTTTTTTTTTTTTTTTTTTGCCCTCTTCATAAAAGTGGCTCTGGGAAACTCTTGGGAATCTTGGGTTAGCCCAAGGTAGACAGCTTCTAGTTAATTGTGTTTATAATCTGCTTCTGTTTTTTTTTCTTTTTGAATGCTGGCAAAATCTCTAATTCAGTCTCTGCAAATGTGTATCACTAACCTCTGGAACTTTGCACTGAGTTCAGCTTGTCACCAGGAGCAAAACAGACTTCTGTGGGATGTCATCAAAGCAAATGGAAAGTAGCTGTTTCCAATTAAATGCTGTGACAGTACTGCGAGGTTCCTACAAGCCTGAATTATATTTCAAAGAATGAAAGGAGCCACTTTAAACTGAACAAAATCAATCAAGATCTTTAAGTGCAGTTTCTATGTATATATACAGTTGTTTGCTTGCTTGTTTACTTATAAAATTGCTGCAACAAATGCTGTAGCAAATAATACACATGCTCCTTTTTGATACCCGGATCAGCCCCAAAATTGTTTGCAAAATACTGACAGCAAAAGCATCACTCTAAAATGGATTTGGATACTGCTATCTTCTATTCAGTGGAGCATAGCATCAATAATTGCTGTGAGTTTTTACAGACAATAGCATTTAAAACAATCCTTGATTCACCTAACATCTGTGATTTATTATAAGTCAGCTGGAGGTGCCAAAGCAGCAGAAGCAAAGGATTGCTTTTTAAAAGATTTGTATAGGTATGTGTCTGCCTTTTTCCTCCGTGGCTGTCATCAACTCCAGTAAATTCCAGGAAAGGTTTTACAGGAAAGAGATGGGGCCCAGGTAGAAAAATAATCATCAGTGAGATGGACTTTCATTTATGTCGCTGCAGATTGGTAGATAGGTCACTGACAGCTGTTGCCTATCAGTTGTATCCTGCATTACTGTAGACTGCCTGCTCTCTTGCCCTCTATGTCAGCCAGTATTTATTCTTTTTGGCCACCCGTGTAGAAGTCTCCTTTTTTTTTTTAAAGAAAGGAACTTTCTTTAAATTGGTGTGTCATGAAGCACTGAGGTACTGCTTTTCCACCGCGTGCTTCTCCACAAACTATACTGATGTTTTTTCCCTTTGGCACACTGTTTGTACTGCTTGTTTACTGGCAGTCCTACTGGCAGCCTCACCAATAAATCAGTTGATAGTAATATTCAGAGAATTAAGTAAAAAGACCAAGCAAATGGAGTTTTCACCGTAGCAGTCTTGTGTGATTATTACTGTAGACATCTTGCAGTGATTTAATCTGTTTACTAGAGACAGAAATGTGTAGCCATTGCAAACTGTCTATAATAATTAGTTCACGATAACAAAGTTATGCTTGGATGACTGCAATGCAGAATCCTGTGTGCATTTTTATGGAAGATATTAGCAATGATGAGTTAGATGAAACTGAGCTAATCCTAATATTCTCTATTCTATTTTTGTTTTATGAGTTGTCAACTTAACCAATGCAATAGAAATTACGTACACAGTTATTTCTGATACTCTTTGAATGGAATATCAGTGGCAGGTAGTGAATGTGTGCTGACCTTTTGGAGAATGAGGCAGGTGGCAGTGGGTGGTTCCTCTAGACCTTGCAGTTGGAGATATACGTCTGTGTGTGTGTATCTCTACAACCCAGTTTCTCTGACAAGGCTATTTCTTGTCTTCCTTGAGGTCTGGACTTCAGATATCTAAGGGAATAACCACAGTTTCTCTTTCAAGTCCATCTTGCCTATGGTGGAAGGTTTTCTACTATGACTTTTTTCCACTAACATCCATTTTCATGACATTTTTGTTTCTGATGCAAGTTCACTGTGATCAGTCTAAGAGCTTTTTTGAACTCTAAAACCCTGCCACTGAGATGAGACAAATAACTGCTATTCTTTGCATATCCTGCAGGAATCCTGGAAAGCGTCTTCCAGGGTCTGCAAAGTGGTTTGCCAGGAAGCAGCAAGATGCTTCACTTTTGTTGAAGGAACACACTGAAGGAAGTGTGTTGTCTATTGATTAGATGCTGAATGTATGCACAGGTGATGTAATCATTTCTGAGTGAGATTTACCACTGATTTTCTACAGACATAGCGGTGCTTCCCATTGTCTAATACAAAAATAGATATTGCCTTCCTTTAAAATGGAGTGTGGCTTGCATGAATTTTGAAGAGGTTGAAGGAGGGTTCAGCCACCAGCTGATATGGTGAACTGCATGAAGGTTTTAATGCAGTGGTTCAAGACAGAAATAGGAGTCAGAGTCACAGTTACATAATTTGAAGTTCACTGAGCATTTTCCCTGAAAAGGTGCCTTCTGGAGAAAAGTGCACATACGTCATAGACTTATTCCTGCTCTCATATGGCCCCCCCTAAAGAACACAGTAAATACAGCAACACTCGGCCCAGAGCTTTACAAATCAATGGAGCTGAGCTCCCCTTTTCTGCTCCCCCTTTTCCAACTGCCCATGTGCGATTCTTCCCAATCCAATAGCCATTTCTGCAGTTCTGTGGTGGTAGTCAGCTGCTCAGAGGTTTCTTCCTGAGAAGGATATCTGGTGTATTTGGGGATTTGAGAGCCAGGTGAGAGAACACCAGGTGGGTGTTCCCTAATACAGGAGAGGAGCAGACTTTCCTGGACTCTGCTCCAAAGAGGCTGCTGTGGGACTAGAAGAAGTGAAGAATAAAGAGCCAATTTTTTCAGCAGTGACTTGTAGTGGATGGAGGCAGGTTGTGTGGGGCAGGTGGAGGTTAACAGAGAGGAGTGAGCTGTGGGAACCACAGAGCTCTCGCTTGGCTCAGCTTTGGTCTGCCTCTCCTTTTGCCAAAGCTTTTCTGGTGGAGCAGATGCCAGGGGAAGGGATTTGCATGTCTGACATCTTTCAGTCATTTTTAAAGCAAAGCCAGGAGCAGCTTTTTTGGAAGTAGAGAGAGCTTAAAAATAATGAATTTTCTGCTATTCTAGAACTGTCCCATTCTCACTGATTTTGTTATTTGTTTAATAATTCTTTTCATATGGAAAATGTCAGTGCAAGTGGACCTTCAGGCATTTGTTGCTTACACACAGGTTAGCTGAGTGGCACTTTAGTCTCATTAAAATACAGGGAAAATACAGATCACGCATTGCCTTTCGGAGGGAATGTACCTCCAAGCCAACCATGCCACAGAGGACTTTGATGTAAGAGCATTCTTTTTTTTTTTTTTCTTTTTTTTTTTTCTTTTAAATAAATGAGCATTGAAAGGCAAAGACAAAGACCACACAAATAGTTATATTTCATTGTTTTGTGGTGAGCCAGTATGTCTGTTATCAGCTATCTTTTTAAATAAATGTGGTTGCAAAGCTTTCAAAAGGACAGTCTACCTGGCTGAGCAGTTAGCTGCTCTAGATTTTACATTCATTGGTGTCACTGCTCATTCCAGGGCTGCAACCCAGCTGATTAGAGGTGACAGAGGATTTACCTTTGTCTTCTCGAGTGCTTCAGAACAATAGAAAATTAGATTTCCTTAGAAACTGAATGAGGAGATGTGCTGCCCTGTTGCTTTGTTTTGCACAAGTAGGCTTTTCTATTTTAAGTATTGCTATCATCATTTCTCTCTCTATACGTCTGGTTTTATAATGTAAGAAACATCCTTAGCTATGATCAGTTACCTGTTACTTGCAGCTGCAATTGCAATTCTGCTTCTCCTGGAGATCATCCTTGTTTGTGCTGACCCGATTTCTGAATTCTTTGGAAAAAGTTAAATCATAGCATTGTAGAATGGTTTGGGTTGGGAAGAATCTTAGAGACCAGTGAGTTCCTACCCCCATGCCATGGGTAGGGTCACCTTCTACTTGACCAGGTTGCCCAAAGCCCCATCCTGCCTGGCCTAGAACACCTCCAGAGTGGGCGCATCCACAGCTTCTCTGGGCAGCCTGTGCCAGTGCTTTACCACACTCACAATGAATAATGTCTTCCTAATGTTTAATTTTAAACTACCATCTTCTAGTTGAAAGCCATTACTCCTTGTCCTGTCATCACACCCCCTGATTAAGAGACCCTCTCTGGCTTTCCTTTAGGCCCCCTTTAGGTACTGGTAGGCTACTATGTGGTCTCTTTGTGATGCCAGTAAAATCATAGTCCTGCAGGCATACACACATCTCTAACTTGCCTTGTTTATTTTTCATGTTATGTGTATTTGCATAGAGGCATTTAAGTTGGGCCCTTGATGAAGCTGACTTACTAACTGGAGTGGCTGGAATTCCTTCATGCTGCTCTTCAGGTGCTTTTTTGCTAAATCTGCAACCCTTCTCCAGGCTCTGGAGATCTGTTGCTGCTCTGACATCAAACTGGTAGGAGCTGGATGGATTGAGCTTCCCTTCCCTCAGCAAGTTCAGTTTAAAGCCCTATCTACCAGCTTGACAAGTCTGTGACCAAAAATGCTTTTCCCGTCCTCTGACAGATGGACCTCATCAGTCCTCAGCAGACCAGGTTTCTCAAAGCAAGTCTCATAGGCAAGCCCCTGGCTGTGATAGCAGTCCTGTAACTGCTGTCCATTCGTAGATTTATCAGATTTGACCAGTCCGTGCTGGCTTGCCCTTGCAAATTTCCATTCTTCTATGTTACTGCCCCCTTCCCTTCTGTGTTTGCTGGGAAGGAGTTTTTGGCTGTTTGGCTACAGGCTGTGGGTCCACTGCAGACTGTGCTTGGAACTAGCTCTCTACCTCATACTCAGCCTCCCTGATGTCGTGCAGCCTTCTCTCTGCTTCCTGATGCTCAGACACCCATGCAGGAGGCCCTCCATTTGGGCACACCTTTTGCACTCAGGTCTTTGGTGTAGGAGAAAGACCTGGGAGCTTCCTGCACTCTGAGCTGTGCACTGTGGCCTCTCCCTTCATGAAGCTGCAACAGGAGTCTTCAAGGCAATTTTTTTTCCATATTCTGGGATCTCAGAGAACATATGTTTGCTCCAACACCATTTCTGTATTGTGTGGAAAGGAAAATATTCTGGTTATGGGAGATGTTTGACTCTAACACAAAGACAATTACTGCATGGGCTATCGTGAACACAGGAAGCTTTCCTTTACCCTGACGACGTGTGAAGAGCATGTGTGCGCAAAGTTTTTGATACAGGATGGATGTAAGGATTGTGTCCCTTTGTTCTGCTCTCCCATGGCCCTGCAATGAGCCTGACTCAGGGCTGCCAAAGCAGGCATTTGGCATAGGGGACCTCAAGCAGAAAGCCTCCCCCTGCATACAGTCTGTGAACCAGTCTGTAGCCATTATCGCTGCCGTCATCTCCTGAAGTGATGGTCAGCTCTTTCTGGCTGTTTGCTGGCTGCTGTGTACCTTTACTTGAGATGCAGTGGGCTGTTGGCACGATGCTCTGTGCTCAGCATTGCTCACTGTGCCTTCCCTGGGCAGTGGTGCTCTCCTAGTCCAATACCACAGCATGGCTCCTCTTTTTTTTATTTGAACCGTGTGTCCAGCCCCACACAGACCATGACTAATACAGCACAAGACTCCTCTTGATTGAGTCGCTTAATAGTCTTTGTAACAAATAGTGCACAGCTGAGGTACGACAGGGCTCTTGAATCACTTAAGGTATTTTGCTTGCTTCTGTGTGCATGGGTAACATATGTGAGGATTCAAGGCTTAGTTCTGATCCTACTAACGTAGCATAAGACTTAATCCTGTTCCTACTATGGTAGATTTATCGGAGCATGACTATTAATGCTCTAAAACTGACTGAGAGACCGCTATGCGTTCCAAACAGACAGCAGCCTGGAATCCACTCCTACAGCTACCATGGGAGCAGGAAACAGCGCTGAATAATAAGAGGGAGCAGGGAATTTACAACAATTAAGCAGCAAGCAAAATGGATGGAAATTGATAATGTGCCGCCTGCATTAATGTTAAGTATTTCCCTTGCAAGAATAAAATGAACACTGTGAACATTCATTTTAAAATATTAAGACTATCTTATTGGGGTACTTATATCACGCATTTGGGACTTGCTTTCTGGTTTTATATCTGAAATAAGAATCTTGGCACGAGAAAAGCTAATGAAAAGGAATAATGATAGTTAAAAATAGAAAGTCTGGAAAATTACTCCTTGTGTTCTTCCTTCTTTGTCCCCTTCCAATCTGCAGTGCTGCTCTGGTGCTGCAGAATGTTCTTCCTTTCCTATTCTCTATGAACTTCATTGATTGCAGTAAGTCCCTCTGTAGAGTTCAGCCCTATATGAGGAGTGATTTAACTTGGAAAGTATGGCCTCTGGCCACAGTTCATAGTCTTTTGGTAAATTGCAGAGGATAGCTGTGCTGCTCCTCACAGAACCTGAGAAAGGATTTGCCATCCAAAAAAATTATGACTCCCTGATTTGTTCCAAGAAAATAGTAATTTGCAGCTTCCAGGACAAATATTGCATTTGTTGCCTGTCCCAATGTGGGTTTTTGTTTTTTCCCTCTGGATGCTTTGTGTCTGTGTGGGCTAGGAGGGAAGGATGGGGTCGCCTGAATTTTGCCCTAATCAGATAAATGGGCAGCTGCTTGCAGCTCTACCTGTGTGCTCCCAATTGTGAAGAAGCAATTCCAGGGTCTCTGATTGATCTTATGGTGGCCAAATAATATGGCACATTAGTCCTCCCTTTAAATGGAGGGATTTTATTTGTACATCCCTGTAGAACATGAAGCATGCTTGGACTGATATTTAAATAATCAGCAATTACAATGATATATGCAGATGATAATCTTGCAGATTCATCCCCTCGGATGAATCCCATCCCATCGTGGCTGTCTGCATCACCCCTGTCCTGTTGATGTGTTGCTGAGTGCTGGTTGACACCCTGCTTACAGGGGTACAGGTATAGACACAGAAAGCTGAGCAGTCTTTCTTTGCAGCTGCTCCCAGTCTCCTCACTGGAAAACACAGCACAGGTAGAAAAATTCCTTAAGGATCCATTTGGGCTACAGAGCTGCCAGCTGGATCATGCTGATCTAGGCTAAGGTCTTCTAAGCATGCTGAAGTCATTTTCAGTTTTCCATTGCAGAGGAGGTTAAAAAAAAAAAAAAGCTGGAAAATCAATATAATTCATGTTTTCCATAGGAGACAATGGACAGATTGTATTTTTTAAGGTCAAACAGATGTTTCTTCAAGTGTTTTTTGGGGAGCTTCTTGATCCATAAAAAGGGAGTGAGAAAATATTTAAAGAGGAAAAATGTTTCAAACAGATTAAGAGTATATTTTTGCTTTATTGTAAATATATTAAGCTGTCATCTAGAATGAAAAACATTTAGCTTTGATATAGCCAATAAAATCCCATCATTTCAAAGCTATCTTCCTTGTTCATCTTACATGGAAGTAGGGTGAACTTTCTAAGCCATAAATGGGGAAAAGAAGAAAGAATACAATCCTTGTTAGTAGCTGTTGGAAGATGAGATTCTGTTTTGGTATCTACTGCTTCAACTTGAAAAGACACATGCTAAAATACTTAAATAGTTGTGAAAACAAAAATTCTGACAGTACTATTTAAAATCTCTTTACTTAGAGAAATGGAGAGAACAAGCTATGTGCTACGTGAATAAGGCAATGCATGGACGGGGTGTCAGAGCTGTCAGCAGAATATATTCATTCATTTTGGCACATTCCAGTTTGCAGGTGCAGCAAAGTGTGGGTTTTGTGTATGGAATGATGGAGTAGGTATTATTCTGATTTCTGGTAAATATGTTTGCACTGGGGTGACAGAAAGACCATCTTTCACTCCTGAGTATTCAGACCAGAGCTCAGTGTAGAAAGCACCAGCTACTATTTTGTGCTTATACAAAATCTGGTGTGCAAGAGCCCATGTATAAAATAAATAGTTTCTTTCTGGCTCCAAAGCTCAGAGTAGCCAGTGCATTCAGCCTTTAGGTTAGGTAGCAGATGAGGTAGCTACACTTGTTTGCAGTACTGTGTTCACCAGGAACTGATGCTGACAATCCTAGCAGCCTGCCATATCTGATACAGGCTGAGGGCATGATGCATCCTCATCCGTGTTCTGGCAAAGGCAGCAGTTTAATATACCTCGATCTGTAAGGTTTGCGAAGATTTTATTTAAAGAGCACTCTTGTGTGCCCTCTGCATGTTCAGCATCAGATAAGAAGCTTTATAACTCTGAATTATTTATAGGCTGGTAATACAGTATATCTGACCTTTTTATGGTGTGGCATTGTGCAGAGGGGAATGCAGTATTTTAGCACCAGGGTCATGCATGCAAAGCACAATCTTGCTGTTTCAGTTGTGATACCCACTAGCTTTGCTCTCTCCTAGCCAGTTTTCTGCAATGGTATTTCTTGTGTTTTATGCGTGAACTGAGAGCAAGCGTTGCAAAAAACTTCTTGCACATTTTGAATGAGAGCTTTCCATTTCAGCTGTGATTGATCAAATGCAGGGCTATAAAACCAACTTAGCTGTAGCCATTCTGCTCATTCTTATGGGATGAGCAACAAGGCCCATATTTCCCAGTTTATTGAACTTGAGCAATATTTTTTACCTGCTCTAATGCAAGTATGTGGAATTGAATAAAAGTGACATTTTAGTCCCATGAGTCACTGGAACAGTAGTGGAATAAGATTTTACCTATGGCATAGGAAAGCTAAAAAGTATTTTAGTGTGATGTTCTGGTCTGAACTCACAAGCATATCATAAATCCGCATGCATTTCTTGAGTGCTGTATATTGGTTTCAGATCTGATTTGCACATTTACTAGTTCGTAAAAAATATAACCCCACACCTTTTAAAAGCATCCTCATGCTTTTAAAATATCCCAGATATCTCTCGTTTGGGATAGCTCATGCACGTACAAACTCTGCTGTTTTTCCATAGCATTAATGTATTAAAATATTTCTCATCAGGTTGCTATTTTTTTATACCTGCTGGCTTTAGAATGTGCCATATAATTGCTGTTTGCTTCTACTTCATGTCAACCTAATTTCTTTGTTCCATCTTCCAACATAAATGTGAAATACACGTGGTCTGGAAATTTGCCTCTTTTTCATTGTAAGAGACACAGAGAGCAATATAGAGATTACTGACAGACAAAAAGCCAGGTTCTGAACATCTGCGTGCCACTTTGGAGCAGCTCAACCCAGAAGAGCTCCTTTCTAGAGAGCTCTTCTTCCTGTTCCTAGGAACAGGAACTGGACACCCTAAACAGCAAGGGTGTGCATTTACTTGCTTTCCTCTCAAACTTGTTAGGATTTTAAAGGCAGAATAAAATGGTAATGTCTTGGGTGGGTTCCTGTCTACTCCTCTTGTCCTAGAGTTACATCAGAAAAATAGGGGCTTGAGCTGCACGCAAGGATTTAACCTTAATGCATTGAACTTGTGGAGGATTTGCACTGCAGACCTGAAGGTAGACTGAGGCTTTAAAGCATTCCTCAGGTTCAGGCAGCACAGATAAATTGAGCAGTGATAGATGAATCAAGCAGAGGTATCGCTCATTTGTGCACTGCTTTTCAGTAGGACCTTTTTGCTTATCTAGGACGGTAAAAATGGGGTATTAAAGGTTCAGACTAAGCAAACCACAGATGTGAAAATGACAACTGCACTCTGTCATTGAGTTTAGCATTGTAAGGATGTAATGTGAATCAGTGAATGAGAGCAGACTAATGACTGCATGTAGGCAACTTTAGAACATCCCTAAAATGCTGTTAGATTTTTAGTCTCTCTTTTTTTATATTTAGTTTCTTTTAATTTGTCACAAGACCTTTTCCCCTTTGAAACCTTGCACTACAGAAGTCTGTTGCTCTTCAACAGAAGTGCTGTGGACTTGCAGAGAACTTATTCCTGTAGGTGGAATGGTTCAGGGGTTCTTGGAGCTCCTGTCTGTCTAACTACAGCCACTTTCAGCACTTGGCCTCCCAATTTCAGCATATTGTGGAAGTTATTTCAGTGAAAGCTTTAAGGTTGTTTTGTAACCTTTATTCTATCCATCACAAAGCACACTGTGTGTCATCTTCAGAGAATATGGTAAGAAGTATGATGAGGCCCAGCTCTTAAATGAGATAAGGATTGAATATCTTTCAATATTGTGCAGATTTTCTTTTCTCTTTCTCTTTCTCTTTCTCTTTCTCTTTCTCTTTCTCTTTCTCTTTCTCTTTCTCTTTCTCTTTCTCTTTCTCTTTCTCTTTCTCTTTCTCTTTCTCTTTCTCTTTCTCTTTCTCTTTCTCTTTCTCTTTCTCTTTCTCTTTCTCTTTCTCTTTTTTTTCCAATTTGCTGGATTTTTGTCTGGTTTTATTTTAACTGTTGAAACGTCTGGTGAACTTGCACCTCATGGGATCATGAGGAATTGTATGTGCTCCTAAATTGGGCTATTTTAGGGGCTGGAATGGTTCATAGTGAAACTTAGTGGACCTGTTGCCCTATCTGTGGTACAACAAATGCCCAGGCCTGGTAACAATATACCAACATTGTGTCCTTCATACTTTGAGCCCAGAATGGTTTTCCTATATGGGTGTTTGCAAGGTGCCACGCAAGTAGGCAGTCTGCAGCTTCTGCCCACAGCACTGTCACTGGGGAGAAATTGATCTGCTGCTGCAGGTGTTCGGATCCTTACCTGCAGAATGAAAGTATGAAGCCAAAGCCAAACAAAGATGTTCTTTGTAAAGGATGGCTGAATCAAAGGGGAGAGTAAACTATATTTTGTGCAAAAAAAAATCTAAAAGGCATAAGATAACAGCTTCAGTTGTAGTGGGAAAACCAAAACAAGGTAAGTAATGATATCTCTGAGGGGATGAAATAGATTTCTGAAAATGCAATTTGAGTGTGCCAGACACACAGTGGAGTTGCCTTCTTGGTACGCTGAGAATTGTGTGTCTTGCTTTAGCTGTTTATTAGGCATTCAGCTTCATTCTGGAGTAAGGAGCTCAGCTTCTGCTCATCTCCTCCTCTCAGTGAGATAGCACAGGAGCCACACAGCCATGTGGATGCATTTCATGGAGACATTCCAACTGTGTTTTTCCAAAAATAAGAATAGGAGGAAAGAAATACAAGTGGTAGTGAAACAAGCCTGGAGAGTAAGAAAATCTGTATCGCTTTGGATTCCGTGTGGCTGGTCTCAGGAATCTGGCCTTTTTGTACTGTCTAAAATGATTGAGCTACGGTTACTCCACATGATGTATACATGATGAAACAGATTTTGTTTTTCTCAAAGGCTATCTACCCAGGATACCCACTGTATGACTATCAGCAGTGTAAGCAATTCCTTGCTGGAGTCAGAGCTGCTGCTTTTCTATTTTGTTGGAATCCCTGTTAGCTGAAGTATGCCACTCCACTCAGCACTACCTGAGCAGGTAGCTGTTGGGAAGTTGGGGAGTCCTTCTGTTCAGGATGAGTGTGGCTTTGCACTGCAGATTGTTCTTTGCTTGGTGTTGGCTGTATTGAAATATAATTCAAACAATATTATTTTTTCAGTGTAGGAAGCAGTGTCTTGTTCTGGTTGCATGAAATCCTGGCTTATAATGTAAATATATTGTAGTATATAAATATAATATACAGCTTTCCGTACATACATGCTGTATAAGAAAAATGTGACTACAGAGCTTTTGCAAAGCATCCATTAATTCTGTCCTACCACTCTCCATTGTGTAGGTTGAAAAAAAGTTTAATGTTCTTTAAGTTGCTTGCTTTTGAAAGCTTCTACATTTCATGGGTTCTTCAAGCCCTTCTAAATCATAGGAAAGATGGATCATGTCCTACTTTATTGCTGACTCATGCCTCTTATGTTTCTGTTCTATTGCATAGTTTCTTTTACATTCTTCGGTGTAAATGTATCAAGATGATAAAACAGACATTTTAGAAGATACATTTTCTTGAGTCATAGCTCCTCTGATTTTTTTAAAACTCAACAAGAATTTCTACTGCCTTAGCATAGAAAGGGAGAGTTGTTTTTTTTCTTATTTTCTTCTCACAACACCAGTTCTCATTACAAAAATAACTGTGCAAATACTGTGCTACTTCCTTTGGATTATTATTATTTCTTGAAAACAAGCTTCATGTTAGTAAATACTTGAGACTGCTTTTTCTTCCTCTTTTCTTTCAATTCCTTCAAGAGCTGCCTAGGGAAAAAAAAAAACAAAAACGGCGAGCAGCCATCTTGTGGCAAGAGAGATCAGAAATTTGATGCCTTTTCCTATATGTATATGTATGTATGTAAAGGATTTTGTGGAGTGAGGTGTATGTGTAAGTGTTGTGTTGCAATTTGCTGTAGATGTTTCCAAAGTCCTGCTGAGTTTCTGCCAGTCCTGAGAGATGAGCTTGCACTGGGACTAGCTTATGGCATTTTCCTCCTTTTCTGACTGTTTGGAAAGCTGCAACTTTCTATGCTGCTGACAAAGTCATTCTTCAGGTATCACCAAATCCATACCGTTGTTTACAGATTCTTTCAAGCTTGAATGCTTGTATGCTTCTGTATGCACAGAAGTCACGTTTTAATCCTTGTTTTGAGTATGAACTACATGCAATAATACTAAAGAACAAATCTGGCTTGATTTTTAGACACAGTTTTGTACTAGGAGCAGTTGATCAATCTTTCTTCTACAGGTAAATACACTGTTATGTCACATTACACTGAGACAAACTTGTTAATCTTTGGTAAGGAAAAGGTACTGCATTAAGAAAAGCCCATGAGGAAATTACTCTTTGTCTGTGCAGGATTTGGATATTACAGATTCCAGTGGTTGAGAAGAAAATGCTGTGGATAAAAAGCAATTGATGAACTCAGCACAGCTGATGATGCAGGAGTTCTGGGTTAGAGGGCAGCACTTGCTGCTGTGGTCATGCATAATGACTGTGCATAAAAGGGGAGACACAGCTAGAACTTGGGACTTCTTTACACTCCAGTCCTACACAAGTCCTGCATCAGTCCAGTTGGTTTTTCCGAGGATATGAGGGAGGGCTGTCTGCATCTGGAGGGCACCCATATGAACTTCGCACTCTGCACTGCGTCTGAGCTGTGAGGGGTGGAAGCAGGGGGAGGGATGCTCAGCCCCTTTGAATATCTAGCTGTTTAAGCTCTGTTTGGGATTTAAATCCAGCTGGTTTTGGAATTGCTGAAATCTCCCAGCACTCAGAAGATGAAGTATCATTCTCTTGTGATTGAAGATATGCAAATTGCAGACTTTATGTATGCAGTATTTTGTACCTGGGAAGCTTAACCTGGGACTGCCTGGCAATATGAGTTTCTTCACAGTAATTCAAATTCGTGGGGCCTTCGCAACATTGTAGGAGTGAGATCAATCTGCATTTACCTGAAGTGATTTTTTCTCTACTTAAGTCTAGTAGGGCATGGTCACCTTAATTCCCTAGGATAAACTGACCCTAATTTCCATTACAGTGGTAGCAGTTAGAACTACTGTTTTATTGCCACATCATCCTTTTTGCCTGAAAACAACTGATCACAGTCCAATAAAAGTAGGGACCGCCTAGGATATGACTGTTGCATCACATGAGTCAAAATCATTTATTTACAGCACTGATAATTAAATGTACTGTATATAACTGTTTTGCAGGCACATAAGACTCTTTGGAATATTTATTCTTGCAATGAACAACCTACATTGCATGAAAAATTAGGATTGCTTTGCTATCTCCTGCAGGCATCTAGTGTAAAGAATTGGTTGTTTACTGTTTTCACTTCCCATCCAGGCCACAAAAGCAATAATATTTCCCTTGCCTCAGAAGCTATTATGAAGTTGAACCTACTTAAGATTCACAGGTAAAAGTTGATATTGAAATGGACAGATACTGTTTCACTAAAGCTTGTACTGCAGCCTAGATAGGTAGTGAATAGAAAAATATGTGGAGTTGACTTATAAACTTTGGATCAAACTGTAATTCTTTTTACTTGGAGCTCTGCTATGCAAAATAGTTTCAGAACCAGCTGATTTCAAAGTTCACTTCTGATACTCAAAAATAAGAGAGAGTATGGCATGTCTTATGAAATCAGAGGCTTTTTCTACTTTTTTCCTCTTGGGAAAATTGTTTATGAAGTTGGTACTTACATTCTACGCTTAGGCGTAGGTGAAGCTACAGTGTCACTTCTTAATTTCCTCTATTAACTCTATACTTTTGTAGTTACCAATATACAAAATAGAAGGCAAATATAGACAAAAAATGGCTATGTATTTTGCACAAGAAAACAGTCGCTAATTGTGCTGGTTGCAGTACCTTGGAGTTTATAGTTGACACCATTGGTCTTGATAAGACTGGCCATATAGCAGCTGACAGATCCATTTAGTTAGGTAACAAGGAATGGACAATGTTTTGACCTTTAAAAGCACATGATCTTGCTATATGCTCAGCTGCAAAACATGAAATCATTTCAGTGTCACAGGGGAGGAAAGAAATGCTGTTTTGCTCACTGTAAGGGAATGTGATTCAGGGGAGGTATTACCCTGAGTCTGAGGCTTTATTTTTGTTATTGCATTGTCTTTTGTCACTGAAGATGTTATCGGCAGTCATCAGCTTATCCATATATCATGAAATTGTTGGCTTTGCTCTGTATATCTCCTCCAAAGAGACTTTTATCGGAGAGCTCATGCAATTCGCATGTGAGAGGGTCATCTACCTTCTGGTTTCTGCCTCCTCCCTCCTGGTTTCTGGGAGGGGATGGACTTTGAAGTCTTGGGACTTGGCAGAGGCAGTGGGCAAAAGCCTGAATGCAAGCACTGGTGCTTCACTAATTGTGCTTCATTTGAAAATGTGGCCTGTCCTGCGAATGGATTTGATCCCATAGCCTGATTTATGGAACATCTGAATCTATAGATTCAGATGGGTACACAATGAAAATAAAATATCTTAATAAATATTAGGTATCTAAAACCTACTGAAGATCCCTTTGAGCTCCAAGCCATCTTCTGAGTTGATAACACTTTTGCGTTTGGGATCAAAGTTAATCATTCAAACTATGTGTGGTGGAAGAGAGAGGCCTCTGCATCCTCCTTTCTGGATATATGAAAATGTGCCTTAAAGACTATAGCTAAGGCTTTTTAATCTTGTCTTTAAAAAATCTTTTTAGGTAGGGTAAAAAGGACTAAAACGTTAGATGAGATTTGCTGTAAATGTCCCATAGAAGGATTTGAGTGTGATGTTTGATGCTAATACCAAACCACCTATAAAAAACCACAATATGACACTTACTTTATTTGATTCATTTTGTTTCTTTTATCCTTCTGACTGTTATTTTTGTCTTGACTCTTGGTCCATTTCCTATATATATGACAGTGTAGGATGCGTTCTGATTGCCTGATATTTACAGAATGGATAGAAAATCACCAGGAAATGAAGTGGTGTGGGTGATGCCTGTTTCTCCATCTGAGAACTGGATTTGATATTTTGAGCTTTTTGTTTGTGGTACATACTTCCTGTATGTTATTAAACCAAATTTGTTATCTGTAAAACACTTTGAACTCTTCCCTGTTCTTGTTGCGCTTTGTAACACATGCACAAACTGGAAATGTTTTCAGTGAAATCATGCTGCTTTAAAGCCATGTCCAGCAGTGTGTTAGCAGCCATGGTGGCATCTGCTTGTTGCTTAAAACTGCCAGTGTTCAGAGGGTGTCATCAGCTATAGTTACAAATAAAATTTAGCCCCATTCTGGCAGTGACATGTGGGAAAAGGGAAGACATACATCTGACTCCAGGCCCCATCTCAGCTTTGACAAAGTAAAGAAGAGATTTGTCATTCTCTCCTGTTCAGACATTTAAGTTTCCTTTTATAAATATCAGACTTCAGAAGACTTGATTGGAGCAGTGGCCTCATCAGAGATGATGAATTTTCCCTCTGCACCTCCCGCTGCGCAGGAGTGCTTGACATTCCCAGCAGCAGGCTCAGCTCTGTCCTGCTCCTGACTCCAGTGCCTTTGGTCGGGTCAGATTAGCAAGCAGCAAAAATAGCCGAGCTGCTGCCATCAGCCACAGGGACTCAGAGCTATCCTTGTCCTGGTTCCCTTATATGCAAAACACATCTCAATGCAGTATATCATGGATTTGCAAATTTCTCGAGCAGTTTGTTTCTGCAATTAAAGTGGGGACACAGTCCTGTCAGTGTTTCCTTTGGGTATTTGTCTGTGAATTGTTGCTGTGTTTGGAGCTGGTTTGGTTAGCCAGAAACCTTCCAAGTTTTGCTTCTTTGTGTGACTGTCTACAAATCCAGCAAGGCATAGCTGGATCATCATCCTCCTACCTGATCCTAATGACGTTATGCAGCACTCTGCAGCATTCAGGTCCTGCAGGACCTCTGCAGTTGCTGATACTGCTAGCTGCACAGAAATCTTTCCACTGGTTGGTGCCCAGCTGAAATGAGGAAGAAGGAACTTTGTGTAATGTATTAATCTAAGACTTGGGGTGTATTAGTCCAAATCTTTGCTTTGCAAGAGATTTCTTTGCTGGCTTTTAACAAATCATTTTTTCCTGTCTTCTGTTCCCTGTCCATACAATAGATAGCGTCATTGTGCTGGCCTGCGGCTGGGAGAATGAATGGTCTGCATTCTGTTCTGAGCTTTGATTTCATCCGGTTGGCAGGTGTCACCACAGCCATCAGACTGTTTTCATGCAATCCAGGAGGCCAGTTGGTGTCTCCTGAGATAACCAGAGGGGATGCAGAGCAGCCTCACCATAGGGCACCCATTTTGCTGTGGCTGAGCTGGATGCTGCGGAGCAGCCGGGTCACATCAGTGACATGTGATTGGTCACTGAGCTGCTGCATGAAGCTGGCAGCAGAGATGTGCTGCTTCCTCATCCTGGTGCCCACTGGGGTTGTAAACAGGGTTAAAGATACGGACGCAGCAGTAACAGAGTAACTCTGTCTCTGACAGTATAAAAACAGAAACAAAAACAAAGCTAGCAGCAATAACAAATTTTGGAGTGCTTTAGCAAAGAATGGTGTGCTTCCTCGTCATCTGCTTTGCTGTCAGTAATTGTGTGTCATAGCTTTGTCCTTGAACAGTTTTTGAATGTGAGGAAGCCTCTTGGAGAGCAGCATCGTTGTACTGAAGCATGTAAACGCCTTGGAAGTGCTCAGGCAATTCAGAGTGACTCACCACTTTAGCACCAGTATGGGGGATCATTTGGCATGATGCAGCTTAAATAACCAATGCGTGCTCAACTGCCAAGTGTTTTCCAAGAGCAGAGGCTTTGCCTGACCTGATGTAGCTGACTGTGGTGCAGAGAACAGCCATGCTTCTCCCTGCCCTCAATGTATGGCCTAAAAGTAGTCTGAAATTTAGCTTAGGAGGCACTGCAGCATCCTGTGCTAAATCCCCCTGGGTCTGCATGCTATGGCAGTGTTCATAGCCAGCTCTACATCCCTCTCTGGCAACCCTGAGGCTCTTCCAAGTGAGAAACTCTAATAACAAAGTTAGAAGGATCTTCTTTTAGTCATCTCTGCACCTGGACAAGATTGAAGGTTGGATGTAGGTGATATAAGAGAAAAAAAAAAAAGCAAAGAAAGAAAAATGAAGTGATGCTGCTTTAACTCATATTCTCAGCAAACTCAGTTCCAGGCGACACACGCTGAGGGCAGCTGCATTGCAGAGCAGGTGATAACAAATGTTGGATTTGACAAACTTTCCAGTTCAGAGAAATGCCTAATAGAGACTGAAGTGGCCTCTTCCTAACCAGATAGGAAAGACTGATTTGGGGGCAAAAGTGAATTTGGACATACAGTTGAGAAAGTCTCCTGAGCAGTATTTGTTTAAATGGAGTTTCCATTTAGTCTAGCATCCCAAGTGAAACCTGCTTTATTCCATGGAGCTGCTGTTGAAGTTATTGTGCACAGGAATGCCTTTTCGCAGCCAAGCTCCTGTTCTGCCCTGGCCTGCAATCCAGCACTGCACATCTGCATTCAGACCTTGTACCACTCCGCACATCGCTCCCACCCAGGCGGTGGGTGTTAGTGACAGCTCTCCCATTCCTCCCAGCGCCTGTGTTCAGCCCGCGCAGTACATTTCTGACAAATCTTCCCAAGGGCCTCCCAAAAGTTGAGAAGTCAAATATAGAAAGATCTTTTTTTTTTTTTTTTTTTTTTAAGTAAGCTCCTTTCAAAAGCATAAAGTCTGATACTACGTTAGAGAAAAAGAGACTTAAAATAAACATGGGGATACCCAGCATTCCCCACTGTCTGCCCATGAGACAGGGGCTTTGTGGGCCTGGCTCTGTGTGGCAGAGAGAGGTTTGTGTCCCATGCTTGCTTTGCTGCTGAGCTTTGGGGAGTAGAGAGGGTAATGAATGAGTATTTTGCCACCTCGCCCCTTGTGATTTAAGACCCACCCAGGACATAGCAAATGCAGGCAAGTTTTATGCTATTCTCACCTATGTTTTAGTGGCAGTGAGAGCGCTGCCTGACCCCAGTGCAGAGGGCCCTGAGCACAGGGACGGCTGCGTAGGCAAGGCACGCAGTAGGGCCGCTCATTCACCAGCTGCTGAGCTAGAGGACAGCTAGTCCATGGAGTGTGAGGTACACCAAGAGATGCTCCAATACTGGCATGCTGCCTGGAGTCTCTTGCCCTGGAGCTGGCATTGGATTCAAGTTACAAGTGAGCAGTTTCTGGAGGGGACCAAATGATCTCTGCCATGCATTCCTTGACAACATTTTGCAGAGCTTTCTGTCACTGAAGAACAAAAGCTGGATGCTGGCAATTGCCTGGTGCTTCCATCTACTTGCTGCAGCCAAACAGGCATTTTGGGAGGGTGCCTCCATAGTGCAATGAGAATAATGGAAATTATAGCTGATTTACTAAGCAGCAAGTCCTCAGAGCCAAATGGTTTCCATCTGAATATGAGGCAAATTTGCCTGTGCACTGTGTAACGAATGCCGATCTCTTTGCCCATTCTCTGCCTTTGTAGTCAAGTGTTTGTCAGAAAGTCCAGTATTAGATAACAGTTGGGAAGGAAAGGTGGGGAAGCCACAACTTTTTAAAGTAAGTTTCTCCAGATTTAATATAGATCAGCAGCTCATAGTGTTGGTGAATGAATAAATTGGAAGGAAAGTAAATTTGCTTTGCACAGACTTGCCCTGGTGTGTGCAGGCACTGCAGGCTTTCTTCAGTGGGGTTTATTTGGAGGCCCCATGCCAGGAGTTGTGGGGGTTGTGTTATTTCATGTTGAGAGAAAATGTTTGCTCCTATAGCATTTTGGAAAACCTACTTGAGAACTGGAAGCACGGTAGCTTCTTTGTGTGAAAGCAGTGCCAAAATCTCTGCAGCAAAACCCCTATGTGGTAGTGTGGAGCCAGATAAGGTCCTTTTAGGGACATCATTTTGCAACCTGATATAAACCTATGCTGTGGACAGAGTGGTGATAAAGACACATGTTAGGAGGTCTCAGGGACATTTGAGAGGATAATGGGGATGGGAGAGCAGGTGCATTCTTGACAAGCCTATGAGCCCACTAAAATCTGCTAGTCCCTCCCAGCCCCCAGATTGCCTGTGATTGGAGACAGAACAATGGTTCAGGACCAAAGAAGTTCTGGATGCCCCATCCCTGGAGGCATTCAAGGCCAAGTTGGATAGGGCCCTGGGCAGCCTGTGCTGGTGTGTGGAACTGGGTGATTTTTAAAGTCCCTTCCAACCCAGACCATTCTATGATTCCATGACCTGCTCTGGAGCTGTGATTTCAGGGCAGCTTCTCCCAGGGAAGTCCAGAGGGTGCACAGAACGTAGGTGACAAATCCTAATTGATGGGTGAGTGCCCACGGGAAGCAGGAATTTTGTACTACAGGAGGTGGTCCTAACAGCAATCCATTTGATGAGGATGTCATTATGTGAACAACTAAGGGTGTTTTTCCTTTATGAGGAATGCTGAAGCTCTTGCCAAAATGCAGTCTTTGGTCTCTGGCGCTGCTTGTATAATGAAGAGTTGCTTTTTGTTTCTGAGTATTGCAGCCTCTCTTAGTCGAAAACATTATCAGGAGATGGTTCTTTGGTGTTTGCTGTTGCACAGGTGCTTTTATTTTCTGTTAAGTTTTTCAACATTGCTGAATATGCTAACCCAGGTTGATCTGGCTATTGCTTTCTCAGATTCAGAGTGGTGAACTGAGCTATACCTGCTGTTGCCATTGCTTGAGTTTACATCCATTCTAACAATATTTTGGATAGTGTTGCCTTTTTTTGTGCGTGTCACTAATTGGAATATTCCATTAAATGACAATTATATTGAAACACTCTCTTTAAGGAGTATAATATTATTTCTACTTGAGCTTAACAGCTGTATGTCTGCTGCATTCTTCAGTTGCTAAAGAAATAGTTCCTTTTTCTTTTGGTATGTATTTTTCATGTCTCAGCTTATGCCTGTGGTAAGACCATTCATCTTCTCATCTGACCATATTTAAGTGAATTTTGGATTAGTAATTCCCACAGACAATGTCTTTCAAAGGCATAAGAAAGAGCAGAATGGAGAGGAGAGCTCTCATGGAAACAGGAAGATATTTGGTTTCATTTGCATAATTCTTAACAGTTAAATTTGTGCACTATAAATTACAATATATATTTTACAATTTTAAATTACAATAATAAATTTTACTGCTTTTACTGAAGTATCCATTCTTAGCTGACACTTTATACTGGGAACTGTTTCCAGCTGTACCCCAAGTCCATGAGGTACTGATTATGTAGCCCAAACTGTGCAAGATGTGCAACAAACCTTTATTTCCTCTCCCACTGCACAATTGCACAACAAAGCAACACAGTGGTGCCAACAAGCCCACAGCACCTGCCAATGGTCTACCGCAGCACAAAACCCACCAAGCTTCCAGAAACTTCTCCAAGCTCTCCCTGTCTGCAGTCTTCCAATTTTTGGAAAAGTGAGAGTATAAAACGTAGCTCATTTATGTCTGGGCAGGATGATGGTGTTTTATGTTCCTGCACTTAGGATAAGAATTGGTTTGTGCAAGATATGACACTGGAAAATGAGTAGCATAAAGCACAGTATGACAGCCTCCTTGAACATACCTTCTGTTTCAAAAATAATAGAGTTGTGCTATGTAAATATAAACCATGAACGCACAGAGAGAACTAAAAAGCCTGTGGTGCAGTGTAAGGAGGAATTAAGCTGAGCTTACAAGGCCTTGCTTCCCTCCTCACCAGAGATAATGGCTTTGGTGGTGGCTCCTCTGAATACTGGTGCAACTCCAAAACTTAAAATACATAATGTTTCAGTGAGGCTCAGAACTTAAGTCCCAGTTTTATCAATAGGAAAGAGAGAATTTGTTCAATATAAAGCTGTAGCAAGGGCAATCTGTGCCATGTCTTTTTCTTTCCTCATCTCAGAACAGTGGAACAAAGAGAAAACGGTGTTGTAGTGTTCTTAGGAGGAAGCAAGGAGATGTCACTCCAGATGCTTAAGTTTAGCCCAGTGTGACATTAAAGAGGCAGAAATGGCAAAGTATGATAGTTAAATGATCAATACTTTATTGATCACTTAAAAGTGCATAACCATGTAGAGGTACAGCCTGTACTCTGTCTCACTTCAGCTACACTGAACTATTCAAACCTTCCACTCAAATGAAAATTAAATGTTTTGCATTGCATGAATACTGTAGGAAAATAGGAAGGGAGGTTGAAAGCTTTAATGAAATGTTGTTTGTAAGATGAAATAAAACATTTTATTTTGGGGAAATGAAGAGTTAGAGTCTCAAAGCTGAAGGAGGTGACCATCAGATGAGCCCAGGAAAGCTCAGGAAGTTCATTTTTCTCACTGATTTGGGAAGATGAGGAAAAGGTAAAACTGCTCCTGAGAGGTTCAGGGATTAGGTGCTACAGCCTCTCTAGTTGTCACTTTCCATTCTGAACCAGTAATGAAGGCATTTAGCAGAGCAGGAGCTAGAACATGGGTCCCCATGTCCCTGGGGAGTCCCTGTGCATACTTGACTTGTTCCCCAAAGCAGAACAGCTCCAGTGGCAGAGAATGAGTGCACTTCCACATCCATTCCTACCCAGGATATGCCACTGATGCAGTGGACCCTAGTTCAAATCCCTGTTTTTAAAGTCAGGAGGACATGCTTGCTGTTGCACTTGTTTTATTCATTTAGAAACATTGGGCGGGGAAGACAGAGTGGCTCGGCAGCCCTGAAGATGGAATAATACTCTGTTGTGCATTCAAAGTGAAACAGCAAGCAAAACCAAGAGCGGCTTTCATAGAGAAATTTACTTACCTCATCCATTCTGGCCTGCGCCATGCTTGCAAAGAATGAGCATCTCATGTCACTGTTGCCTTGTTATAGTGCAAAGCTCTGGGAAGGGATGAAGAAAGGGAGAGCACCCTTTGCTGCATTTCTGTGCGCCTCTGAATTTGAATTGAGTTTCTGTGCTGGTTGAGCAGCCCTGCCCACTGATGTGGTGACTGGAACATGCTCTTGACAGGAGTGTTCAAATCTTTTTGGCAGAGGGGAAATGAATTTGCTTTCTGCTGTCTACGAGTGCTCTGAAATATTTAGAAAATGGGATACAGCATCATGATAGTGTCATCCAGGAGTCTGATACAAGCATATTTTTTCTAAACAAAACCTTTTTTAAAAATTAGTTGCAAATGCAGTCTGAATTTACGACAATTTAAATGGCATTTGGGAATGAATAAACCTTTCAGAATGCGTGTCATCTGCATATATCTATAAGCACGAGTGAGAGGTGTGATATCAATGAAGGCTGGGCCAAATACACATTTTAGGTTTTCACTAGATTGTGCCAGGGATTCTTGGATTTGCAATTGCTGCTGCTCCTGGAAGTAGAGGTAGACCTGTAGAAGTCTGCAGTGTTTGAGATAAATTGTATCATTTTTTAAACACACTTGATCGTAAGTATTTCTGAAACAAGTGTTTCAGTCTACTTTCCAGGAAACAGTATGCTTGTTCTGAGTTATCGTGAATTCTTCTAGAGAAATTTCAGAACATTTAAGCTAATTGTGTTTGAAATCATAAGTCTTCTGTCAAATTATATTCAGGATCTCTTATCTGGAACTTTTAAGGGTGAATTTTTTCCAGTCATAGCAGTAGGGGCTATCTAGCACAGCTGGCATTTCAAGCTGCTCGTAAACTCTTGTGTGACTGACACAGTGGTTTTGTAATATGTGTCGTGTCTGTGATGTCTTCCCATGGAAACAGGCTATTTTGTGTTACTGAGTAATGGCATTTTGCTGTGTGTGTGTATAAACTGAAACACTAACACAGCCTTAAGCATTGCTATTATATGAATAACAAGCCAAAGTAATGGCACTGGTCACATTTGAAGGATTGAGGAATTGCTGTAAAATGCTTGGAGATGCATGAATGAAATAAATTGATAAGATAGAAAGCTTCTATCAATATTAGTATTTGAACCTTTATTTGCCATGGAACCTAAGTGTCTGTTTTTACAAAAGAAAAAAGCATGCAACAAAATCAAGAAGTACAGCTGTAAAGGATTTTCTCTGTCAATTCTTGGCTACTTTAATTAGTTTGCCTCTGCCTTTACTGGATGGGAGACAGATCTTAGGTCTGACACTTGACAAGGAGGGTTGGGCCATCACTTCCCACCAGATGTCAGAGACCTTTTCCCAGGAACTGCTGGCTAAGAGAAGCTCCCCATAATGAGAAGATCTGAGACAACCAGCTACAGTCAACAGTTTTCCTTTCTTCAAGGTTTTAAGCTCCTAGCTGTTAGTTAGGGCTGAAGAGATTTGACAGCTGCTTTGGGAAATAGCAAGCAATGTGCTTTTTATTGCTGATTCTCATTAACTTATTAACAGTTTGTTTTCTTCTTGTGTAATGTCATCCAAGCAGGGCTGTTTAACAGGGAAGGGACAGACGGCTGAGTGGAACTGAGCATTGGGGTGTGCCCAGCTATTGCTGCCAACACCGGGCTAGCCAGGCTGGGGAAAGAAATATTTTCCTGTTTTGCAGAGCTGCAGGTTAGTTTGCTTTCCTTCAGTATTACAGCTGAGGCAATTTATGCAATGAACTTTCAGCTGAGCTTAATTCTCAGTTTATAATCTCAAGAGCTCAACAAGCCTTGTATGTCAGGGACACTGAGCATTGTGTCTGTGTGGATTGGTTTAGGAGTGGGCATTGAAAAGTAACTGAATGATTTGTAAGCTCTTGGGACTGATGTTGCTGGATTGATTTGAATACATTTGAAAATGCATTTGATACCCACTTGGAAAGTAAAATACCTGTCAATCACTGTAAGTCTAATGACAGAAAGCAGACAAATGAAAGCAGGAAAAGAAACCTGCTTGAAAGGCAGCCACTGGCTAAGGGAAAATTATCTTAATGGAAAACTAGCGTCTAAAATATCATCACTAAAAACAAACTATGCATATTTAACTATTATCTGACCACATCATTGCCTTTCTCAGCAATACAATCTCTATGTCTGTTTCAGATCTCAAGTGGGGTTGTCTCAATGTTAAGAGGGAGGAAAAGTCCCCAAATGGCAGCAAGCCATAGGGAGTTTGGGGAAACAGCCTTGGACTCTTGAGAAGGAATGCTATATTCATTAGGTGTTGGATTATGTGGTATTTTGTATGCTTGTGATTTAGGTGACAGAGAGGTAAGTTCCTGCTGTGCTTGGCCTAAAAACATTTATTAAGGCAGACTTGTCTGCCCAGGAATGAGGGCAGTATCTTGGTCTACAATGAAAGATGAGTCTACTTGAGCTGTTTGTGTGTCTGATGTGTGTGCACCAGCACCTCATGTACTAAAGAGGAAAAAAATGAAAAGAAAAAAAACCCCACAAAAAAAACAGTGAAAATAGTAATTTATAAGTATTGCTTCTGGAAAATATGGATTGTGAGGCAGAAAGCATAAACATTCTTTTTCCCCCTCATTTACTGCAAACAAGTTTCTATAGAGCATTCCAGATTTTGACAGACATATTAGTTCTCAGACCTAGTATAATCTCACCAAACCTTTGCCCACGCATTCAATATTGTTTGTAATAGAACATTTCCTTTGACAAATAATGAAATCCTAGTAGATCTTTAGCAATATATATTTTGATTTTTTTCTCATGCGATTCTTTTTTTCTTCTCATAAGTTAGCGAAGGGGGCTGCTAAATGAGCTGTAACGTGCTGCAGTTGTGAATGTTTATCCAAACTACTGACCGGTGTCAGTGATGTGTTTTTTAATTTTAAATGTGTTGTTCTCTAAGTTTACATTGACAGTGTTTGAGAGCCTCTTTAGGAGAAAAAACATTTCGTGATGCTTCAAAAATTGTTAGGGTTAGGCTTGTAGATCGAGTTACGTCAGGTTTTGTCTATTATTTCTGCTGATTATTCTGGTCATATAATTCTGTCTTATTTTCAGTAGTATTTTTGTAAAATCTTTTTTCCTTTTCTCTCAACACTAAAATTGCCTGTAAGCATGAATTAGAATGAGGAGTTTGACATAAAGGAGTGAAGTCTTGAGTTGTGCGGAACTTCTAAATAAATAATAGTGACATGATTAAATGCTAATATTCAAGTCAGTATTTCTGGAGTTTGTAATTAGGCAACAAAGTATGCTGTCATAGAGAAGAGCTTCAGTACTGTTGAAGCTGATGGCGCTCCTGACAGTAAGAGTTACCCCAGATGTTATACTGTCTAGATTGAAAACCTTGTTACCTCTATTCATCTGGATAGCATGGATACTCATTAAGTTATGAATTAGTGCTTCTTCCAAACACTTGCATATTAATGATCTAGCTGTGCGCAGAAGCCTAGTTTTTGAAGAGTAAGCAGGTAGTGCTCTGTTAGAGGAACTGAGTTGGCTCCCCACAGAACAACAGCCTCCTGGAGGTGGAAGAGGGCTGTGCACATCTACTTGTTGGTTTCTGGTCTGTGTGTGCTCCATGTATATCTGGGGTTTCCTGCCCAGCACTCCTGGCACAAACACTCCCTTACATCCCTACTGCCAACACCTTCCAAGCCTTAGTTTGCTTTGAATCTTCAGGTTATTACTAAGAAGTAAGAATATTTGGGAGTGCCTTGGAAGGAATGTGACATTAGCTGGAGAGGAGCTTGTACCTCTTCAGAAACAGAAACCAAATTCTGCTGTTGCACTGAGTACAAACCTGCTGACATCTGCTGCATTATTGCAGATGTTCTGTTTTGCATGGGCCTAAATCCCATGTACTGAAGCCTAGAGTCAAAGCCATCCAACATACAGACTGGATGATTTGCACCAGTCTTTGAAGAGGTATCTGTATTTAGTAGATTGTGCCTTGAAGCTTAAAGTACATGGTGGATTCTGCCCTCCTGGCTGTCGTAAATGTGACCTGTGTACTTATGTACTTCTTACACAAATTCCCTTTATGTCTTCAAAGTGCAGTTGATACTAGGAACCCATGAACTGACTATGGTAATAGATAGTGGAAGTGAAATCCAGTGCAGGTTTTGGTGGGAAGCATTGTGAGCCTGCCCTTTTGATCCTATATTACGTGAGAATTGCAGCTTTAGTTTCTTTATCATCAGTGTCAAAGGTGTTTTTGTTGTCAAGCCTTCTATTTTTTTTTCCTTCTTCTTGCTTTCTTCTTAAAAAACAAACAAACAAAAAAGATTGGATCCAACTTTCATTGGACTAACATCAGCCTGAAGATATTTTCATCAGTTGTTGGCAGATGCTAGATGGGCTGCCTAGTAATAAATGCCTTTTTCATGATTGTTTTCCTCACACTTAAGTCCATTTTCTGTGAGTACTGTATGAAGTAATGTTAAGCTTTTAATTGTTTATTGCACTTCCAGACTCTGTGAATGTTTCTACATCCATGAAAGAGAATTATTAAGCACTGGAGCAAAATGCTGCCATCCTACTTGCTGTTAATGCTGAGGAAGAGCTGCCAAATCTTGTGGTATTCGTGCATGCTATAGAGGTGGAAAGAAATAAGGTTCCAGAACTAATAATAGCAGCAGCTTTGTGGCTAGGAGCCTCATTATAGTAACTCCATAATGACAGTCTGGTTCGAAATGCAATGAAATCCATATTTCTGTCCTCTCCTGTGGGTCTTGGTTAAATTCTCACAAGTCAAAGCTGGAGAGAAACTGGGGTATTTTTGCAGAAGACTGAAAGATCCTTTCCAATTCTAATGCAAGCAGGTCTTTTTTAGCATTTGACAGACTATGATTTTCTCTATGTTCATAATGTGTTTTAAATGAAGCTCCCCCTGATCTTCAAGACTGTCTCATGCAATGCTGTCACAGTGCTTGCATTTACAATCAGCTAACAGCAAGAAAACAGTTGCTAACACGTTACTTCTGTCTCACTCTTCTGTTTGTTATTTTCCTGGGACTGTGCATACGTTCAGGGAAGAGCGTTAAAGGATGTGAATTGCTATTGTTCTGCTGACAGCATTGTTCTAGTGCACTTTGTAGACTACTGGACATTCAGAGATGATGAAGCCCTTCAGTAAGCTGTTCCATACAGTAGCAGGTGGAGACAGCAGCCTTCTTAATTCCTCATGTACACCAGGTAGTCTCCCTCTTGTACTGGAACAGTGTGCTTTTCGTAGTGGTTTTATTCAAACCTGGGTAAGCTATAAAGCTGTGTGAAATCTATGTAGTGCTGCAAACTGGTCGATTTGTCAGTCCAGTGTGCAAATGAGAAGATGTAATGAAAGTAAACATTTGTCTGCAGTAGGTGAATGGTCTGCTCTTTAAGGTTTGTATCTTTGAGCCTCTATTTTATTTTCTTCTGATGTTTGTTCCTCTGGTATTTCCTCTGTCACCTTCTTTGGTAGTAGGGCAGCAGATCTGGATTTGGCCTATGTTTTTTATTTAGGGTTGCCTAGAGATAACTAAGGAAGCAATAAGAACAAAGCTTTTGAATGTGACAATTCTTACAAATACCTTTGCGGCCTCCAGCTATTTTTCCTGAGCAGGTTACTAGCTCTGTCTAGTTGCTAGCTCTAAGTCTTTCTCTGCCTAGTACTTGCCTGCTCTCTTACTGTATCTACGCAGACTTTTTGCATTCAGAATGTCAACTGTATTCAGGGGAAGAGCCATGATCTTATTTTCTTTATGAAACTCCTACAACTCCTCCTGTCATTTGTTGCTGTTGTTTTCATATTGAATAAGGCGCTGTGTATTATCCAGTCCCCACCTACTCCTCTTTTTGCTGTGCCATACACCCCTGTCATATTATTCACTTCTACCTCTCAGTCTTTGTGTAATGGAATTAGGCACTCAAATTACTCTATTTTTATTTGCATCTGCTGAGGTTGCACTGTTGTTTATTAAGCACATCATGCTTTCATCTTTTTGCAAGGCAACATTCTATTGTAATGACCAAGTTAATATAGGTTCTCTGAAATGTCTTCATGGAACAAAGTGAGCAGCCCTGTGCCCATTTCTCCTTTCCTTATTGCTCAGTAAAAACAACTTGAAGCTCTGCTAGATAGTTCTAGAGAAACATCTGGTCAATGCAAATAATGAGATGAGAATAGTAATAGGTAGCAGTGAGCCAGCAGAGGGAAGCAGCTGAAAGACTTATTGTAGGGTCATTTGCTTTACTTGATTTTTTGAAAGGGAACCTTGTACTTAAGTAAATCAATTATATATTCTAGCTCTGGGCAAGGGGGAAATTTAACTACTGACTTGGAAAGTTGTTGGAAGGCTGGAAATAATCCAAATGAATTAGAAGAGTTAAAATCGGGAAGCTTGATGTTACACTGAAAATTTAAAACAGTGGTATATTAGCTGTACTATTTCTGCAGAGATTTTTGAACAGAAGACTCTAGAATTAGTTTCTGAAAGTAAATGTTCAACAGTGTGAGGGATGAAGGAACAGAATTGCCGCTGATGTCAGATAATCTCAGCCTTGAAGCAAAACCTGTAGGAATCTTTTATCAAGATGTGATGATGGATTCTCTATTGCTGTCAAATAGGATGTTTTTCTACAAGATATAATCTAGTTGTTACGAGATTCTCTTTGGGGAATGTCCCTTCAGAGTAAACTTGTTGCCTGCCTTACACTGGAAGCCACTTCAGTCTTTTCTTCTAGTCTTACCATAAAGAAATTAAGAAAATCATATTAATGCAAAATACCCATGCTGAGTTATTTAAATGGTGCTTGGGTTTGAGTGCTGAGCCTAGGAAGATCTAAATAATAGAATCATGGAATCATTAAGGTTGGAAAAGACCACTAAGATCACGTAGTCCAACCTGAACCCATCCCCACCATGCTTGCTGACCATGTGCCACGTGTCCCTCAGTGCCACATGTCTACATGTTTCTTGAACACTTCCAGGGACAGTGACTCTGCCACCTCCCCATGCAGCCTGTTCCAATGCATTGCCAATCTTTTTGAGAAGAAATGTTTCCTAATATTCAACCTGAATCACCCCTGGCACAACTTGAGGCCATTCCTTCTCATCCTGTTGCTGTTACCTGGGAGAAGAGGCCCACCCCCAGCTTGCCACAACCTCTTTTCAGGCAGTAGTGGAGAGCGATGAGGTCTCCCCTGAGCCTCCTCTTCTGATAGTTGATGGACATGCCACATTTGATAACCAAAGAGATAGTTCAGGTATTCATTTACATTCAGCTTTTTTTTTTTTTTTTTTAATACTTTGGGGATAAATATTGACCTTAAACTCTAAAGGCATTGATTCTATGTGTACAGTCTGAGAACTCTTTGAAGATAAAAAGAAACAGAACTTCTTCCCCAAAGTTACTGAAGAGTTCAGCACATGACTACTTAATACTAAAGAAAAGAAGATATGCTGGATGTAATCCTGTCTTTCTTCCTCAGACACTGCTCACGCACAGGCAGGAATGCAGCTACACAGTATATGCTGTCATAGATCAATGGCACATATGGGGGCATGAATGTACTAATATGTATCAGTGCATTTCTCCATTTCTCTGATTGTATTATCCAAAAATAAAATTGTTACAGTGTCATCATAACTGCACACCTCAGTCAAATGTTTATGAGACATCTGTAGTATTCTGTGCCTAACTGAGCTATTTTCTGTATTATTATTATTATTATTATTATTTTGCAAATCTAGGCTAATATCCCCCACAATACTCATGTTTCTGGCAGCCTGGGAGGCCTTCCTGTAGAGCTAAAAGATTCAGCAGCTTTTTATCAAAGACTTGAGAATGGAAATGTGGTGGGTGCACTTTCATCCCTGGTGTTTGTATTTCTTGTTACTTCATCTCGGTTCAGGCTCTTCTAAAATATTTAGAGTTTTGCATACTTCTAAAATGCTCCCACTATTCTGTGTGCTTTGCTCTTGCAGATGATGGTGTTATGGAGAAGTGTATAGTTTGTGAAGTTGACCTTTTTGCACTGGTTGAAGTTTAATATGCAGCTTGGGAAATTCTGAGGGTACAACCTCTGCACTCTTCCTTCCTGGACAAAGTAATGCTTGGGAAGATTGATAAAGAGAAATTGAACTAAAAATTGTCTTAGGAGCTTTGACATATTTGGGAATTTAACCTCAGTTTGTAGCCCTATCAAATTCTACATTAAAACTGCTGTGTAGGTCCATACTTCTCTTTCTCGTAGCAAATGAAAACTATTTTCATTTCCTTTGCACTTGGGCTCGTTGTGGGAGCAGGTATACGTGTCAGCATAACAAATATATTTTCTGCATATCTTGGATGCTTCTAAAGCTTTTAACCACTTAAAGATTGCTTTTTCCCCAACAATTTTAAGAAAAGTGTCCCTTTAAAGTAGTTATTTGTATTTTTTACGTGTAAGGATTTGTATTTAGCCTTAAACGAGACTGCAGCAACAAAAATCCAAAATGCAGTTATAGAAAAGGTCTTTTCAATTACTGCTGATCTTTGCATGGTTATAAAACCTTTGCTTCGTACATAATATGGAGCTATCTTCAGAAAACTTGGTGCTGAGGAGCTTGCCAGGAATGGGACCAGTGACAGCTTTTCCTGGGCTTCCCAAAGGCAGGCTGCACTCTGGCAGGTATTTCTCTGGTGTCTTATGAGTTTGGAAAAAGCAGCCAACCCCAGAGTTGGAGGCTGTGCTCCCTAGCAAATGTACACAGCTTCAATTTGCGCTGCATGAGCACAACTTGTCACATAAATAGATATGTTTAACAGGACAGGAGATGTGAGGACTGCATTTCTGCATTCATGCAGGTGATTGCTGCTGTGTGGTACTGCCTCGTAGCTGGTATAAAGCCTCACGTAGAAAATGGAAATTGGGGGTCTCCTCAGCATGCTAGCGGTTATCCAAGATAAATGCAGTATTTTATGTACTTGCTCCCTCCATGTAGGCTCCTGTCTGTGATGCAGCCTGATCTGCAGGAAAGGAGTGGGCATGCTCGGGGCCCTGAGGCAGAGCACCCCTCAGCGACGAGGCTGGTGGCACAGCAGCCATGCTTGGAACCAACAGGCCTCGCCTAGGCAGTGTAGCAGGAAGCAGCTCCTGTGAGGATGATGAGAACTGCCAACAGTACATCTCAGTGTTTACCTTTTTGTATTTGCTGGTAAATCTGCTTTTCTTATACTCTAGCACGGAGCCTGTGCCACAGGCTGTATGGGACACAGTGGCTAGTATGAGTATGAGTTAAGCAGTTATTGCTTGTAACTTCCTCCACTGCCTTCTCATCTGTATTGGGCAGTAGTGGGGGCAGCTTCTGTCAAATAACACCTTCATTTATGTTAGAAAAGCCAATAACTAAATAGTCAGAGATAATCCAGTGCTTAGAAGACAAAATGCTGAGCAGACTGCATTGAGCAGGACTTGAACTGGACAAGCACCAAGCATGCAAGCTCTGGCAGAGGGTGTGCTTGGGGATGCAGAAGTTTGCAGAGACAAACTGACCTGGTTTATAGCTGCCTTGGTTTGCTGGAGCCTAGTGCAGCCAAAGCCAGCCTGGGTCTGCTGCAGGACTGACCCCTGACACAGCAAGTCTCCAGCAGTGCGTGCAGGGCAGCCACACTTGTTTTGGGCTGGCACTGTTCCTTCACTTAAAGTGAGAACTGACAGCATGTGGGAAGCCATTATCCTGGATCACTGTATTGATACTCACTAACCGTAAGTGCTGTTCTTTCACTGCTAAGGATTATGTTTTGTCCACCTTAAACTGAGCCTGCTGCAGTCTGAGTTTCCTGGAAAAAAGTAGTACTGTCAAGTACTTGTTTTACTTATCTTACATTTAGCTTCCTAATTGCAGCTTGGAAATAAAATATCATTTGTGCTAATTTTATTCTTTTGCATCCGGGTAATGCTGCCAAGTCTGACAACTTCTTTCCGAAGACACAATGTTAAGATATTGTTTTTTCCCTGCTTCACAATGACAGAACTGTCAAGAAGCATTGAAGTCAGAAGCAACATGCACTGTGTGTGTGCCAGTGAATCAGTGCTTATTTGTTTTAATTTAAATCTCTCTGCACTGGAGGGGTGGGTTTATTTACACATTTACTCGTAATGATTTGAATAAGAAAGTTATTTCTGGAACATAAGGATTTAGAGTGGGTTTTCCCAGAAGCAACTGAAAACATCAGGTGACAGTGTTCTGTAGAAGCTCGGGGCTACATCTTTTATGCTCTGCATTGAAAACCTCAAAACAAATTGCTTACTGGATCGCCTTCAGCATCTCACCAGTAATAATATAAATATAAAAATCAATGCTGAAGACCCTTAGGCTGCTCCCTTAGACTGCTTAGCTCACAGGCTCAGGAAGGTTTGGTTGGGAGAACAGACTGAAAATTAATGTTTCTTTGTGCAAAAAAAAGTGTATTTTCACATAAAAATGAAAAAATAAAATGAGAAGCTCTTCAAGCTGCTGTAGTCATCAGCCATGGATAGCTTTTCCTCATCTCTCAGAGCTCATTCTTCATTGTCCTTGTACCATTGGGACTAGCTTGAGTTTCTAATACTAGAAACTAGACTAGCATTGTTTCTAATCTGCATGTTGCTTCTTGAAGAGAGTGTGGGAGGGACCACATGGCAAGAAGCACTTTGCAGACTGCTGCTTGGAGAGTCCAGACTCGTCTCTGCTGTGCTCACCCCAATAGTGGCCAAGCTTCCTTAAAATATCAGAACTTTTGTGTGATGTATAGCAAGTGCTCTGGGATGAGGCTGCTGTAAGATTGGAAGAGAGTCTTTGTAACTCTAGAAAATTGATGCTCAACCATAGACTCAGAAAAACAAATATAAGAAGTCATTTATGACACAAAACAGAGCAAATAAGTTCCTGGGATCATTACATTCAGAATGGCACTGCCTTGCTGACTTCTTGGAACTGAAGAGCTTTTTTTCTTTCTGATGTTGTAAGACAGATGATGTATGCTTTTAAATAACGAACAAAACCACGTTCACAAAATAAGACACTTGAGAACTGTGGTGCAGAGGTTATTCATTTGTCAGTAATAATAAAATCTTTCAAATAATTATTTCTCTACAACTGCTCTCCCTTAACAAATGTGCAGTTAATGACAGTGTTGAAATCTCTTTCCCCCTGTAGATTGTATTCCGGAAAATCAGCGATGTGAAACGAGAAGAAGAGGAAAGAATGAAAAGGAAGAATGAAGCCCCCCTGATTTTGCCACCAGATCACCCTGTCCGTCGACTGTTTCAGAGATTCAGGCAGCAGAAGGAGGCACGGCTCGCAGCTGAGAGAGGCAGAGATCCAGACGACCTGGATGTGGAGAAGGGCAACATCCTAGGCGAGCACTCCTCCGCACGCTCAATGGTCAAAGCCAGCGTGGTGACCGTACGGGAGAGCCCTGCAACCCCTGTGTCGTATCAGTCAGCTTCAACTTCTGGGACATCCGACCAGGCCAAGCTTCAGGCCCCCACTTCAGAGTACACAGGATGTAAAGCATCAGGGGATTACCCCCGGAGAAAAGGCTGGGCTAAATTCAAGGAGGCCTGTGGGAAAGGTGAAGACTGGAATAAAGTCTCTAAAGCAGAATCTATGGAGACGTTACCAGAGAGAACTAAAGCTTCAGGAGAAGCTACCCTGAAGAAGACAGACTCTTGTGACAGTGGCATTACAAAAAGCGACTTGCGCTTGGATAATGTTGGGGAGACAAGAAGCCCACAGGACCGCAGCCCGGTCCTCACCGAGGTCAAGCATTCCTTTTATCCTATCCCAGAACAGACTCTTCAGGCTACCATGCTAGAAGTGAAACACGAGTTGAAAGAGGACATCAAGGCTTTAAACACAAAAATGACCAATATAGAAAAACAGCTCGCTGAGATACTTAGGATATTGACCTCAAGAAGAAGCTCCCAGTCACCACAGGAATTGTTTGAAATATCAAGGCCCCAGTCTCCAGAATCAGAAAAAGACATGTTTGGAGCTAGCTGAGGTGTTTCTTTATAAAAAACAGTCAATCAATCAAACGAACACCCCCCTAACATTTTAAATTTAATCTTGAAAACGAGTGAGGGACCAATTCACTAAGCATGTTCCCTATGTCCAAAAAGGTACAGTAGCAGGAATTGCAACCTCATGTCAAGATGGCAGCTGGCTCTGAAGTCTTTTTGACAGCAAGGGTACAGTTTATAAAGCTTTTCTTTTCTCCATTGGTGCCCATTCTCCCCACTCCCTCTTTCTCCCTCAGGATGTTGGAATAAGAGCTCCGAAAGCAGCAGCCATCCCCGTGAGCGCCAGGTGACCTCTTAGGTTTTTGGAGCATGCCTTATGTAGTTAGCTCAGTTTTTGCCTATATGAATAAGGACTGGCCAGGGTGCTTGTGCTTTCAGCATTTTAATTTTTTTTTGCTGCTGCTGTTGTCACTGTCTCAGTCACCCGTACAGCATGTTAAATGCCACAGTATATTTTCATATACCTGTAATAAAGCAAAGAGAAGTAGAATTTATGCTACTCAATACCAAAGTTAATGCCAAGGGACAGCTAAAAAGATGGGAAAAAATGTAAAAAAAAAAAAAAAAAGTATGTTAGTCAATGGGTTCATCCACATTTTCATTCTTTGAGTCAGGATATTGATTTGCAAAATCTTGACTTCTGTCTCAGATATCGTAGAACATTAGCTGTGTTTTTAATTTCTGCTGGAGGACGGAGGTTTGGGCGTGCTGTGTACCTGCAGAACGTGCAGAACACTTTCTGCCCACTGCAGAATGTGTTGTGTCAGTGTCAATAACCGTTCTGCAGATTTGCCTCCCTGTGAAAATATACTGTAGCAATTATGTCCTGTTTTTGCTATGAATCTGCTCTTTTAATTCTTGTTAAATTATTATTCAGAAGTTTCTGTTTTGGTAATGTTCGTTGTAGCCAAAGGCTTTCACAGAACTTTCAGAGAATTTAAATTGTGGCATTTTTCTCTATATCAGATGTATTGTTATTGATCTAATCTATCTAGAAAGTAAATGGAGGTAGAAACACAGTGCTTACTGTATACAAGTGCTATTGTAGCAAGGAAACAAGAAGATCTGCTTCTTAAAGAAGGAGATGTTTCCAAAACTTATATTTTCATAACTTTTTTGGAGGGAGATTGAAGCACTTTACCAAAACGACTGTTCATTATTTAGGGTAGCAGAGAAGATTCCATATCTTGGGACATACGTATAGATCTGCAGTAAATTCTGTCCTGGTCTGGTACGCTCACTATTTAACAGTAGGTTATTGTCCAGAAGCATTGTGCGACAATGTTGAGGTTTCATTCTTACTGGCAGTAGGTCCTAACACACTGTGGGAGTAGTTCTCATTCTTTTTCTATGGTACTAACTCATTTCCATTTAAAAAAACCACAGAATTTTTTGGAGGAGATTTGAGATTTGGGTTAAGTAAGGAAGAGAGAGGGGAAATGACCAATTAGGAAGGATCTCTGATGGCCTAATGCTTGCATGGGGCTATGCAGAATTGTGCCATACATCCTTGGGGAAGTGCAAGGCCCACTGGTGAAACTGCACACACAGTATTGGGGCTGTGCTGTGCAAAGCTACGAGCTCAGGCCTTGAAGGCAGTAAGTTTGTTTTATCTGTTCTGAGGGCAGCACTGCAGTTTGCAACTGGTTTAGAGTTAGCTTTCAAGGGTCTCGCATGGAGTGTCCACAGGAGTGTCCACAGATAATAACTTCTAATCAAGTCTTGAAGGATTCCTGAAACGCATCTGGATCAAATCTGTATGCAACTTTCTACTTCCCCTACAGAAAGAAAAGGCATTACAGAAGTGACTTGCTAGGAAACAGTGAAACAGAGGTGCCATTTCCTATATTTATTTCTGGTTCCAATTTTGGGTTTTTCCGGTGGAAGCTGGTGTCTTTTACAGTTACGTACTGAGGGCATACTGAGGAGAGCTCTTTTTGACCAAAGTCACTGTGTGTTTGGTGCTTTAATCACTATGAATGGCAACAGCTACCTGCAATAGCTATGCCATTTCCATAAGGGATCCATACAACAGCAGTTTCAGTTTGGAACTACTCCATGCTTTTCCTCTCTGAACTCCTCAGTCAGTAAATTCATCGAGCAATGAAATTAGGTAAAAATAAACTACAGGTTTGCAAGTATACACGTATTTGTAATCAGTGCCCCAAAGTTGCAGAGGGGTTTGAGCGGTTCACTTGGTGCCAGTCTTCTAATCCAAGCAAATTACTCATCAGTGTTGTGTTTCCTTTGTAACCCGTTTGAAAGGCTGGAAGTCTTGCTGAACTCAGCTGGCAGCCAGCTACCTGCAGTCTGATAAACATGGAAATTAGCTTAACCCAGACAGATAAGAGGAGAAATGTTCATTGCCCCCCAGGTATGTGTCTAACGTCTCAAGTGTTGCAGTGCAGATGTAGGACTAGAAGCACAGTTGCAGGTTACCTAGTCCTCTGTTGCTGAGTCCATGTTAATGCGTCTCAGTGGTATCTTTCATGTGTCCTCAGGGATATGTTTAAGGTTTTTCTGGTGTTGCTGATTGCCTAATCCTGGAGTCAAGGCAGAGTTAATCCTAGAAGCCCCACAATTATTCGCACCGCCACATGTGGTTCTGTGAGTAAAGAAGCACAAGTCCCCATTTTCTGAGGGTGCTCCAAGTGCAGCCTGAAGTTTAGTTCAGTTTGGAACACAGGTACGTGCTGCATGGCCAGGGCTGGGTGAAGCACAGACTCCATTTTTAAGGCTTTTATGAGGCCTTTTTAAGAGCCCATAAAGTCAGTTATAATCCACTCGTATAGCTTTCAAAGATTGTAATATACTCTGGAATTACACTTAAAATGTAATGTCACTGAAGATTATGGCCAAATTTGATTCTGTTACAGTCACGAAACTCCAGAAGAACTGTACTCCTTCCAATGACACCTTCAAGGCATCTGCTCCAGGTCAGCACTGAAGTGGGCAATGTCACTGAGATTTGCACAGCTCTAACAAGTCAGACCCATTTTATTATGGTTTCATGAACTGGCAGGTACTAAAGCTAGGTGTAGAAGACTGCATCATCCCTTAGTAACCACTACGTGTTGCGAAAGAATCTGAAAAAATATAATACTTAGGATGAGCTTTGGTCTTTGGATTTCCTGGGCTACTTAGTGTTAAATGAGCGAAACCTTGTTTGCTATGGGACTCCTTGCCTCAGACTAGATTGGACCTGTAGTGTATTGCCCAGGCTCAGCAGATGAAGAGAGATTCATTTAGGGAGTGACTGAAAGCAGCTATGTTGCAAATCTGTCCTTCTCCATTGAGCCTTAAACTTGGATGCCTAAGGCTGGGTGGTGTGCATATCCACGGTAATTGTTGCTTATTCTTTCATTTTATTTGTGAGCTTTTCCTTTTATTTGTGTTGGGTAAACCTTTTCATTTAAGTTATTTTTCATCTTAGAAATGGATGACCTCTGAACGTGAGATTCTGCCCATTAACAGGGAAGCAGTTTACATTCTGTGTTCTGGCACAGTGCTTCTACCACTTAACTATCTGCTAAACAACCCGTGTTAATGAACAAGAGATTGCGTCCCATTTTTACCCTATGATGGAATGAGATTTCAGTCAAAAGCTGGTAGTTCAGAGAAAGAGCCGGGGCTCAGAGTTGTTACAAAGGGAGCTTGTAGAAGTTCATACTTAACCAGAATACCAATATGCAGCACAGGATTTAAAAAGCAAAAACCTACCCTCATCCCTCCCGTGTTCAGCTACATTGACTTCTGTCTGGTATTACCTGTATACTTTTACAAACACCATTCTTGCTTTAAATCTCTTTCACAGTGCTGCTCTGAATCCCAGCGAACACCCTGTTTAGCAGCTTCGAAGGTGATGTTCTGCTTCTACAGTACTTCACTTTAATGAACTGAACAAGATATTTACTGTGAATATCTGGTGATATTTTTTCAATCACAGTCTGTGAAAGAATTTACTACGATTTGTCTTTGCTATATAAACAGCAGTGTGTATGACTACGCTTGTGCAGTTGCGTGTACATACACACGTATATGTAGTATCTGTGTATAGACAATAGATAGTATGGATTGCATTTTTGTTATGTAAAAGCACATCCTTCATTTAATGATTACAGTTCAAGAAGGGAACTAAAATCTTCCCCTTAGCTACCCACTGAATGTGCTAGCTAGTATCTTGTTTGTTAAATGTTGAACTTTCAGGCCACATCTTCTGGTTTCTCTAGCAGGTCTCAGCTATGTACAGTTAGTTTGGCTGATATTGTGACTGAGAGATCTGGCCGGTGCTGCTAGTCAGGAACGAGAAATGTATGTGAAACTGGAAAAATGCTGTATCATAGCTGGTGGGAAAACAGCTCGTAAGCCACTGTTTCTTGCTTGCTCACAGTACCTCTGAAGCCAGGGTGCCCTGGTATTGCCTCTCCTGGCTTCTCCTGCAGGAGGGACTGTGGAACAGGCAGGTTTCTTTTTCCTGCCACTGGGGGCTGTCTCAAGGTGCTGAGCCTGTCCTTCTTCTCACATGACACTTGGTCACTGCACTTCTGCTTTCTCGGCCTTGTCTTAGGTGGTGAAGAGCATCTACTTAATTCTTCCTTTCTCCGTAGTCTCCTGTGTGTGTATTGGCAATAACAATGTCTGTGTTTCAGCCGCACTTCTGATTCATTAAGACAAACCTTTTAGAGAGAGACCCAGGCAGGGGAAGCTCCAGAAATGTGAGGTGTAGTACAGTAGATTACTGTATCCTCTAATCTGACATACTTTTGACCACGTTGTTGTGGCAAGCATTGATTCAACTAAATAAAAATAATGCTTTTTGCAATAAGATATAGCCAACGTTTAGCCTTAAGACCCTTTCGTAAGTGAAACATTTCAAACTGTGATTTCATTCTCTTTCCTTCTTCACCTTCCGTAGTATTTACAATGTTGCCTAAAGATAAAGCACTTTGATTAGCTTTCTAAATCTAATGGAAATCATTTGTTGGTAATCACGCTTATTTCTCCACTTAATGCCTTCTTATTAGGATAATAAATTACTCCAATAGTCCTCTCCCTTTCCAAAACAGAGACATAATTATTGTCTGAACACTTTTGTGTTACTGGGGATCCAAGCCCGACCTATCACGAAAGTGTTTGTTTCGAAGTCTTTTTTTTACAGTGCAACAATGCTACTGTGAATTTACCTGCAACTGTAATTTGTTCCGAGCTGATTGTTGAGTGTCGTGTAAACATATTTGCTGTGTAATCCCAGAACATCTCCATAACTGGATTTAAATGCCTGATGTCAGCAAAGCAGTTCGGGGTTTTCACTCGCTGTTCTGAAAGGCGGATGTCTTTTTCCTTTCCTCCCACTGAACGTGTGACCACTGACATAGAAAAAGAATCCTTTTAGCTGTAGATGAGAGACATTCAATAATCTTGTATCAGGATGAACTGCTATATAAAGAAATACGAAGTTTTCTAATGAATGTGTTAGATTATTGTACTTACATACAATCAATATTTGTACATCTGTTGGAAACCTGTCCGCGTTTCGGTATTTAGCCACCACTGCATGGACACTTTATTGATATGCAGTTAATGCAGTCGCTTTGGAGCTTTTAAATGTATTTCACTTGGTTTTATCCTTTCCAAAATCCACCATATATTCCCGTTTCTTTTTCTTTGCATTTGTCACTTTGTTCAATGAAGCATGATCAGACAAAGAGAACGAGTAGATACTATTTTTGTGGTCAGCAAAGCAGCTGCCAGTAGATAGACAGTGTGTGTGCACATACACACTGTTTTGGAATGTTTCAGTTACGAATGCAGCCACCTACATTAATGATATCCCTGTTAAACATTTTTAAACAAGCACAAATAATATTTGTAAAAAAAAAAAAAAGTTTAATTTTATTTATTATAGTAATAAACTATTTTATACATTATAATTGCTTTGGTGTGCTTTTTAATGGGTCGAATATGTACTTGTAAGAGTAACAAGGAGATTTTAAGTTAGTCTCTAGAATTCTGGCTTGCCGTTTTGTTGCTGCTGTTCTGTACCCAGAGCACTGTTGATAGAGAAGTTTGATATTACCATTTTACTTGTGAACAGCTCAGGTTGTTTCCTCAGACTTCTGCCTTCTGTGTGTGTCAGTACAACCACGATTTACATGTGCAGGGCTGCCGTAAAGTGGATTCAGGTGTTCTGTGAAGCAACAGTGGACTCCAATCTGGACCAGCTGTCTCCAAATCCATACTAAAATCACTGATCTTGTGGGCCAGCAACCGATCTGGACAAGAATATAAAGTTTTACTCTTCAGGACTTCAACCTGTGAACTTTGCAGCCGTGTTTGTGCTTCGTACTCCAAAGCATGATCTTAGCCTGTCGCCTCCTCACGCTTCATGAGATTGGGAACCGAATCTTCAAAAGGACAGCAATAAGACATAAGCTTTCAGGCTGCAGAGCTGAGGCTAATCTGTACCAGGAGCAGCCAAGGAGCTCAAGGAGGTGCTATTTTTACCATCATTTCTGCATCCACTGCAGAGTGCACTCAGACAGGACCTTCAGTTGTTGATATTGCTCTACGACCAGTGTGAAAGTCTCTGCTTTATTTTGTATAAAGTTATTATGCATTCCCTGTAATTGCTAGAACAGGGAAAATATCTGGAGTGAAGGTAAGTACTTTTAATTTTCTTTTTATTTTGAGGTCTCCAAAAGCTGTTGTTCCCGTTCTCTGAACTCTCCGTTTTTCTCTTTGTTCAGGCTCCTTGTGCATTCTCAGCAGCCTCCCTGGTGGCATTGTGAGCTTGACTTAATTCAGAGAGCAATTTTGCCCTAATTTATGTTTTCAAGTGGGAAGGTTCACTTTCTGACTCAGCCCCAGCCTGGTGGGCCCAGCTGCTGAGCAGGGCAGGCGTGGGCCCCAGCCCTGCACCTCGTTCACTGCACCTGGGCATAATCACATGTGAAAGCACCACAGCTGAGGCTGGTAGGAATCTTGGGATTTTTGTAGCTCAGCCCCTGCTTGCAGAGCAGACTGTCCAGGGCTGTGTCCAGGCAGCTTCTGAATATCTTGGAGGAGGCTTCACAGTCTCTGGGCAGCTTGTGCTAGTGCTCTGGCATCTATGAAGTGCTGAAGTGTCTTCTGATGTTCAGAGGGAACTACTGCCTGGCACTGGGCACCAGAGAGAGGAGTCTGGCTCTGTCTTCTTTGCACCTTCCCTCTAGGAGCAATTGATGATGCACTGTTGGTGTTCCTCTGAGCCTTCTCTCCCAGCTGAGCAGCCCCAGTTCCTTCCTCATCGGGGAAGAGCTGCAGTCCCTTGATCAAAGGTAAGTGGCCATTTCTTAGATTCTCCAGTATGTCTATACCTGTTTTGTGTTGTTGGGCTCAGAACTGTATTTGGTATCTGAGGTATGGCCTTGCCAATACTGAGTAGAGAGGAGGGAGCACTTCTCTTGACCTGCTGGCAATGCTTTGCCTAATGCAGCCAAGAACACCATTATCCTTCTTAGTGGCAAGGCATACTGATGGCTCATGTTCAGCTCTGTGGTCACCAGGACCTCCAGGTCTTTTCTGCCAGGCTGCTTTCCAGATGGGTGTCCCTCAGCATGTCCTGTGGTGCAGGATGCCAAGCTTCTTGTTGAAATTTGTGAGAGTTTGTCAGCCCATCTCTAGCAGGAGGGAGCTTGTGCTAGGGGAGAGGTTTCTTGGCCTCCGTGTGCTCACTGTGGTGTGTTGACTTGGCAGTGGGAGCAGTTGCCTCTGAGTTAGGGCTGCCTGTCCCACTGGGCAGCCTGAGAAGGATGCGGTGTTGCTATGGTTTTGGTTACTGCTAGTGGTGTGAGGGGTTTAGTTGCAGTGAGTGCCTAGTGTAGGAGTATGTGACCTGTGTGATGGTACGGAGGGACTGGGGAAATAACCTGTGCTACTCCTAAAGGACAGTAAGAGGGGAGGAAAAAAAGAGATCTGGAGAAGGCCTGATGTGTCTGTCAGCAGCAGATAGGAAGATGCTTCTGCAGACACAGCTGCACAATATGCTGCACATAATTTTTTTTTTTTAATCTCCTTTCCTTTTCCATCCTTGTTCTCCCTTCTTTATCACAGTTGAGTTCGAGTCCTTGTGCAGCATGGCTACATTAAAATTTCAGTCATCCCATGGCACAGGTGTAGGTTTAAAACAGCTGAACTTCTTAATGGCAAATCCTCAGCTTTTACCCCTAGAAATCCCTCCTGATACAAACGAGGTAGTGAGTGCAGAAGCAGCCTTGGGGAGCTTACTCCTGAGGTGATAAGCTCCTGTCCTCTGATGTGTTCCTTTCATTTTTTTATTTTTTAACTTTTTCTGTTTACATCACTTGCACAGTTTTCCTTACAATGAGAGAGGCATACTGGTTTCTGTCCCTGTGAATTTTCTGTTGAGTTTTACAGTTAAGCAGAAGGTGTTTTAGAAAGAAATGATGATAACAGGAAGGGTTATCAAAAATTGTCAGCTGTGGCATCAGGATAGTCAAGAGAGTTAAGCTGATCTGTATGTAGCCTCAAGCCAACATAAATTATTTGTTTGGTTTTCCTCCAGCGTGGTAACATTGCACATGCAGCCATATTGAACCTGGCTACAGGAAGCGTGGAGACAGAAATGGAAACTGAAAAAGCTCAGCTGAAAGCTAAATTGAAAAAAGCACCCATTAGGAAAGTGTGCAGAAAGTGTGTGCGAACCACTGCATGAAATTACAGTTCAGGCTACAAGAATTGTAAATGGCTCTGCAAAATTGGAGTGGTCATGTTGCATTCGTGAGCAGCAAATAAAGCAGTCGGGTGCTTGGAGCAGCTACAGAGGCTGTTTGCTCTGACAGGTAGTGCAGGTGACTGGGTGTGAGGAGGAATGAAGGTCGTGGCAGTATATGGAAGAAGCATAAAATGTATCAAAAGCATAGCATGGGGGTACCTGTCATGGCAGATTGAATGTGCTTCATTTTCTTTGTCCAGGAAAATTGGTTGTGGAGGAAATCTAGCTGTATGTCAGGGGAGCACCTAAAAAAAGAGAAGAGCAGTGGGTGAGAGTGCAGCCTGTAAAACCCATCCCTGGGCTAGGCAGCAGGGAAAGAGCAGAGCAGCTGATGTAAGGAAAGCACTGGGATTGGAGAAAGCAGAACTGTCTGCATGGGGGGTGGTTGGGCTGGGGGTTGTAATGGGCTGCAGCTGTCCTTTAAGCTGCTGGTGCAGCTTCCTGGTGGAGTGTCCAGATTCCCAACAACATACATGGATGGCTTCAGGATAGCCATCCTGATAGCAGGCTAACTTTCAGGATAGTGGGGATATGGATCATTGTACCCTTTGCTTGCAACTTCTGGTGATTAACCAGTTATGGAGGGGGAGTCCTGGTGGAATTGTGTGATGATTGGGAAGTCTCAAGAATGCTTTCCCCAAAAAGCTTTCCAGTGAGTGGGGTTGTGAGGAGTTGTGCATGTTTGATGTCACTGCAGCAATGAGCACTGTCATTTAGAGTTTTTGACTGGCGGTAGTGGTGACTACCACGTGTGGCTGAGTGGGGAGAAGCAGCATTCTATTTTGAATGATTTTCACACTTCTTAATCTGCATGTGTCAGAGTTTGTACTTAAGCTGCAGTTGTTCTTATGTCAGTGGTTATTGGTGTAACCACTCTAAGCGGGGTTCAGGAAGATTTGTTTTAGGTGCCTTAGGTTCAGTGAGCAGCATTTGGCAGGATTTGGTCAGAGTGAGGAACTCTGACAAATAACCTGAGCAGAGGCTGCAGAAAGCTGGCCAGAAGCATCAGTGATGGCATGCCAGGTGTGGTTCAAAGGATGTCTCAGCTGAGAGGATTTGAGCTTCAGGGCGCTTAGGTTCCTGAAACTATTGCTTTTGCTTCCAGGCCGGAAGGGCTGCAGTCAGAGGCCCTTGTGCTGAAGGGTCTCCAAGTTCTGTAGTAGGTTTTCCCTGAAGTTTCTTCCCCTGTGCTTTGACATTTCATGTCAGCATTGGTGATGGGCCTGCAGAGCCCTGACTGAGCTGGGTTGTGCTGCTGCTGCCTGGTGTTGGAGTCTGTGGCCCTATACTGGGTCTCAAGGCAGGCAGTGAGGCAGGGGGAGGATCGCAGCAGTAGACCGAAACAGAGATGTGACAAAAGGAGCAAATTACTAGCCATCTCAGCACAAAACTACCACAAGAAGAAAGAAACCTGAAACTATAAATTAGCAGTAACACCACTGAAAGAACTGTCTCATAAATGCGTATTTTTATTTCTGTACAATTTTGATTACTTTAAGGTAATGGTCCCATATAACCAAATCCTTAGAGCAACCTTAATGCTTTCAGAGCAGTCTGAAAAAGTTACCTGCCACTTCTTCCCAAAGGATTTTTCTTTTAAATTCCTTCACCAACAACGTGGACATTTCTGGTCTTCAAATATCATTTCTAGTTGTTCTATTTTTGCCATCTAATTCGGATGCTCCAAGGCAGTAGTGCAGGGCTATCACTTCTGTGGTCCATAACAGTTAATTAATTTTGTCATGAAGTATCTATAAAGGAAGTGATGGTACAGTTCAGACTTCACAGGTCATAACCAAAGTCATGTCTCTGCATTGTTTCTTCAGTAAGCTTTAATTTTTCAGTGGTTGGATGACGTACCTGTCAGCAGTGATTCATTTCAGCTGCCCAACCGTATGCAGAGCTCCTCTTAAATCCCTGCAGATAGCAATGTGTTTCTGTGCGCTGAGTGTTGTTCATAATCCATGTGCTACAGGAGTCCCATTTTGTCTGACCCCTTTTCTGAAAGGAGCTGGCACGCCAATACTTTGGCTTATTTATGCTTAGACCCGAATAGGATGAAAAGTGTTGTAGCCTGCTAGGTCTGTGAGGAGTCTGCCTCTTCTCCTGGGTTACAGCGATAAGACAAGAGAGAATGGCCTGAAGTTGTGCCAGTGGAACTTTGGGTTGGATATTAGGAAACATTTCCTCTTAGAGCAGTGAGGCAGTGGCACAGGCTGCCCAGGGAGGTGGTGGAGTCACCGTCCCTGAAGGTGTTTAAGAAATGTGGGGATGTGGCACTGAGGGACGTGGTGGAGGGGAGAGTCTCAGGCTGCCCTCAGGCTGGGCTTTGAGGCCATTTGGCTCAGACTCTTTCACTGAACCTCAAATATATGGGTCAAATCCATTAGGCTTTTCCTTTTATTCTGGGCATTAGTGGCATCCTCTACCCACTCATGTATGGAGCTGACATGCTCCAAGGCCTGGGCTGTGCTCAGGCACAGGTGATGCACGTGTGTACTGTGCCACATATTGGTGTCAGCAGCCCTTATCAGGAGCCATGTGTCATGCCATCTCATTTGCTGAGTGCTGGAAACTCACGTGGAGCAGTTGGCTTTACCCTTTCTTTTTTGGTGCCTCAAGTGCCCTGGTCTGAGGGGATCGGCGGGGCCGTGAGCAGGGCAGTCTCAGGGGGCTCTCAGTACAAGCAGAGATCTACTGCAGTGCAGATTGTCCCTCATTCCTTAAAGGCCTCAGCCTCAGAACGCTTCCCAGGCTGTGTGGAAAGCACTCTTTCAGCTGTTCCTGCTGCATTAAAATATATGACTTGACTAACAAGTGGCTGTGGGCAGGGAGAGTGTTTTGCACAGCGCTACCAGGCAGAGCTGCTCTGCGAGGGGAGATGGTGAAGCGCAGGCAGCGGCTGCAATGCACTGTGCATAGCAATCCCCTCACTCATACAGCTCCTTCAGGAAAGTGGTGCTGGTGTGCTAAGAAGGTCCAGCTCCCCACAGCCAGCGGGAGCTGCAGCAGCTTAGGAGGAAACAAAGCAGGCATGTAGGAGATGGGAGGCGGTGTGCTGCTGCTATGACTAATGAGAAAATTGCTGCAGGTTCCCACAGTTAAGCTGTTTTTCTTATGACCTGTGGTAAGCTGGTTATGCCAACTAATCTGCTTTTAGCGCTGAGATGTGAAAGAGATATGTGAGCAAAGCCTCACTTGCCCTTCAGTCAGTGCGGAATTAAAGAAAGAGCCACTTAACGTAAGCGATCCCCAATAATAATTATGGCTGTGAGTGCTTTGATAACTGAGCAGGGGGTTAGGGGATGAACACGTGTGTGGCTGGATGGCTACAGCTTCCTGGTGGCTTTTAAAGCCCTATTTCAAAGCATGCTATGCTATGCTGGCTGGTTGGTGTGCTTTTCAGCATCCCTCATAAGCTGGATTTGGCAGTAGAGATGAGGCCTCCGGGCCTGGCTGTTTCCCAGCCACCACCTTTTGTTCTCAGTTACGGATGTCCTGCCCCTCTGGGGGCACCAGCAGCAGTGCCCCATCCTCTGGACTGCAGTTGCCTCTCCTTTGGTTCAAAATGGCCAATTCTGACTTGGGAAACTTCTGTCTCTGTCCACTGTTTCCTAGGGCCCTTAGCCTGCTTTTCCTTAGCATCTGGAAATCATCTCCTCCCATCAACTGCGTTTTTCCTTAGGTAACTGAGGTCCTTATGTCTTGTTGCAGGCTCTGCCACCTTTACCTCACTAGGACCGTCACAGAGGACTTGCCTGGAGGATGGCACTTCTGGCCCAGGTCATGCTGAGGAGCGTGTCTCCAAACTGAAGGTACAGCTGACTGCGTGCGTTTGAAACGCTTCAGGCACCCTTCACAGAGCCCCATGCCTTGCCTACCAGCGCTCTGCAAGGAGGATGGATCAGAACCTTTGTGAGTGGGCTTTTTCTTAAAATAAACAAAGTAGCAGGAAAAAGAACCTCTGGAAAGACTGGGAGTGAAGGAAATCTGTATCTTTTATGATAAATATGTGAACTATGTGAAGTAGTATCTATTTCTTAAATTTTGCTAATGGTACTTCATGCTTCTGGGCCAGGATGGCAGCTATGGGAAGTGATGGTTTTGTTTGAATCCCTCTCTTGGTAGCCATTCACAAGAAGCTTTGTATGTCACCGTAGCTAATCTGTAAGTGTATTTTTTTTTTTTTTTTAAACTTGTTCCATCAGGGATTGTGTGTTCCATATGTGTGTGAGAGAGATAAACATGGGCAGTTTGCACTGCACACACTGTAGCCTTAGGAGTGCACAGGAGTGTTTCTAAGAGGCAGTGAAGCACATAGGTTTCTTACGCCAAACTTGTAGCTTCCTAAGATACAGTTCTCAAGCCAACTGTCAGTTTGAGCTTTATTTTTGGAGAAAGAATACAAAATTAGAGAAGATTACAAAGCACTGAGAAAAAGAACACTAAAAAAAAAAAACACAATTGTGGTTCAGAAAGAAGCACAGTCTGGATGACCTTCACGGCCATTTTCATATTGGAGTAGAGCATTTTGCAAGCATACAAATTGGAATCTCATCACTTAGTAGCCCCTCATTTCATGCAGTAACGGTAATCGATCAGGCTGAAGAACAGACTCAATGACTTTTCAATCCAATGTTAATTGCACTTAATTACAAAGTTTGAAAAAAGTTTCAGGAGGATCTTGATCTTAGCTCAGTTCTACTCTAAAATGGAGGCCAAATTCCCACCCTTCCAGAAAATTCCCAGCTTGAGAACAGTGTGCTTCTCTGTGGCCAAGAGGATCCCTTTGCTTACCACAAATCAGTCCAGAGTCCCTCTGCTGAGGCAGCATACATGGTAAGCCTTATATTCAATGTTATCTCCTGGAAAGGGATTTCACGCTGCATTTGTGTGGTGTAAAAATCCTTCCCTAAAAATAAAGGGCTGGCAGGATGGCCGAGGGATGGGCTGAGTGTCTGGATGGGTAGGGAACTGAAGACTTTACCCTTATTTCTTCAGGCACAAATGAAGTGTCTGCTGTACTTCTGAGCAGCAGAGACATTGTCTAAATGCAGGCACCAGGCTGAAGCCTATCTCAGTTTCTTGTTAAAGGGATGATCTTGATCAGACTAGTCCAGAGCTGCATGAGCAATGGACAGCAGGACACTGAGATGGCTCAGATGGCTTCCAGGGGCACAGGTTCTGTAGCAGTTTTGCTGCTTCAGGGGCAGTTAGCTGCTCTCAGCAGCAGCTCTCCTTGGGGTTGGAGGCTTTTGTTGTGCCTAAAGGAAAGTATAGCCCACATGACTGTAGGACTTCCAGTTGCTCTTCAATATCTATTTAAAAAGGAACAGACTGGGAGATGTGCCTCATAGCAGACGTGGGCAGGATCTTCTCCCCCTTGGGAGACAGTGTTGGTGCTTCAAACCATGACAAGCAGAGCTTTCCTACCAAGCCTCATGTTTTGGCAAAGGAGCTGCTGTACCAGGTCTCACACTGGGTAAAGAACACAGAGCTCTGGTTAATTGGGTGCCATTGTAACGGACAATTCTGTTTTGTTTTGTGTTATTTTTAAAGCTCTTAAAAGCTTTAAAGCTAGTGCGTCTTTAATTTTGCAGGAGCTGCGTCCTGTTCACAGAGAATGAAGCAGACTTGCCAGCCAGCCCCTGGGTTACCTCCTTTCATGGCAAAGAAGCACAAGAGGCAAACTCCACAGTTCCTGTGGAAGTAGGATTTGCTCCATCACAAAGGTAATTCTCTGTGTTTTAGCTCTAACCCAAGGCAGAGAGCATTTAAAGACCAAGGAGCTGTAAGGTCACGTGAGACTAAAAAGAAAAGATGTTTGTTTATTTATCAAGAAAAGGTCTAGCTTTGTCTTTTTAATAAACAAAAACATTCCTAAAACTACAAAAAAGAAGTTGAAATGAAATTGAGAAAAAGCAGACTTTGCTACAGTGAGTAGGTAGAAAAGTGCTTTATGGATGAAAAACTGCAGCCAGGGAGATCATCAGAAATGTTCTTCCTTAAATCAGAAAGCAATCAGAAAGAACTGATGAGCATCCTGCTGGTCACTGAGTAAGGTAAGTGCAGGGCATGGCCCTGGGTGCCCCTGGACAGCAGCTGAGAGACTGGAGTTTGTCTGAATTGTACAGTGTAGGAAAGAAAAGAGTTTTTCAGTATGTCAAAACGGCAGCAAACATAAAAAGAAACAAAAGCAGTCTTTAACATATACAAAGTGTGTATCCTGAGGCACATGCTTTCAACATACATAGTCACAGTGTTGCTGTTTTATAAAAATAACGTACATCAATTTGCTTGATAATGTCTCTTCACCCTGTACGTGTAGTTCATCAGTGTTTCTGCTTAGATTACTGAATTCACAATCCAGAATGAGTGTAGTGAGCTTTTAGCTCTAACACATTGATGTGGTCTGCAGATTAGTTGTCTGGTGTAGAAAAGTCCCCACTCTGTAAGCTGGCGCAGGACTCGTGGCTCTGCATCACTCCTGGGTCACAGCGTACGAATGCTCCCATTCGATGCCAATGTGAGCGTAGCAGTACAGGAAACTGAGAACAGTCAGTGTTGCCCATGGCCAGCCTATAAATAGAAAGGCAGACAATTCTCATCAGAATAATTAATGGCTGCTTCACACAGAAAATACTCTTAGGGTGACCAACTTATGACGCTTCTAATTAATTTTATTAGCAATTCAGTATTATAAGTGGAGCCAGCACACCAAATTTGAAAGGGGGAATGTGGGCTGTCTAAAGCTTCAGGGATGCCCAACCCTCTGCAGACGCACTCTTTTCTATTTCCAGTGAATTGAATCAGGTTTGTTCCTGCTCTGCATCTCCAAATGATGCTTGCAGCATTAAAGAGGTCAGTTTCAATCTGAAACTTTGTGGCAGGTTTGTCTGTCAAACTGCTCCCTGAACGAACCCTGATGCTTTACGCTGTCTGTGGTGCTTCCCAGGCACGAAGGCATGCACAGCCATAATGCAGGTTATTAAAAATCAGAGCAAACCCAGCTACCTGTTCTGCAGAGAGCCTGGAGAAATCTCTGATTAAGGCTGGTGGATACCCTGCAGCTGGGTGTGAAACTGATGCATGTTCTCTACAAACCAATAACAGCTAATGGGGTCAGCATAGCCCTGTTTGTCCCATCCGCTTGTTGGAATTTTTTAAACTAAAAAGAATAAGTCATCTAATACATAAAACTTTTGCTGAGTAAGTGACATGTTTTGTTCTTACTTTCCTTTCCTTTTAGTGAAAGTCACCTTCTCTCACTCAAGCTTTTAAAGCTAAATAAGGATACCAAAAGGTGTGCCCCTTCCAGTGCATTTGCAGATCACTGTAACTGTAGGCTTCTGAATCAGATAAATGAAACTGCTTTTCTCAATACTTTTCCCAGCACCTCTGTTCATTTTCTCCATTCTCATCTTAGAATGAAATTTAGAATTCATAGGTTGAGAACCCAAAGATTGAGCCCCAGTGTTCTTTTTGAAGGTGAAGGAAGGAAAGAAAGTATTTGACTTTTTTTTGGTGGGTTTTTGTTGTTGTTGACATGTGAACTCTGGTTATGCATGTGGCTGGCTTTCTGTGTGCCACCCTGGAACCAATAGCAGCTGCTTTTGAAAGGAGGGCTTCTGTGCTCTCTAGGAGATAGTTCTGGTCAGAAGGAACTTGCTGGCAGGAAGAATGTTCCTCAGGGTTCTGTAGAAGGGATGGACAGAAGACAGAGCCTCTTCACCATATAACTCATGAAGCACTCTTCTTTCTGAAGGTATGTTCACAAAGCTCAGTTCTCTTCTCCAGTAGAATTAGGCTGCTGGAGGCTGCTGGAGGTTGGGTTTTACCTTCAACAGCAAGCTAAAGCCTCATGGTGCTTTGTCTGCAGTAACATTTCACTTGAAAGTATGTCAGCAGATGTAACAAACCCGTACCTTCCCTAGCAGCAATATTTTGTCTGCTTTATACAGACAGAGCCAGCAAGTTGAAAGGGGATAGACACTAGGATAGCTTTTTTTTTTCCAAAAAGGATACTTTTGAGAGTCTTGTTAGACAGATATTAAGCTTTTTTTTTTTTTAACACTTTAAAGATGCAACTCACAGAGAAGATATGCCAGCAGTAGTTCTTATGATGTATAACTTGCTTGTTATTGCAAGCCAGGGCTCCACATTCTATTTTCTCCGTAGCAGACTATGTATGTATGTAGTTAGTGGAAATTTCTTCTAGATTCTAGACTTATGATAAAATTCTTCCTCAGTGCCCCGCCATTGGTTTTTATGGGGCCTTCTGCCACTATAGTCTGGTTTGTGGTAATCCTCTTGGAACATGGGGAGTTTCCCCTGTACAGTAACAGGTTAGGGACTGCATCCAGCAGATTATCTACTCCTGAGCTAATTAAACTGAAAAGAAGAGGGAAGATGTGATCCACTAGGAGAGAGGGAAAAAAATATATTCTTCAAGTTTGTACTTCCCACAGCTGTTCTAGAAGGAGCTGCACAGAGCAGGGTCTGTTTTTCTGGGTGGTCCTGCACAGAGCCACAGACTCAGTGATCCTTGTGGGCCCCTTCCAACATGGGATATTTTGTGGTTCTATGTTCTGCTTCTCCGCAGTCCTGGATTAACTCAGTTCCATGCCATGCAGACTCGCATGAATGCATCCACATCTGAAAAGTGGCCCAAGGAAAGCTCAAAGCAAGCAGGTGCTCTTTCAACTGTTTTCACCTCTGTTCTGTTTTGTGATTGGATAGAAGACAAACTTAATGAAAAGACTGAAGAACTTTGCCTAGAGAAGGTGATGTTGCAAGGAAGGACTTGCTGAGCAACACTCATCTAGCAAGGGCATCTTTTTAAATTCCATCCAGCATTTTCTTCTGCCGTAAGTGACCTGTGTGTCCTCCTTGTGCATCATAATCTCTATAATCAAACAGCAGCATGAGCTTGCAAGTTATGTTCACAGGAACCTTTTCCTTGCTTAAACAGTTCCTCTAGGAGGAACTGCTCTCCTTAGTTCCAAGGAAAATGCTCTTTTTGCCCTGGGCCAGCCATTATCGTGTATTTTCTTCCCTCAGGGCCTTTGGTCTCCCTCATTCTGCTCTTACCCTCAAATCACAATTGAAAGGGATCTTTTTTTTTTGGTGGCTCTTCAGCTTCACACTATCACCCTAAGTCACTGCATCCTCTTTAAGACAGCAGGGTTTTTAACAAAAGGAATGCTGGTGACAAACATTAGCAGAATCACAACCAAGTTTTCCCATTTACACAGGTACACTGTTCCACTGAACTCCAATACAAACTTTTGTAAATAGCACCATGAATACTGTGCTAACTGTAGCACTTTATCACACAGCCTTCTCCTGAAAAAGTTTCCAGTCCCAGATAGGTAGGAGACAGCTGTGTGTGACAACGACTAATCTACTGTACAGTAAAGAAGCATGCCAGCAACATGGTGGGCCTCTCCAGCTACCACAAAATAGATGAGTACAAGAAAACAACACTGTGTTGGCTTCAGCCTGCGAGAGAAAGTGACAGTAATGGCATTTTACGTGTTCAGAACTGCCTTACCTGCTGTGGGACCTCAGTGCTGGTTTTAGATGTGACTTGGTCCCACAGTCTTCAAAAGTCTTCAAAGTACAGAGTAGTTATTAAATCAATAAAAGCCAGAGAAAGTTCTTTAAAAAGCTTGACTTGAGGGGCATACATCTGACTTTGATTTGGAAGTACATAAGTTTCTTTAAGACTTGCACCTGGGAGAGTCTGTCCTTAAAGAGAACTTCACTTGTGACAGGACATTCCACTCCATAAAGAAATATTTAGGAAACACAGCTGTGGGTAGGAAGCAGCAGCACAGGTACTGATTTGTCAGGTATAATAAAAAACAACATCAAACCAGCATTTGAGGACAAGGCCTCTTACCTACACTTGCTAACATCCTTTTGAGATCAATTCCATTTTCAGAAAAAAAAGCACATTCCAAACTAGAGGTCAGTTGAAAGCAGCCTATTATCTGGTCCAACATTTGAAGCAGAGGACAAATACTGCTTTTTTTTTTTAAATTTAATGTTCATTTCAGGTATTTCTCACTTCCAGGTGTGCCCAGCCCTACCTGGTAGGGCAGGACTGCCTAATAAGATGTGTTGCAATCACCTGTGCAGGCTGACAACCACTTGCCCTTTTACAAGGTTGGAGAAATGGTATGGAAAAAAAACATCTTCAGATGTTATTAGCATTCAACACGCAGATATGGGACTGGTAACTTCAAAGCACAACAGAAGTGATCCAATCAGCTGATGCAGAATTGTTCCATGGGAAAACAAGCATCGTGTTTTTCAGCTACTGTGTACACAGAGCATAATAAATGCAGCCCTACGTAATGCTGGGCTGCTGGGTAATATTGTGTTATAAATATATGCTTGCTTCTGTTTCTCCCAGAGTTCATTCCTATTCTGAAGGTACTAAATCAGAATATGAAAGGAATGATAATTTTCAAGTAAAAACACTTATTTCTAAAGGATATTCTGAAGCTTTACAATACACCCTTCAAAATAAACCATTCAGAAGATAAACAAAAACTACCTACTCTTGCAGAGCAGTTTTCCTGCAGACTCCTTTAAAGTCCCTCTACATTCCAATTCCTTTTAATATACCTCCCTTACTCACACTTAACCTAGACAGGAAAGTGGGAATTTTCGATTATGTGCAGCAAAACAGCCTTTGTTTTCTAGTTTAAATAATTTTAACATTCATTAAATAAAGCCATACAATTAAGAAATCTCTACTGAACTGGAACTCATGTTAGTAAACAACTCCAGTCCCAGGTGTAAAGAAAACAAAACAGAAGCAATTATGGAAGCACTGGAAATATTTGGAATTCACTGAAGTTAGATTTCATGATTACATATAAAAAATATATTTTATACATACATCCCCTTAAATATATAACGGAGAAGAGGAGGCTCTGTATGTATGTCATCAGTGTTTATATATATCTGAAGGAAGAGTACAAAGAAAGAGAGCCAGTGGTGCCCAGCGCCAAGGCAAGAGGCACAGGACAAGTTCAGCAGCATAATTAACTGATGAAAAATTTATTAAGAAAGATGTTATAATTGCTCAACTGTAGTGCATCCCAATCACTGAGATTGACCTTTGTATGCTCTGCTGACCTGGGTTGGCAATGATCTAAGCTCCCTAGTCTGTCCTTGCAATTTCTCAACAGTCCATGTTCTTGAGCTTTGTGAAGACTTTGTCTGCACCATGCTCTAGAAAAGGTCTTCATATTATTTAATTCTTGGTAATCTCCTAGTCGGAGATGCACTTATTTTTTTTAATTATTATTTTTGTAATGCACATTTGAGGATAGGCCCTTCAATTACAGGAGCATGCAGGACTTCTGTCTGGAGCTGTTCCTCTCAAATCCAGCAGAAGTTTAACTACTTGCAAGCTGAGCCTAAAGGCTAATTAAGGCTGCTGGTTCTTGGGTTTAAATTGAAGGGGCTGCTAATTTTTATGATTCACATGTTTAAATTCAACTGTTGTGCTTTCCAATTTAATGGCCATCTTATGCATTATAGTCTGCAAACAGCCTCTCTTCTCATGTAGGAGCTTTTACTACTAAGCACTTTATTTCTGTGTACTTATAGTTTCAGCTACCTAGACATGAACTTCTGCTGATAATGAACTGGCCTGGAACAAAGACCCAGTGCACGGAATTTCACTTCAATTTCTTGACTGCTCTGTGGAAGCACTCAAGCCAAAGACATCAAATCAGCTCCATGCATACATTCAGGAATAACTACAAGTATGGTGAGGTAAGATGCAGTACATAGAGGACAGTGAATTAAGTTGTAAAAGATGCATATGGCAAACAAAGACCTAACATAAAGCCTGGCCTTGTTGTTTTGCTGCTGCTGCTTTTTGCTTGTGTATGAGAAGACAAAGTTGCACCACTGCCATGATGAAGGACAGCCAATTCTGCCAGCACATGCACAGCCCTCCGAGTCTCAGCTGGGCATCTCCACTGTCCCCCCACCACATAAAACAGAACCCAGATTCATGGGGATCTATATTCAAGATCCTGTATCTCCAGGAAAGAGCTCCCACACCTTTCCCCTCCATCTACACTGGAGCACAGCTGGGAGTAGAGCCAAGGGGAACCAGCTTGGAGACTCCAGGCCAACTTTACTAATTGTCATAGACTTTTAGGTGAAGATACTGCAGATTCAAGTGTGAATGAAGTCCAAATATTCAGAAAAATCACTGTAAAACAGGTGTTATCTAAAAGGGAAGCCAAGGAAGTGCTGTAAGAATGACTCAGAAGCTGTCCAATTCAGAGCCTGTAAACACAACTGAAAAGCACAAAATAGCGAACCGCCAGGTCAAGATCTCAACCTCACTGAGGTACATTGGCTTTAACCACAAAAGCTTCCTCCTCAGTAGACATGAAGCACTTTCCAGCTGAGGATATTAACAAATGTATTACATAGTAGTTTGCTTATGTGAATTTTAAATTATACCATCCTGGAGAATGCTTACATCTGATGCTGTCTGAGGAGTACTTACTGCTGCTGAGAAAAACTGAAAATGGAGAGGTAATAAAGAACATCATCTGCAGTGCAGGATGACTGGACTCAAAATGAGCACTGCTGAGAGCAGAAAGCTGTAGTCTCTTAGCACTGTCATAATCTAAACAGGTTTCATTTAGAAGATACAGGAAAAACAGATACAGATCACAAAAGCTGTGACTTTCCTGCATTCCTACGGAGAGAGTGGAACCACACATCACTATAGGTAAAATCATTTTGCTTTTATACCTAATGGCACTAAGGAAAGTTGTGTCCTGGCAAGGATTGTCACATACAAGAAAAATATTCAGCTTCAATCCAAGTAGGAAACATGCTAAACACACAGTTTCCTTCAATCAGATTAGCTAAACAACTTAACTTAATAGGAAGCTCAAAAGACAGGGTTACTGCTTTATGAAGCACCCATGGGTGCTTTATAAAAACAATACAGAGATGCCAAAACCATTTGCATTGCACAAAGTATGCACGTGACATAAAAAAAAAACCTGCCAGTGTTCTTGTTTACAAATGCTGCTAAATGTTGTGTGGATACAGTTATCCATTCAGGAGATGCCTGCCTGAACAGGTACTCCATTTTGTCTCTGGAGGCAAATCATCACTGATATCCAACCACCATATCAGCAGCTCTCCAGATGCTGTGTAACCTAAATCAGGAGCATTACTTCTCCTTGCACATGTCACCTGATGTGAGCAGAGGAATGTTGGTAACCTCACTCTACACTACTTGAGGTTTTAGGCAACAATCCTGGTCCAAAGCATATCAGGTAACCTGGGGTAATTCAGCCAAAACCAGAAGAACCTTACTAGTGCAACTGTTATATTTGAATTAAGAATTAAAAAAAAAAAAAAAGGCCATTTAAAAGCACTAGGCAGAATCTTTTTGCCACAAGTGATAGTGGGAAAGGAAAAGAAAATCAAACAGCTTTAGTTTACAGATGAAGAAGTGAATCTATAAGCTAGAAGCATATGAACTAGAAGTGACCTTCCTTCTCCTCCCAGATCTTTATCTGAGAACTGCTCACAGCTAACACAAAACGGAAACAAACAAAATGGAAACTTTTGCTGGTCTCTCTCTTTCTGAACACAAGCTTTCAAAAGCACAACTGTCAATAAAGACACATCTTCACTTGGAAGCAAGGCAGAAGAGCTGCCTCTTTGAAGTGTTACGCAGTGAAAACATTTCTGAGTAATATACCTGCCTTGCTGTGCAACACGGCAACTCTGTGCTCATCCTCAAATGCCTGTTCAAGCTTCCTCAGAATAATCTCCTTAAATACAGTGTGAACAGTTATGGAATGATAACACCAGCAAATTATTCATTGATGGCATTATAGACAGCAATCAAAACGTCAGAGCAAAGAGCCTCCTCCTGTTGCAGATGGACACTGAAGTGCGAGAACAAAGAGCTAAATCCCCAGGAGAACAGACACGTCCCAAGGGCAGAGCTGGAAATGATGCTGCCTGGCACAAGCCTGAGCTGAGTACTGAGTGTCCGTCTGTCATTGAGCAGAGATACCCACGGCATGCAAAGAAAGAGGCTGAGCAGAAGGGCAAGTTAACTTCCCTTCCACCAGAACCTGAATTTCATGATGCTTTCTGTATCGATCTAATTCCGGTTGGCATTTCAACATTTTGCATTCAGCAGAATTCCTTCTGTAGCCTTCAAGACCAAGTGCTAGGGATCTCGAGCAAATCAAGGTCCTATCCAAGCTCCCACGGGGAATGCATTTAAACCACTGATTCCAATATATTATCAGTCACCAGCAAAGACAATATTTGCGTAAAAAGGTGAAGTGCTATAATTCATTTTCCCAACCCAATTTCTGACTAAGATATCCTGGAATGGTCATGAATGTAAGATGTTTAAATGATGAATAAAATAATAATTCTTTTATTTGGAAGTATTATTTAAGGATGAATTATTCTGTCCTTTCTACTTGAAAGAATCTTTAATCTGCAGTTTCCTTTTCTCATCACAAAATCAGTTATGTTCCTGAACCAGATCAACAATTCTGCTGCACTGCCTTGTCTCTCACAGCATTAAAAAAAAAACAAGTAGTGTGACAAATTTAACAACTACTTCCAACCAGCTATGCTAACAGTATACAAACTGCAACTTATCACAGAGCCCTTGTACACAAAATGTTCTGCATAACAGAAATTGTTACCTGTTAAAGCTTCACACAGTAAGGGAAGGGCTGATGGTACATGGGTAATTTACATGAACATTGCGTATGGGATAATTGCTATACCAGTGTAAAGCATAGTACTACAAGTGAGAACAGTGAATTGAGTCCTCACCTAAGAGAAATTCAAACATCTTAAGGAATACAAGTGCATAAGGTAACCAAGCAATCTCACAACTGCTTATCAAGCCATAATCAATCAATGCAGAACTAAGGCAATTTCAGTGCTGCTGACCTCAGGCTCTGTGAAGTTATTTCACTTCCACTTGTGCCTTGTTTTCACAATATCACCAAATGACAAAGAAAATGGGGCTGTTCACGCACGCAGCTGTAGAAGGACAGTGTCACCTGAAAGTGGCAATTAGCCATCAAAAGACATTGAAAACAGTTTCCATTACACTGGTGACATATTGCATAAAATGTAGTTATAATAAACAAGTTAGCTGTAGAAAGAGGGCCAAAAACAGAATCATAGAATCATTAAGGTTGGAAAAAAACACTAAGATCATCTAGTCCAACTGTACAACCATACGTAGGTGGCCCCTTTTTGATAGGCCTGATGTTGTACCTTTCACACACACAGCCACTCTGACTGCTACAGTCCATGTAATCATAGCAACTAAATACAAAAACTGTCAGTAAAATAGTTCAGTTCCAAATACTTCATGGGTAAAGGTTGGTTAGTCCACCATCAAGATCATTTGAAGTAATGAAAAAGCCTTAAAACTATTTTAAGGTCATAATTAGACAATTAACTTGTACATTCTAAGAAGATACACTCTGGATTTTAGGAGAACACTGAGTGAATTTGGGGAGGAAATATCTCATTCCTTGTTCTCTGTGTGAATTGGAAGCATGCCTCTGTAACACAGAGCCCAGACAGTACCTGGTAATGCAGATCTACCTATATGAGTTGCACAAGCTTGAAGCACATCTGAAACAAGATCTAGCAAACCCTTTACTGTGACAGAAAACACAGATGAGAAATACCCAAGAAGCTACATCCGCATGCAGCATCTGTCAGCACTGCCAACTGTAGGACGCTTGCTTCTTGAGCCCCTCTCAGCTCTCCTGAGATCAGTAGGAGCCCATCTGAGGGAAGGAATTGCAATCAGAGCAAACCTGAGTGAGTTCCATACCAGTTTGGTAACCAAGATCAAAATGAGTCTGTCAGCCCAATCCCCTCAGTCTGTACACTGAATGTAACAACACTCCCTTGCCTTTGGAATCTGCTCAGAGAATGCTCGTGACAATTTCCAGTGTTGTTATTATAGGCTGGCTGCTCTCCTTGCTTTCAGGTTTTAAGAAATCTTCCTAAAATGGTGCTGAATGGGACTGCTCACAATGTTCTTTGCAGGTTAGATGACTATACTGGTAGAGCAAAGCTACACAGGAATAATTTGATTTCTAAAATATTACCAGCTTTTATTTTCAGGGATGTCCTTTGCAGGATGTTGCATTTTCTACAAGGAAAAAAGCATCATAATTACCAGCTCCTTTACATCAGAATACAACCAATAAAACAGTACTACTGTGTCTTGCTAAAAAACCTGGTGCCAATACCTCAATTATCTTATTTATTAAAGTGCAGCTTAGTGCTCCTGGCTAACACCAGTGGGTCAAGGAAGCGCATGGAAAGATCACATCTTATTGCACTGATACATGGCTGTCCCACCTTTGCTCCTCTATTTAATCTAATAATAGCAGCACTGCAGACATTTAACAAGACTGCTTATAGTGTTAATTTACTTGTTAAAAGCCAACTTGCAAGCACATCCCTCTCACAAAGAAACAAGTGACCCATTTATATATATCAGCTCCATAGCATTCAACTTGTTTCTTGTCTCTTTGTCCAGGCATGTAACAGAATCACAGAAGCAATGCTTCTGTGACTCATTTGTCTCTGCCACTTTCCTTGATCATGTCTGTTGTTGGTGTAAAGCAAGAACAGATAAATTGAAATCAGCTGTACAGACCTGGAATAAGCAAATGGGTATTAGTCTCAAGGGGCTGACGAGGTATGGATCTGGTCAGCTGCTTCATCACAAGATGTATGGAAACTGTATGGATGCCAGAGCCATGAGGACACCACGCTGATCAGCCTTATAAGTGGCCCCCAGAGCAGCCACCACCCCCATCAATACCACCTTGTCCAGCCCAGCTGGCCACTTGCCACCACTGCTCTACTCTCCATGCCAAGACATGCTGGGGCAGTGCCATGCTGGAGAGGGACAGGATCCTGCTGGCCTTGCTACTGTGCCCCTATCCCCAGCCCCAATGGCAGACCCAAGGCTTCAGTCCCTTGCAGCAGCAGGATTTTTCCTAGTCCTCATTTTGCACCTCACAGGAGAGGAGTATAATGAGAACTGGCAATGAAGCAGTCATTTCCATTTGTAAACAGAAGAACACAAAGGAAGAAATGAGAACAAATTTCCATATGTACAACCCCCTCTAAATATCCATTTCAGTAAGCCTTTCTGCAGTGTGCATGCTTCCTTTCTTTACTGGATCAGTCACACTACCAGAATAATTAATTAATTTAGGCAATATCATACCAAGCTCAAGGATCCAGTCTAACAGAGCTGGATCTGATTTGTTTTATTTCAAAGATCACAGTTCCCATGCAATAGTGTGACCACACAGATTAGTCATGTAAATATAACTTGTGACTAATTCATGAATGCCACATCTCAGTGTGCCCAGACTATTTCCAGACATCTTTGCTTCAAACCAGCACACATAAAGAACAATACCTTCTTACATTCCTGCTTAGAAACTAAAGCACCACGTGAGTAAATGCCTTATGGGAGGTCACAGAAGGCTGCAGGACATGCATGAAGCCCACACTGAACCAGGATATTCACCACATTCACATGACAGCGTGCAGTTCTGATGTGAGATGGAACATACCATGGGAGGACAAACACCTGGGAAATAGCTGTACAGATCAAAACTCTTATCAGTCTGTTGATCTCATTCCTAGTATCACCTTTAGGGTCAACACACAACCCAAAGAACTTTCCTAATGCAGATAATGCTGTTGATGTGGCACAGTGTATAATCAATGAATATACAGATGTTATAATTATGAAATATACCAGAGAGTTTAGCTAAGCAAGTTATCATACCAAAAGGAGAATAGGTAGAGTGCTTACCCTTGTCCTGGGCTCACTGTAGAACTCCAAAGGAGGCATCTCTGAAAGAGATCCTTTCCCACTGGTAGTCAGCTCTTAAATAGGTCTAGGAGAGGTGCAGCCAGGCTCCACCCCTTCCAGCAGCACAGGTGAATTACCTTCACCTGTGCTCCCAGGGCTGACTCATTGCTCGCCTCAGGTGCTCAATCAGAGGTTCAGGCCGTGATTCAGCAGTTCCCATACACGCAAGAAATATGAAAATGATACGTTGTAAAACTTGAAGAAAATACCTTGTCAGATCTGACCCACTTAGTTGTGGTGGACAGCAGAAGGAAGGCAAGTCAGAGGAAACAAACTAACAAAAGGTTTTTATATTGATTTTGTACTAGCTGCAGTAAAAAATGTGCATGAGATTAATTTTGGTTGGGACTACATTAAGCTAGAGGTTGGCAACCCTTGTTATATTGGTGAAAGCCTAGTGCCAAGCGAAGATGTCAAGGTGTCCATTGGTTCCACTGATTAACTGGAGAAGATCCAAAGGATACACTTGCTAGGAGTGGGAATATAGCTGCTGTTCTGAAGTTTTTCTTCTGAACACACTATTACTCCTGCTCCTGACAATGAGATTAATGTCCTTTTCTTTGCCAACAGGATACCTCACAGAAAGGAAAGCGTTCCACTTCCTCCTTTACCCTTTTCATTTCAGTTGGATTTGATATTGGTATTATATAAATTAGTACTAAAAATTAATTTCTCATGCTGAACTACATATTCTGGATGAAATGGAGGTGCTTCTAAAATATATATATATACATGGTCACTTTGCCATAGAAAATGGATGCATAAAGAGAAAAGCATTCTCTTATTTTATTGGTTATTTACCGTATCAGGAAATGTCCAATGTACAATCTGTTTCTTCAGCCTTACTCATTTCTTTCCAAAAACCTTTTGAATGGATACTGGCACACCCAGTACAGATTTTGAAAATTCAGCTTTTTGGGTCAAATTTACCAATGTGAGTGCCAGTATCTTCATGTCTGCTCACTTTTTTTTTTTTCCCCCATGGAGAACAAGGCTGCTCAGATAATCCTCTGTTCCCCCTTTGGAGAATTATTATTCATTGGGATATGACTCAGGGTTCACTTTACTGCAGAATTCAAAGATAACTATGGCTAAAAGACCTTCCTTTGCCCTTTAGTGTTTCATTGAGTGTTGCACTCAAATGAAGAGCTCGGCTCTCGTTGCAAGTTTGTTGTAACAAAGAAGCCTGATTAAATAAGAGGAACTTATCATTTGGCAGAATCCTTCATCCATTCCTTAAAGGAAAAGTCAAACACATTACTTAATACTTTGATCAGAAACTCTGCTTAAGTCTTAGACTTGCATCCTTGATGACCTTTAAATTATATTTGAACACATTACATTACCGAGACAGGAAAATTACCTTGGCAGATGGACCAAGGTCATTATCAATGTTCTATATATCTACATCCCCTTTTGCTTAAGTCCCTGTATCTTCTATGGCTTTAGAATGGTAAATTATTTTCTGTTCTTCAGTGAGTGATGGAGCTTAATTTGTTTTAAATCCTAACCCAAACTGCAACAGATGTTGTAATTGTTGGGTGGGATACCAGACAGGCTGTGGCACCTCTCCAGTTTGATTTGATATTGGAAGTATTACAGCATAGTAAATAAGGAGGATAGAAACAGAAGGATGACTCAAATTCATTGCCATTATTCTAAACAAAGGCTCTGAAAAAAAAAATAAGATTGAATAGTTAAAATGATCAAGTGAATCTCCAACAGGGAGAAAGAAACATCAGAAGGTGGAATGAGAAGTGAACAAGGGAATCAGTGACATAGAAAAGATGGTGCGGGAAGTGAGAGTCAAACTCATGAATTTGGACAGATTCCTTGGTCACTAAAAAAGAAGTGCTAAGAGGCTTGCTTAACTCATCAATTCTCATCTAACAGTCAGTTAGAAAATGAGCACTGTACACTACATTTGACAACAGATGGTCTTAAACAAGTATTTTATGGGAGAGTAAAACAGTCAAGATCTTTTGTTAAACAATACTTGCTTTTCAAAAAAGGAGAAAGGAAAAAAAGATTCAATAATGATACATTTCTTTCAAATCTCAGGAGGCTGTGTTTAGTCTTAAGAGTGAAAACAAACAGAGCCCTCACTGCTTGTGAATTAACACAAACTTCCCCAATGCCTGTGAGCCTCATACAGCAGGGATACTCCTGAGGTGGCTCAGCTTGCCTTGTGGCTTTGACCTGCACATGCACCCACACATGCAGAACAGATACCAAGGGTTATTCATAGAAAGAGACCCCCCCAAAATGATCAACATATACAGGTGGTTGCTGCTAACAAGTGTGGCCTATACATGGTAAAAACAAGGTCCAGCCTTTCTAGCCTTCCTTCAGAGCTAATTATGCTCATTACTCTTTTTCCAGAGTAAAGACTGAAGTTAGTCTACAGTGGAGCTGTAGATGTGGTACAAGCTGACCAATACTTTTACTGTAGATGAATTTAAATCTCACTAATGCGGAATCAGTTTACCACCTTCCCTCTAAGAGATATAACCGGATGTAATCTTACATCTCAATCAAGCTTAGCAGAACATTAAATACAAATGCTGCCAACTTCTTTAATGAAGACAGCAGTACGTAAAGCTGAATTGAATTATTAATGAAATTACTCTTGCAGAACTCATGTGACGCAAGAACCTCTCTGCAAAGAAAAAAAATCATTAAGTAAATGTTAATGTTTTCTAAGGAAATAACCAACACCTTTGATTAACGGATATCTATCTGGACTATACCTTAATTTTGAATCATCTAAAAATTGCCATGGAAGCAATTGTGTCATCTTCAAAACCAGCAGAAATTTGGCAGAGTACTATATATAATACAGGCTCTTGATGTCATTAGCTTCAGTGACTAAAATGTTCATCAAGTGCACGTCCTTGGCTAGCTATAGCTGTATTCTCAGTTTCATGAGAACTGATAGGTCAGCACTGCTGCTGTAACAGAAGTACAGGAAGGCTGCTGTCGGCAGACATTTGCAGTTGTTTTTTATGCTACTATGCCTGCACTGAAATGAAGTGATAGATGCTTCCTGTAACACTATCAAAAGTATGAGCAGGACAAAAAAAAAACGTCCTCACAATCACAGTCAAGACTCAGCATTTTAATATGTGACGTGTGCGTGCAGTTGGTATTCTTCTTTGCATCTATTTTGTTAGAGGCCAATAACATCGGTTATAAACAGTAGTGCCTACACACCGTGTTGTAGCAGCAGTGTCCATTGCATTTGCTGGAGCAGAAATTACAGTGGATCAGGTTCCCAGAGGGAAATGCATGGACCTGGGAAGCCTCTGCTGGCATTCGCCCTGGACCTGCTCCCAGTGCTGGGTTCTGCTCTCTGCTTCCTTCAGCTGCTGCTGCATGGCTCTCTTAGAGTCAAAAAGCACACAGATTTTCTGTACACGTGGCTTGTGCTCTCCCACACCTAGATTTTATTTCTGCCAGCATTGTTAGAAGTATATCAGATTTTCCAGAATTGTCTGGCTGGCAGAAACTAAACCAAATGCATTCCACAGATGCTTACAGCCTGTCCTTAACGTTTCCTAGGAGGCACCAGAGGCTTGGGAGGGCTGAGGACATCCCATGACTCCCTTTTACCTGAGCAGTAAAGCTGATGGCAGATTTTCAGAGGAAGGAAAGCAAGCCTGAAGCATCATGAAGCACTCTAACCTGTGCATGACAGACACATACATTAGGACAGACAATCCTGGAGGAAAAAAGGTGGATGGGGCAGTAAGAGCAATTTTCTCTTACATGATACTTTTTGCCATTTCCTTCAGACTGTCAAAGCAGGTAAATGCTAGCTGTCTCTTAGTTTCTCTAGTTTTCATCTCACAGCCTTTCATCAGCAATAATATTACTTAAAAAGATCAAGCTTGTGTATTTGTCTCCAAAGCAGGAGCCAGCTCTACTGAGACTGTTCAGAAATGCTTACTGCAATGTAAAGATGACACCTTTCTGTAAGTCATGACTTTTTGAACAAGGACATGACCTTTTTAAACATGGCACAGGTCACACAAATCATGATATGCTTATTTCATGGAAACTCCTATTTACAATGCAGTGGATGCACTGCTATCACTGAAAACTTCACTGCCTGCTAAAGCATCAGTGTTCCTGCTGAGGAACCACTTCTGGCTCTGTCTTCTGTGCAGGCAGGTTCTGTTCATGAGCACCCTGAGAACTTGGAGCCTAAGCAGTGCTGTGAAGAAGCACATTCCAGAGGAGGAATGGGTACTCTCGCAGGCCCTGGGACTTGACTCTTCAGCAGCAAAATGATATCAAACACTCTAGCAAAGCTATATTTCCCCTACAACTAAACTCCACATATCAGTTCACCCTCAGATGAAGTTCAAGCCCTGTTCTACATGACATTACAGGTAGTAGTCACAAGAGCATTCTTGCCATTACATGCTGTTTCAACCCAGCGAAGAGCTGTACTGAACTGGTATGAAGCATGAATTTATGCCAGATGTCCTGCTGGTACAGCCCGGGAGTGTTCCTGCATTTGCAGAGATGCGTTTGCACAGGTATGGCCCCAAGCATATGAATTGGAAATGTCGAACCTAGCACCAGCTAGACAGCCTGTTGTCTCTTCCCTGTTTGAATCATGATCCTCCTAAGAAATCCCAGACTAACTCCAGGCATTTGTTAGTTCTTGAGAAATTTGGCATTTTGAAGTTACTCTGTATCCCCCAAGGCCACTTCCCCTATGTGTGATGGCCAGAGCTTAATTATTACAGCTCTCCAACTACAGCTAGCCTCTGTCCCTTACACCAAGAAGGAGTCGGTAGTTTTCCCCCAGGAAGCACAGTTCATTATAAGCTGCTGTCAAGTATAAAATAGCTTTTGGCTCCTTAGATTTTTTTTTGTTTTGCAGCGTGACACAGAATAAAAGGCAATATGCATTGAACTGTTTACGTGACAAAGGCACTAGTGCCACTGCACAACTTGAAGCAGCTCAATAGCTGAAAACAGCCGCTTCCCGCAGTGAATTGATGTGACAAAAGTTGGACTCATTTTTGAGTCAGGCAATAGATCTTCAGCCTAGTACAGAGCAGCAAGTGTATCAAGTGCATGCTGTATAAAATTCAGTGTGCAGCTTACCTCAACCAAGCTTTATGAGACAGCCACACTGCGTGGAGATTTCTTACATCACCACCTTCGTGGTGCTTCCTAAGGCAGCGAAGGTGTATGCAAGAGAGACAAAGACCATACTGAATGTTTCAGTTTAGCTGGGATAGGCTCCTAATGACATTTTCATATGACACTATAAGCTCAGATTTAAATATTGTGATCTTTAGAGGTAGGGATGATCCAGACATTTAAAAACAGTGCTAACAAAACAAGTGAGGATTTTGCCATCCATCTTAATGGAAATAGGACTAAGTTCCTGGGCTTGATGCCATTGGTTATGTGGTGACCTTCACTCCCAGCAACTCAGGAAGAATTCATAAACGTTCAGTAATTTGGGGACTTACTTGAAAGCATGTGAAATGTTGGTGCCTACCGTAGAAAAATGATGTGCTTGTGACAGTTATTGGGGGACTTCACATCAATGAGTAACAAAGAGGAGGAATGGCCACCTAATGCAGAATGACCTAGTTGGAGGACAAGATCTCCAACATTCCCCTCCCAGACCCCCAAACATATCCCCCACACCTTCTCATTGAAATATTTAATGTGTTTTTTAGATATGTAGCAACAATTGAGTAATTAAATGATGCATCTCTCTAGTAAAATGGTGGGAGCAAAGGACAGGAAAATAAACAGAACTTTTGGTCTGTTTCAGTGAAAAAAGTAGGTTCAGTCTTATATAGATAGATCAAAATACATCTCTAGAATGAAGCTTGTTTACCAAATAGCTACTAGTCTGCTGTGAAGTCTTAGATCTTCTACTCAAACTTTCATAAAAAACAATCAGAAAACAGGTGATGCTCATTTCTGTTCTGATTCCCTTGAGCAAACTTAGCTATAATCCCTCCACCTATGAACACACACTTAGTTATCACTCAGCTGCCAGCTTATTTGCCTACCTGACCATTTTGTGCATAGAAACCATCCCACCCTTTAATCATCTTTTTTTTTCTTCTCCCAGACCTGCCAAACTCTGCTACACCACCTCTCACATGGGGCAGGCTGCAGGGACTGCCAAGCTCAGCAGCTGTCTGTACACAAGCTGCAGCCTGTTTAACTGCTGCCTGTCTGCCAGTGCTGCAGCACGTCACACACATCCCAACCAGGACTGACAAACGTGGCAGGAGGGTGGAAGTCCACTGGGAGGAAGCCCAAACTAAGCAACAGGCTTTAACAGGGACAAACTGAGATGAGATAAGAAACAAACGCAGGAGGAACTGTGCATAAAGCAGGTAGCACAAGAGAAATTGTCTCAAAAGCAGGAGCATATAGTCAAGCCGTCATGTCCAGAGAAGAGTGCAAAACAACAAAATGGAGCAGGGAGAGCAGGAGGAGAAACACCACTTTCCACATGGTGCTGACTCAAGACCATGTAAAAACATCCATATACATTTAAACCATATGTTTATGGCTGACAAATGCTTGTGAGGGATGTGTCTATGAACTGCCTTATGCTAGCCTTAAGTACCACAGAAACCATCTATCAACTTTAAGACCCTGTCCCAACACAAAGGTTCAGCTCAGACTCCAGTACAGTTTACACCTGTGTTAAGTCAGCCAATAATATTCACATATCAAAACCAGATGAAAACAGGACTTCCTTCATTGATGCATAGGAACCCAGAAGTAAAATCTCTGAAACCAACAACAAAGAAGCAAGTAAAACTTCAGCGGCCTTGTAGGGAGAAATCTGAGGTTCTCCTGACCATATTTATAATACATTAATCCCATCTCTTCCAGGATTAGTATGACACAAAAGCATTAGTATTAGTCATCAGTCTTCTCCTAGTTTCACTGTAAGAAAAACGTACGCAGTCTTATTTCAGCATGAATAAGTGCTCAGGGTGCAAACATACAGAAATACGTAGGTAGATGCACATATTTGTTTGAAATTATCCTGTCCATCAGTTCTTATTCAGTATCTCTTTAACTAGCAGGTGGGAAATCTCACTGTTTTGCAGCTCATCCTATTGGAACTGATTAGAAAGCCATGGAATTTTTGAAAGGCTTGGTGACTTACTTTGTAGGCTATAATGCTGTCAAAGGATGCCTCATCAGAACTCAGCGGGCCACAAGAGAAGCAAGCCTGTCCCTCAGATGTGCTGGCCTTGGCTACCAGCTCCCCTGTATGCAGGGGTTTGCCTCAGTGAATGCTTTTCAGTTATCTGAGGTACTTTTGGATTAGAAAAAAAATAACAAATCATTCTTTAAGAACCTAAACCCACATCCTCTTTGGAATTTCCTTTATAGCTTCTGTTTGCCACTGATCAAGAAACAACAGTGCAGAAAACTTGAAAAACATAAACACACTAAATATTCTGAACCCAGGTTCACCTTCACTGCGCACACAAAACACTCTACTCAGCTAAAAACCACAGAGCAACACAGATTTACTTCTCTGCCATGCTCTCAGAATTTCCATTAAGAGACTTTTCTCCCTGATATTTCCAATCTTCTTTTCACATTAAAGGATCTTCAGAGGTGGCAGGAGCAATCACCCCCAGGCTCTCCTAAACAAGCAGTTCCAGCCTTCCTAGGCTTTTGCTGAATACAGACATGCACCAGCACAAACCAACCCCAGAACACCTACAGAACTAACAGACAGCTCTTCAGCAAAGAAAAAAGCAACTGTCAGGAGACTGTAGGATCATTAAGGTTGGAAAAGACTTCTAAGGTTATCTTGTTTTTACCCTCAGTTGGCCACCAATATTGCCCACTAAACCACATCCCTAAATACCACATCACCATGTTTCTTGAACATCTCTGAGGACAGTGATTCTACCATGTCCCTGGGCAACCTATTCCAATACCCAGCAACTCTTCTACAGAAGTTTTTCCTAACATTCAACCTGAACCTCCCCAGTGCAACTCGAGGCCATTCCTTCTCATCGCTGTTATCCGGGAGAGGAGGCTGACCCCCCCCACCTTACCACAACCTCCTTTCAAATAGTTACAGAGAGCAATAAAGGAATACAGCCTATGAAACAACCTCTACCAAGATCGTTTTTCAATAATTACCATTGCAATAATAAGAAAATTCAAAATGGAACTTATATTTTCTTTTTCTGGGAAAAGAGGTAACTTCTGCCAGCGTTATGAATTCAGGTACATACTACTTTAGATCTGCTGCCTGGGGACAGGCTTTGCAGCTCAGCACGCAGCAGCTGCTGTACAAAGCAAGGAGGAAGAGTTCACCCAGCTCTGCGTTCAGATGATATTTTTCCCCCATGTGATTGTACACAGTAAGTCCAGATCTCTCATCAGACACCCACAGCTGATAATCACCTTTCAAATAATCCTCTAAAATAGCTGAGTTTGCATTTTATGATTTAAACCAAGCCTGTGCAGCAGAAGATCAAGACAATGGACGTACTCAATAAATACACCTAGTGGAGAAAAAGCAGGCAGCAGCTCTTGTGGCAACTTGTTTCCATGGTAGAAACAGGGAGAAAAGAGATGAAGGCACAGGCTGTAGTGCAGCAGAAGACTTGCACACAGCAGAGGGAGGAGACATGAAGTGGGAGCAGCAAAGACTTAGAAGTGGAGATGTGGATGGAACAAAACCTGTGAGAAGCAGCAGGTGCAAATGGTGTGGCACAGGGCTAGACTTGGAAGCTAAGGCACAGCTGGCAGAGGGGTGACACACTCAATAAACAGTAGTAGTAGTAGTTGTACTCATGACCGAATGGAGCAAAGGAATTTCAAATGATTTTTTTAGAATGTAAGCTCCATTTTAATGCATCTTACTTTTTAAATTAGTTGGTTCTTTTAAAAAAATGATGACTTTGTTGGACATCTGAATTTTCTGAAATAATTTATAGAAGAAATGCTGCTTTACTGAATCATGCTGTGAAGCTTCCTACGTTAAAGGGTGATGATTTTATAAGACTAGAAGTGGAATAAATAAAAGCAGTAGCTCTGGATGTCAATTCAAGCTTTATAAATAATGCAGCAAGTAATATCATGAAAGTATCAGTGTGAGAGAACATGTGCTCGAAGTACTTTTCTACTAGAAATGCAATTATTTTTGATTCTGAGCATGAAAAGGAGTAACTTCTGTCCTAAATTATTTTCAGCTATAGTTTTCTTAGGAGATACAGGAAGATTATTATTATTATTATTATTATTTTTTACAGTAGCTAAAAATTAGAAACAGACTACGAATCTAAAACCAGTGTTTGGTTTTCTCTTCTAGCCCACGAACAGAAAGTAGCAGAGAATGAAAAGCCAGTATTAAAGAACTCAAGGACACAGAATAGAATCATAGAAGCATTAAGATTGGAAAGACCACTGAAAACACCTGTCCCAACCACCAACCCATCAGCACCATATCCACTGAACCACATCCCTCAGTGACACAAGTCACAGACTTTCTGGCCAGTCTTAGATATCCGAAGGTGCCACTGACTTCTTCGGTGCTATGGAGGATCCCCCCAAATACCAAGTTACTTGTTGCTATTACACACTCCTGCCCATAGTGTACATCCTCAGACACCAAAGTTTTGATTATCAGCATTAGGTTTTCCTCCTCAGGGTTAGGTTGCAATTGGTCTGGTCATTAGATGAGTAAAAAAAAAATCCCTCAAGAAATAATTAAGTATAAAATGTACTTTTTAGAACATATTCTTTGTGCATCTGAAACACTTGGGGTCATTTTACTTTACTATTAAATGGCTAAAATACATATAAACTGTATTGACCAACCAAAATATAACCTTTTTTCTTAAGGAAAATTAATAAACATACCAATTAATTAAGATAAAAATGAAATCTCCTCACTAATGGAGTATAAGTTAAAGGCAGTGTGCAGCAAAGGAAGGTGATAATAGGGCCTTCTACTAAGATAGGAGCATGGTTATCAAGGTATTCATCATGATTCAGTTTAGAAAGCAAGACAGAAAAAAGGTGGCTCACCCTTTCTGAAGGCCGGTAGAGTCTCAAGAAGAACACAATCTCCAAATAGAAATGCTGTTCCCTCAGCTGCTAACCCTTAAATGAGAGTGAGGAGGAGTGGACCTAATGGTCACTCAAGTGCTAGCCATGCCTTTTCACCTGGTGCTTAATCATTTGTTCAGGCCATGACCCAGCAATTTCCATACAGCTGGGATGAAGAAACACCCTGATTTTAATTAATTCACTTTGGCCTGAGGTAGACTTCACAGTTCCTGATGGTATTCTTGTTCTCACTAAACACCCCCCCCCCCCCTACAAAAGTTCATCACTATTACACCTAGCAGTACTGCAGCACTGTTCGTGGTATCACAGCTCACTCTGAGTCCCCTACTCCTGACCCCAAGCAGAGCCTTTTCCCCTCACTGCTCCCTATGCTAGGGCCCTCTCCTCCCTACTTCACACAAGCGCCTACCAGTTGCTCAGCCCTATGCTGATGCTGCCCAGATGAGGCTTTTCCTAAAACCTCCAAGAGGTCCAGTGGGTGCCCTTGCTGCACCCTGCTGTGTTACAGCCAATGGGCAAGGCCACTGCTGCGCTGGCAATACTTCAACCCCTCTCCACCTTACCTTAAAAATGGCAACTCAGTGCAGTCCTTGCTTTGTACAAAGAATCTTCTCTATCAAAAAGAATGTAAACTACACATAAACTTAAGATCTCTTTGCTTTTATGGCTGTTCCTGTGCCCTGCTCTTCTGTTAAACCCATTCATGATAACATGACGCACTACGTTTTCTGATAAATTTCATTTAAAAAGTAAAGCAACAAAACCACTGAAAATCCAAGTCAATAACTGCATACAGAGAAAGACAACATGTGTTTTTACTTATCCTGAGGAGCAGTGGCTGGATTGCATGAGGGACTCAAGGGGTCATGTGTAGAGAACAGGTGTGAACTGCACCATCAGGCACAGAGCTGTACAAATTAAAAGCAAGAGGAAGATGTGTGCAGCTCATCAACACCAGCAGCTTTTGTTTTTTTTTTTTTTCTATTTTCCTACAGTATTTGAAAGCAGAATGTCCATTTTCCAGTTTAACAGTATAGAGTTTTAAAACATTGGCTTTTCACATTATTAACCCTTACTTCAAAAGTTCTCTGAAATAAGGCACAAAAACTATAAAAAATATGAATTCCCTCCTACTTCTTCATACAGTTTGAAAAGCACTTACGTCAAGAATTTCCTACATTTTTAATGCATATTTTTTATTTTTGATTTCAAGAAAGTACAACAAACCTCTGAGTGTTGACACTATGTTAAATCTGTTTGCTTCCCACAAACCGTCTTATGACTTGCATGAGTGAAGTAATCTTTCTATATTCAGGAGCAATGTCCAAACATTGTTTTAACCTTGAAGCTATGAAAAATCAAAAAGCTCGTGTCCTCTTTCCAGTGGTGCAAAGCATCCCTCCTATTCCTATCAGGTTACAAGATGCTATACAATAAAAATCACGCTATTTTTACCATCTGCCTTTTCCTTTATCGCTGCATTAAAACTACATGATGCCTTTAGCAGGCAAAGGAAACGATCTCAAAATCTTAAAGATAAGCAAAACCTCCTGTCACAGTACAGACCTCTGGCATGAGGGGACAGTAGCATTCAAAAGATATAAGTCACAATGTAATGAAAGGGATTAAAGATTGTCAGACTATATGTAATGTTCAGACGTCACAATATTTTCCTAAGCGCATTAAGTGATAAAAGCTTGTGTTATTAAAAAATAAATAAATCTCACACTAAGGCTCTTTTACTGCCTTTTTCTTTTCTTTCTTTTTTTTTTTTTTTTTTTTTTTGGTACGATTACTCAAATTTTCTTCTAAACAGCTGAAGCTTTTTGAGAAAATTTATTCCAAATAGAAGTTTTGTAGCAGTATGGCACAAAATCATGTGTTTATCTATTTTTAGGAGATTATAAAAGGTGAAAGGTGGTACTTTATTCAGTTATGGAAGTGTACTATTTAGCTTATTTGCAATGATAAGTAGGTCAAACGGCCCAAGAATTGAAATGCAGCACTGAGACGCTCATCATGACTTTAAAGAGCATTGCTTTTAAGTATTTTGAAGCAAATTTAGTAAAGCCCTTTTTCATCAACAATGACTGCATGGTCACAATCAGTGTTCACTGGAGATGCTTGTTTAACCAAATTCATACAACTTAATGCAGTCTCTGCATGAAATGTAGGAAAACTGTGAGAAAAACCCAGCCAGGAAGCTGAACTTCAGCATTTCATGGTTAAAAGCCCGAGTTCCTGTATTAGACACAAGGTCCTCACTACGAGCAAATCGGGAGAATTCTGTTTATAATAAATGGAGGCAACCGATAAAGATTACTGCAACTAGTCAATTGTGTGACTGGAATGTCAAACTTCAGACAATGCTGGTAGCTAAATTGCCTCACTGAGCAGAAATTATGTGGATTTGAAAGGATTATAAAAGGATAAATTATCCCAGCTGTTCTCATTCTTTTAAGTCACTTGTATGAAAATATTTGCTGCAGGCGCTATTCTTCTGCTGCTTAATTTTCATGGATGCTTTACAGCCACGAAGAACAGCAGAGCTCCTACTTACTGGATAATGTTCGTGTGTGGCAGACAGACAACCAACATGATCATTTTCCTTTCCTCTTTCTCAAGAATCAAATCAAGGGCTTACCATTCTAAGCAAAGTTGATCACTGTTGGATCATGTCGTATTGTGGGAAAGCATCGCAGATGGAAATCTGCTGTGTGGAGCCCCACACGACAAGTTGCAGAGGCCTCTGAAGGGAAAAGAGACATGTAAGGCTGTCCAATTGGCCTTAGATGTTGCTGAATGGGCCAATGCTTTATCTTTATCTTTATAATGATTCATAGATGGTAGCAAATGCTCTATGGGGGTGGTTACAGCAGTGGGAGCAAAATAACTGGCAAAGAAGGGGTAAACCTATTTGGGCTGCTGAACTGTGGAAAGATATTGCTGCCCGAATAAAGTTTCCAGAAACTGTCATGGAGTTAATTAGATCAATCTATGCCCGTGACAGGGGGGCAGTAGGTCCTTGCACCCGCCTCTCCCACCCCAACCCCACAAAATGGGAAGGAAGGAAGGAAAAAAAAACAGCTGCAAAAATCTATGGAGGAAAACTTATTTTACTAACTATGATATTGGAATGCAAGATAACACAATATAATACAATCTAATTGAAATTGAGACTAATAAATCAAATAAGATTTGATTTATTAAGGAGAGTTCCTGAGATCGAGTCAAACCTGAAAAGCTTGGAACTGCTAGGAAAGCACCCTCCAGCACCCACTGCCAGGCAGTAAGAGACAGCCCCACCCGGAAGGGTCAGATCCCATGACTTCTGTAATGTATAGGGATAAGTACTTGGAATTGGAGCATAAACACTTTAACTCCCAGTGCACTACATGATGTTATGATGCGGAATCCTGAAAACCAAAAAACATAAAACCATGACAACATCGTTGGTGAACTGGCAGACAACTCATTCCTGTCCTGTTTGAGGAGCAGTGTACAGTGCTAGTTACTACAAAACTGCACTATTAAGCTTTTTATTATCTTGGCCCATCTGTTCCAACTCATACTTCCATTGACAACATTAGAAATCAACTACCAAAAACTAAGGCAGAAACAGAAGTGAGAGAGTGACGATGCCCTGAACTTCAACATTAGTGCGCGCTGAAGGAAAAGAAGGCAATACCTTGTGATGCTACATGCCCTTGTATTTCCTGCCTGACACGATCCTCTAGAAATAAATGTGTCTGGTTGTCCATTGGGTGAAAGAAAAACAAGCTGGATCAAGAACTCTTTTTTTCCTTTCTTCCTCCCATTCTTCCATGAACTCAGATAAAAGATCATGGCCATCTAACAGCCTTTCTCACATGTACATGTGGAACTTCCTTTTGAGCCAGAACAGCTTGACAAAGTGTGTTATAAAACCACGTTTAACCATATTTCCTGATTTTAAAATGTCAGCAATCTTAAAAAGTGAAACGATCTTCTTCCTTCTCTGATTAAGTGAGATACTGTATTTTAGAGTGAGACCATGACCACATATTTTCTGTAGTTACTATAGAGTATGATCAGAGTTTAGCTCTTTTGTTATATTAACCACATTCATTACACATTCAGGGAGATTTTAATGGATGCCAGACCAAAAGAAATAACTTAAATTACTTTAATTAGTTTTCCTTCAAAACTGCATATAAAAATGACAAATAGAGATGATCAAACTGTTTTCCATATACTCATCTCTTAGTCCCCCATGAGTGCAGATTTCTCTCTCTGTATTCTTCTCCCTTTCTTTTCCTTTTAAAAAAAATTAATATATATTTATTAAATCTGCAGCGTGAATCAGATTGTATCACAAAGAACCATCATCTTTATATGTCACTGTCAGGGATACTGTATTCTGGTAAAACCAACAGATTAATTAGGGAGCTGGCAATTCATTCTCCAGTGATAGCTCTTTTTTTACTTCCTTGTAAGATAACAAACCAGTCTACATTTACCAGGGAACACCTGCTTTTAGCCCAGACACTTATTATGATCAAATAATTCAAGATTAAAGCAGGAAGACAATGCTGACAGCTTTTTTTTTCAAAGTTTTTCTTTCTGCAGCAGTATATTTCTGTGATAATTATGCTAATCTATTTCATATATAGACACACTGAGATCTGATTTCAACTCAATGAAATGGATCTCCTTATTAAATAAAAAACACAACAGGTGTTTTTTAAATGTCCTACTTCTGCATATCCTGTTGAAGTGCTGGTGGGAGGAACAGGTCAAGGAAGCTGTTTGCCCAGATATTTAATGAGAGAGAAAATTGCAGTTGGTGCAATGCTTTCACCTTAACATACCTAAGTGCTTCATGTGCATCAAAAAAAATAGAAGTTTTCAGGCACAGTTTGCAGTGTGGTAAAGAGAAGGTGAACTTCGATGGCATTAACATCGTGGAGCTGATGAGCTTCATCTGGAGGGCAACCGAGGGGCACAAGACAGCCAGCAGCCTGATTTTGCCCCCTGAAACACTCACCAGTGTGAGTGACCACAGCCCCTTCACTTTGGGGCCAAAGCCTGGCCAGTTTCTCAGCAGCTCTGAGCAATTTGAATCTTTAAGAACCCGAGTTCTCCACGAACACACTGCCCTCGAGCAGGCACAGCTCTAGCCGCTGCTGTGATCCTGAGCAGGCTGCAGCCAGACATGCTGCCAGCACGGACAGACTGACCTGGTCACTCGGCTCTGGGCAATCTGAAGTCATTGTTAAACGGGACTGGGAGGAAGGGACAGCAGCTGCTTCTGACCGAAAAGCGTTATGACTTCCTATTGTAATTAAATATTTTTATGAGGACAGCAACAAAAGACACATCTGTCTGCCAGAAAATTAGCAAAGTGCAGATAACAGGATATAAAAATCAGAAAAAGTGCAGTGAGCTTCAAATCTGCTGAAGTCTTTTTTCATCAAATGATCATTTAATGCCTTGAACAATCAAGAAATCATCCATACACTATATCTAGAGCTGAAGGCACACAACAGAAACACTCACCAGCCATATATGCTGCACTGCAGTGTATGTGAGAGTAAGAAACCAATAACAGACATACATTTATATTGCACTATGTCTGAAACTAGATCAATGTCTAGTCCTGCCTCTTCTACACAACTCCAGAAATAGGCACATTTTAAAACAGATTGAATATGAGCAACTGTAAAACACTGAATTGAGTGCCAATGGCTAGAGACAAAAATTGTTGAAGGACTTCAGTTAACCTAAGGCTACAGCTGAACTGCTGTTTTTGCAGTCCACTGACTCCATCCAAGACTTCTAATACTTTATGATCCTTATTGAACTTCTCTTTCTTTGAAGAATCTGATGCTTGCAGAAAGAAACATTCAAACACGTTGAAATGTGCTGGACTCAACACAAAGTCTTTAGGTACCTGTAGCTGATTAAGAATTCTTCTGACCCCAAACATACTGATATCTGAATCTGCAGCTCTAGACAGCAACAGTCTAATTAACAATAACTTTTGTGCTTGGTTTCTCATACGTAAACCCTCATGAAACCCTCCTACAATTTCCCACACAGGTAAAAAGAAATACAACTCCTGAACGCATCTTTTTTTTTAGTACAATCTAAGACCTTGTTTTTCAGTTAAAAGAAAGATTAAAGTCTAAATGACATTTAAACCTAAGATAAACATATCTCCCTGGGCCCTGTATGGCAGGTCAGAAATCCAGCTGTTTTCTGACTTTTAATCCCATGCTATGAGAAATAAATACCTCCCTGAGGTGGGAAAACCCCTTCCTCTCCTGGTCTGGGTTCCAAGAAAGGCTTTGCTGGATTAGGACAATGAGCTTAACAGAAATGTGGCCAAAGATCATCCATTTGAGTTGAAAGAGTGCCCACTGCCTTTCAGTAGGCAAAAATTTCAGGACTGTTACCTCCTCATATGCTATCCAGAAAGCTCAACTAACTGCTCTGAACCTGTCGGTCTGTGTTCCAGCCAAAAATAAAGCAAAAAAACTTTACTGTTGCTGTGAAGGTGGCTCCAAGATGCCAAACATTCAGTGCCTGCCAAGGCACAGAGAATAAAGTGTTGCAACTGTCCTTTCTGATTGATCAAGCAGCTCTTTCAAAGCTGCTCCTGAGTCACTTCTCCTACATCACAGCCCTAACAGAGAAGCTTTCTGCAGTACTCGCTTCCTTCAAGCATATAAATAAACGTGACAAGGTTTGAGAAGCAACCTGTTAGCCTTGTCCTTGTGTTAGCAGACAATCATGAAGAAACGGCCCAAAGCTTTTAAGGATGAGCTAAGAAATGCCTCTTCAAAGGACTAAACTGCTCAAATGGGAGAATGTAATTCCTGCTTAGTGACGTTCACAACACAGTGTGTTAAGCATGAATTTGAAAAGGCCTTCAGCTATTCCACTTCCACTCAATCCTCCAGCAAAAGCTGGGGATGGAAGCTCTCCACAAAAGATTAACAACCCATCGGTTCTTTTACAAGCTAAAGAAGAAAAGACAAGAAGCTCTGCAAGAGCTGACTGTTCTTTTATCTTTAACAAGTCTTTCGTATTTGCCAACCTGTCTGCTATAGCACAATGTGTTCAGTGGGTACAAGACCTAGGAGGGTCCACTCCTCTCAGCTGCAGCACAGCAATGGAAGCAGAGCAGCAAGGCAAGGCCCCCACTCCCAGCTTCACTCCACATGCAGAAGAGGAGGCTGCCTCACTGCACAGAGTGGTTGGCCACACCAGCAATCGCCTAGGTACACTTAGACCTGTGTTCTGATGAACAGGTGGGCACCAGGCTGCCAGGAAAGAGCTCATACAGATAGGGAGTATGCAGGTGCACACGCCATCAATGTGCTCGTCACCTGAAGCTGTTTTGATTCCTGTCTTGAAGATGCACTTTGATCATCTTAACAGAAGAGCTGACCTTAGGAGAAAGAAGAACAGAAACTGCTAGGAAAGACAGCCACAGGCACACAAAAGCTTCCTGTGAAGCAGCGTTACTCACAGCCAGCTGCTGTTGATGAGCATCAGCACTCTCATCGGCTGTGAGTCAGCAGCACCTGTTCACCATCACCTTCCTGCAGGATGTGTAGCACTGTGCTCAGCAGCCCTCTGAAGCATCCAGCGTTGTGTAGTAGGATCCAGCCACAGGACAGGGACTGCAGGTCAGTCAGCATGCCCTGGTTGATACAAATGTGCCTTATACTAGCAGCGCTCAGTTTGCATTTGTGCAGGAGAAACTGACCCCCTACCTTATTAGGGCATTATGTGTAAGTAAAAGCAGATTCGAGCGGAATTAATACAGAAAACTTAAGGCAGACCTTACAAATTTCTTTTGGAAGACTCAATAGGTAATTCTTAATCTCTGTGTAGTCCTACATGTAACAACTATGAAGTTACATACACAGAAACCATATACAATGTTGCTATTCAATCCAGAATGTTTCATGTTTTGACTGGAAAAGACAAGAAACACTACTGTACTTGGAAAAAATTGAAAATTCCAATGTAGGATTTTCAAATCATATGCATATTATGTTTCTTAAAGAGTGCTCTGTTCTATATAGCAATGGCTGCAATTTCCATAGATGTGAAAGGTCTTGACAGATAACAAATTTACTGTACTTTCTGACTACCCTCAGTGTTAAGCAATTTACCATCCACCCAGTAAAGTTATGATCAGCCTAATGTCCCGTTGCTTATTAATTACCAGCTCTACAAGACATTTAAGCAGGAAAGAAATGCGTAACAACTGCTTCCCACCATCCCACTTATTTGCTGTAACTAATGCTTGCAGAGTTTGTAAGATCACATTCAGAAAACTGGGCAGGATTCCTGACACGTAGCGCTGTTTAGAACATGGAAGCCATCCTAGGATGTAAGATGGGCACACTCGTTCTGGCAGTCCTTCACCATGTGTTGGGTGACACAAGGGGGTGGCTTTAGGTGAAGGAATAAATCCCTCCCACTCCTCCGTCAAATTCATTCCCTCTCTATTGCATGCAATCCAAGCCAGAAGTGAGTCCCCAAGTCTCAAACAAAAGTAACTTTGCCTTTTAATGTGAACTGACTCCACTTGACTTATCTGTATTTCACAGCAGAGAGTGAATGGTAATGTAAGATATAAACATGCTACAGTCAGTCACATGCACGTGGCCCACACACAGACTGCTGTTATTGGAAGATCTCCCTTGTTTGTTCCTGTTCCCTTTGTCAGCTCAAATTTGATTTTTCTTCTGGATCTTTCTAGAAGAGAAAATGGTGATGAGCACAGAATACTGATAATGTGCCCAGTGAAAAAACAGATCTCATTGTCAACCCCATTTATATGGCAGTACACTGGCATTTTTATTTGTCCCATTGACAACATCTGTTTGTGAAGGCCCTGGAAGATCCTTTTGCTATTCCAGAGGTTGAGTGTGTGACACCAGGCATGCAATAGCTCCCTGAATGTTGCACTAGAGGCTACAAAACTTGTAATTTCTGTTTCCTGGAGTATACAGAACTCCTTGGACATCAGCAGGAATTAGAGAAGACTAGAACTGTGCCTATTGTTGTTCTGTGCCTCATTAAGTGCAGCAGAATTTGAATATTGGGAACCATGCATTAAAGGCAACAGATTTTCCTGCTCTCTAAGAAGCCACTCTTTCACAGATGCAATCTTTATTTGACAAGCTCTCTGCTGAGTATAAGATCAAGCAGAGAAGAGCAGAGTCGACTTCTGATTAAATTCAACAGCTTTTCTTGATTGTAGGACTTGATTCCAAGCATAAGACATCTGGTAAAAGCTTCAGATGGTAGGATGTCATGTTTACTTACTTCTTTCCTTTGAATACACAGAGATACATGCCTAAGGAAGTGGTGTGCGATAAATTTGTTAAAACCCCATGTATTGATTTAGGGCATTCACTTCCCACCATTCATTATTACTGCTTGAAGTACTTCATGCCAGAGAGAACCTAGTGGAACCCAACAAAATAACATATGGCCATTTGCTGCTCTGCATACAGACTGCCTTGACAGAGCAAAATCATCACAACATGTAAAAAAGCACAGGTCTTTCTCTGTTCAGAAAATGAGTGCTGGCATGCAGGTATAGTAATTTGTTTTCTTTTTTTTATTTGCTCTATGCAGATTGTTTTGCTCAGAATGACTATCACTGCTTATTACTTTGGCCTTACGCTTTCCTGTTTATTGTTCACATTATGTCATCGTGCAAGCTGACGAGTGTAAAGACTGCTCTTTTACATGTAGTCCACATCATTCACATTATTATTATTTACTATGCTTTATGAGTATGCTTGTGCCATAACTGTATCATGTACTGTCTTATAACACAGCTATGTGAACAAAGCCAAGGAATAAACACAAGGTAGTCTGCATCTTACATATATGATCTAAAACAAACAGACAGATGGGTCTAACTTTTCTTGTACTGTATGACCCTATTTTCTACCACTGTTCCATGTATTTCCCTATAGCTTAGATCCCTAAGCCAACAAGTCTCATGAGAATCAACAGCTTATATGATATCTGCAAAAGCTTTTGATTTGTACTGTGTACGCACCACTTCAAGTAGAAAATTCAAACCAGAGAAAGAGGATGGAGCTTTAGACCAGAATTAAGAGAATCTAATTTCCCGTTGGGGCTCTGCTACACTCTTAATGGGCAACACAAGACAAATCAGTTCACCTCTGTGTGAAGTCTGCTGAAAGCAGGACTTCTCTGCAGGAGCTCAGAAAAACAGGAAGTTTATGTAAGTAACATCTGCAAAATGCAGAAAGATAATGGGCTAAAGGCTCTCATCCTTTCAAATAAATAAAGGTAATGAGTAGAGCCCACCTTCCCCAAATACTATTTTATCTTCACTTGGAATGACTAGACTGAATACCCCAAAACATTTCTAGCAGAGTAAAATTTATAGGATATCTTTGTTTGTAAAAAAACAAACTCAAAACTAAGAAATCCTACTGCTCTTAGAAATCGACTAAAAACGTACTTAAGAAAGAGAGAACGTAACTGTTGTACACAAAGGAAATAAATTTTCCCTGCAGCATCAAGTCCAAGCTGAATGCTCCTGAGATGGTTACTCTTACTTACAAAGTTTGCATTTTCTTTCTTACTTCCTTGAGCTGGAAATCACTTCCAAAATGAAGATGAAGTGAAACAAAAATGCTGTACTCCTTACTGGAGCTATCTTCCTATCTTGTGAAAAGCAGTGTGCATTTTTTACAGAAGCCCCAGATCCTGCAGTTGCATAAAAACTTCAGCTTTTCATCCAAACTAAAGTTTACATTCAGCCACCTGAAACAGAATTAGACTGCAAGGGCCAAGAAGATTATGGGCCAAAATTATGTTAGAAAATGGAAATGAAACAAAGCTCTAAAATGATTTTAAGGCATTATTGATTTGTTTTGTTTTTTTGTGATCAGCCTTCTGACGTTTTGATACTTACATCTGGCAATGCTGAGGAGAAGATCCAAGTGACTCTAGTTCACAGACCTGTTTTTCCCCTTACCATTTAATAGTACATGCTCACAGGTAAGGAAGGTAGATGGGACCTCCCTCAGCCATCTGAAATAAGCTCTGCAGCTTCAGTCCTTATGTTAAATCACCATCCTAAAAATTCAAGGTGACTAATTTGGAAAACAATATAACAAAAAAAAATGAGAGACTGTTTTTCAGGAAAACCAGACTAATACATTTAGCGATCACAAAAATTATTCGACAACAGCAAATGAGGAAGGGGAATTGTATAATTTCCTTCTACATCACATCATTTTTCCAGTTGAATTTATAATTAACTACAACCTATTCAGATTTGGCCTTTCCTGAATTTAATAAACTACGATGTTCCCTACTGGCCCTCAACAACACTGCATGGCAACAAGAAGTAATGGATTTAATGAGGGACATCAGGAAAATAGTACTAGACAAGCTGATAAACTCATCTGCACATCATGGTAAGGATATTTTTTCCCAATGCCTGATTTTGCTCAGCTAGAGAAGAACTGGGAGAAGTGCTCAATGTTATGGAAAGCCACTGTCAAATACTATAAAATAAGAACTGAAGTTTGGCTCACTAATAAAATTCACATCCAAAAATGAAATGCCAGGGAAGAGAGGGTTTCAGCAGGGTCAACTGCTACACCTGAGCTGGCGGAGAAGCGCTAGGACAGCAGTGGCTGCTTCCTAAGATCCAGCTCTGCTAACCATTGTGGCCACCTGCCCAAAGCTGCCTGCCAAGTATATGCTGGTGCTAATTATAATCAACTCAAACACGAATGAGCAAAGAAAAGCAGGGAGCCCATTATTACAGAGAAATACTACCAAGCACAGTCTAATTTTACCTACATGAAAGACAGATTTTTGTCACTTGTTAGCAGCATGAGTAGAATCCCACTAAGTTCCATGCAGCAAAAGCAGTGATTCCTTGCAACAAAACTCCTGCAGATACTCTCTCTCAGAATAGATTTATTAGCTAGTTGTTAAAGTGAAGTCTCCTATTCCTTGCTTTTCTATTGACTGCATAATTTGGGTTCAGTACCCTGAATTTGGTGTCCTTGTTCTGTTTCACCTAGTAACTTGTAGAATTCTGCAATAAATAAGGAACTCTTTGCATCCTGAGTTTCATGGATTCAACTCTTCCACTTAGGTGTCAGCCACTAAAACACTTGTTAATGCTTCCATGTATTGAATTTCTCCTCGTCTATAGCTTCTGAAGTTTGAATCTCATTTAAGGATAACAGTGCCAGTCCTCTGTCTAGCCATGGACAGAGAAGGAAGAGACTCAGCATGCTGTATGCACACGGTCAATACATCCCTTTGTTTGCCTTTCTACCAAGAATGAGCAATTTCTACAAGACTCATTTCCTCCATCAGACTCAGCACAGCCCTTACAATGTTGCAATTGTGTCAGGTAGATAAAGATACAACTAAGATAGCATTGCACCCAGGAGCAAAGGAATTCTCAAAGATGATACTGTGTACTGCACTTTTACAAAGCCACCATTTCTCTGCTTGTACTCATTCATTGCTCCTGTTAATTCCATCAGCAATTTTAATGCAAAAAAGGCAACTTGGGACATATAACGTTTCCCTAATTTTTCCTTTTAAACAAGCAGGATTCAACTCAAAAGCCAGAAGGTTTTGCAGCATACAACCCCATATAACTCACAGTGAAGATGACGAGCACCACTGATGATGGGGCTCTGGCACCTTGCAGTATTTCTGTATTGGCTGGACCACTGGGCTTTGGGCCTGACAGGGACTCAGCCCATACCATGGCTGAAGCCACAGCAAGTGTAATTAGAAGCTGAACATGTCCTGCTTCTCTGTTTCCATCTTAGTAAGCACCAAGTTCAGGAGCCAAAACCATAACTCATGTAAGATCTACTGCTGAGCCATCAATTGGATGACTGCTCCGAGCAAAGAGTATCAGACAATGAAAAACTGTGGGGAGAAATAGTGATTTATAGAACTATGTTAACGTGCAAAAAACCAGCTAGAACAATTAAGCTCTAGAGTGGCTGCCATTGATGAGGATCAATCAGGGGCAGTCAGGAGAGTGAATAAACACCTTTTTGTGTCAGGCTAATCGGAGGTGACATAGAAAAGAAACCTGCTTTGGAAAGGACTCCTGGAACAGGTTGCCCTTGGCAGCCATGAGCTAAAGCTTGCAAAGGCTCCCACACCACATTCTGTGACATGCCAAGGGCATGCACAGGAGGACTCAGCAACATGAGCTGCTCTGATAATTCCCTGCTCAAAGAGCTCTCCAGCACTGTGGCCCCACAGGACCTGCATTCAATATGTGCTTGTTGCTGCTTCAATGCTACATTGGCATAGGGAAGCCTGAGGTCTATGTGATGGTGACTATGGCTAGCCATTTCAGTGGGCTGCTGGGGATCTCACTTTTCTGTAGAAGCAAATCAGATTCTTCCTTGCTTGAAAATGGAATAAGTCATTACTATATGCACTACAGTAATTAAGGGTACAAATGAAACTGGGATGGTGCACAACTAATGCCAAGGATGGTCAAAAGCAGGCTGAGAAGATGTCAGGAAAAGGCTAGAAAAAAAAAAAGAAGTAAACAAGGGAATGAAGGAAAGATCACCAGAATAAGTAGATAAGGCCAAATTGAAATTCTGGGGAGAGTATGTGGGGGGAAAAAAAAAAAAAAGAAATAGAAAACAAACGTGAATACTGTGGCCAGCATAGAGTAGAACACTAAACTGTCTGTCAGCATCCTTACACAGAAGCTCAGATAGGAAGGGTTTCAGCCTGGTTGCCTCTGCATCTCGTTTGCAGCATTCTGTTGCAACTGTTGTTAAGATAAAACTAATCCTCCCTGTATTGTTCCCATTTGAAACTAGAAGCAACTTTTAGAAATGTTGAACAATACAGTAGAAGAGAGATAAGCTGTTTTATCTGCTACACTCAGCTGCAAGCCTCGCCAGCGAACAACTACATCTACATTTCACTGCTACAGCAGTTCAAGTAAATCTAAAAGCTAAACTGAAATCTGAGAAACCAAAAATCTATCACTGTAACAGAGAGCATGAAAACAGATGAGGATGAGAAGCAACTTGGAGATTTTCCAGCCCACTGCAGACTGCTGCCTCTTCCCAGGCTACAAAGAGGGCCTCTGTGACAACAGGTTTTTCACCTGTGATTCATTTTAAACAATAGATCTCATCCCAAGAAAGTGTTACTTATCTTGCTCATGCTGGATCTTCTTGACACAGTGCATTAAGGAGAGTTAAAAAAAAAAACAACAAAAAACCTCACTTTCAGACAGACCAGATTTACTTTTGAAGTGACACCTCTGACTGCCTCTGCTCACAGCTCTTTGATTTGTGTCACGCAGTGATCAGGCCCTGCCAGAACTGACTCCACTCAGCTGAAATTAAAACCTAAGCATGCTACCCAATAAACCCAGGCTGAAGGAACAAGCGTTCTGCAGCCAGCAGGCCCTCAGCCTTTGGCACAGGGCTCCTGCCCATGCAGATACTGCCCGCACCTCACTGCTTGTGTGCACTGAGCACAGGGGCAGATGCCTGTGAGCACTGCACAGCACTAAAACAGGTAATTTTTTCGCTTGGCTACAGGCCATAAGAAGCTTAATTGCATTAGCCCAGATAAGTCATTTAGTAAAACATTTTCAACAGAGATGGCTAACAATCGGGCCCTTAAACACAAATTCATCCCCTCAATACTACGTCTGGACAGGAATTGAGGAGAATGAAGAGGTTTTGGCTCTTACAGATCTCAGCCTAAAAGGGCAGCTGCCTCGATGGCTGGTGGGATTTTGCCACTGTCACTCAACACAATTGCAAAGCTAACCTGATACAGTTCTGACTCGTCTCTACTCATTTTGTATATAAAATCTCAATTGCTTCCAGCAGCAACTAATTATTTATTAATTCCACCAGAGAAGATGTTGAAGGGATTTACAGTAATTAAAAGAAGCTAATCTGCTTTCTGCCCTGAACTGCCACTCCTGCACACAAACTGATGAAGCAGTGACAGACTCCACACTCCAGAGCTGCCAATGCAAGGCTGAGCTCTGTGCCAGCTCTTCTTACCTGGTATTCAGGAAAAGTTTCACCATTATGCAGAACAATAAATCAATTGTTTCCTCTGTTTTAAACCAACAACGTGGACAAGTGCATCCACCACTTCTATATCTGTCACTTCCCTGTCATCTTTCAATTTATTTCTGTCACTCTCTGTGGAAGGAAAGGTGTTGTAAATGCAGCTCATGATCATGGATCCATCCCATTGCTAATACATTATGAAGCCTATTTAGGATTTATTTACCTTCGCAATAAAGGCAAGAGGTTCACAGAACTGGTTACATTTACAGGGTACTCTGTCCTGATAAGCACCATGAGCAGAGAGACATAAGAGAAAAAAGAAACAGTAAATCATGTCCGATTCTGCTCTGCCCCACATCATAGAATGATTAAGGCTGGAAAAAAACACTAAGATTGTCATGTCCAGCTCCCAGTCCACCCCACCGTGCCCACTAACCATGTCTCTCAGTGCACATCTCCACAGTTCTTGAACACCTCCAGGGATGGTGATACCACCATCTCCCTGGGCAGCCTGTTCTAGTGCCCCACTGCTCTTTCTGAGAAGAAATGTTTCCTAATATCCAATCTGAACATCTTAGGCATACAGACAACATGCCACTCATCAGATACTCCATTACTTAGATACTCTCATGATTAGCAAGACAGGAAACAGAAAACAAAAAAACTCTCCCTTTCCTACCTGATCCAGTGTGTCATCCAGCATATCCATTTTTGCTAAAACAACCTTATGCTTCTTCAAGGACATCAGCTCAGCATTTCCAAAGAGCTAGGTGTTGTGCGTGATAGAGTATCAAGTGTCCCCTCCCAAAGCACTAAGCAGATTTTCTTAATCCATGAGAAGGTAGCTGCAGAGCAGTTGGGCTCGTCTAAATGAAGAGCAGATAGGCTGCCCTGTGTAATTAGTAAAAGAATGCAGCAAATATTTAGATAACAAAATCTACAAACAACCTCTGTGATGACAAAGGTAAGAGTGATAAGCAGCCATGACTTAAAACAAACTAATTATGTCAGATAAATCTATTCTCTTTCTGGATAAAGAACATAGGAAATTTCCTAAATCTGGTAATGAGCAAACAGTGGGATGGAGTGCAGCTGCAGAAATGTCAAACTATCCTCACAAGGTTATTCTTGACATTCCGGGAGAAATGCAAACAACAGGAACTTGGAAGAAGAATTCCTAAGTGTCCTGAAAGAACTATAATTAGTTACTGCAGGTCCAACTATAGCAAAGAGCACGATGGTGATGGGAGCAAATAGAGTGTTTGCCTCTTGCACTTTGCCACTACGTTAAAAAAATAAGTAAATGACAGGTACCCCAAAATTCATACACTAATTGGGTATTCTAGAGTAATGCTATCATGGTAATGATCACATTGCTATGCAAAGCTACATCATTTATTTTTGCTTCTTCTTCTAAACCACGGGATGAAATCTTGTTCTTCAATGCAAATTCTCCTTCAGCTCAAATTCAATTTGATTTATGTATTTTAACTTGAATTGTCAGAAAAAAATACACATTTTTCATATATTAACTTTTAAAAATGATATAAATGTAAGTATTGCCTCCTTTAAAAGAAAAAAGAACTAAATAAAAACAGAAAAAAACACAACAGCAACGACAAAAAGTTATTTTTGCTATGATTTTCCTGTCTTTAAAATTTTTTTTTTTTTATTTTTACAAAGTTGAAGACAGTGAAAGCATGGCCTCAGTGAATGAGTTCCACAAATGCACTTCTGTTTACAGTTATTTGTTTTATACACATATAGTGTGATGACAAATAAGCACTTACCCATCCCCTCACAAGTTTCTGTCTGCACTACAAGCAAGAAGTTCAGACCACAGTGGGGAGCAATGTCAGTGCCTAAAGGTTCAGCAGTTGTCCACATATCTGTCTTCACAGTAAATCAGAAACTGTTAATAAAACCCAAAGCCTTCTGAAATTATTTCAATTAGAAACTCATATTCTGAAGAGAATCATAGAATCACAGAATGGTTTGGGTTGGAAGGGACTTTAAAGCCCACCCAGTCACAACCCCAGCCTTGGGCAGGGCTGCCCCCCAGCAGCTCAGCATCCCAGGGTCCCATCCAACCTGGCCTTGAGTGCCTGCAGGGATGGGGCACCACAGCTTCTCTGGGCAGCTGTGCCACTGCCCCACTGCCCTCCGAGTAAAGAATTTCCTCCTAACATCTAACCTAAATTTTCCCTCATACCATCTCTCCAGCAAATTGTTTCAACCCCCCTTTTAAAGGAAAAAAAATAAATGCCATGGCATTAAAATTAGAATGAAAAACAAAACAAAACAAAACACAACAAACAAAGAAAACCTCCAAAAATACTCCACAAAAGAGCAGTGCCCAATTGCCAGCTAGCAGGTTATATTTATGATCTGGAGAGCAAACAATGTCTGTGCTCCACTTGAAATATAATAAAGAACAGTGAGGCTGTCTACTCAGTAGCACTGAACATGAGTATTCTATTTTGTAGTAACTCTAGCACTTTAAATTCAGTACTCCTTATTTTAGAATTTTGGCATTGCTTTTCTACACGGCCAAGCTGTAAGAACTGCTGAAATTAAAAACACGGAAACAAAACGATTATTTTAAGAAACAGAAATTGCTAGCAAGTCAAGTTAAGAGATAAACCCGAAGAGCTAATTACTGTCATAAAGGGGAAAGATGAAATCCTGGAGTATGCCCAGAACATTTCAAATAAGTTATGTGGAAGCAGTGAGAATCACAGCTAATTCTGCCATCAGCCTCTACTAATTATGAGATCTGGTGCATATTGATAAGACAGGAGGTTAAACCTACTGAAAGAAACCAAATATGAAAATTAAGAAATGCAAACACCAATGCCAGCACATCAAATTCAAGGAAAGTTATTTCCAAGGAGGTATCCTCCCAGCATCTTACAAAAAAAAAAAACCAAGAAACAACACACTTAGTGTTCTAACATCCCTTTTCTCCATTTGAATATTTGAGCACCGGGACATTTGTCAGATGACATCTAAGGCAAACTTCCAGCTGACTTGAGCAAACAGGTGATCTCAGACACATGCTCAACCTTTAAAAGCTGCTGTGTATAAATGTGTGATAATTACCTTTTGAGTTCTTTTTACTCACAGTGAAAGAATAGATTCTCACATAGTTTTCCTCAGCTTTTGGTTATGAAAAGGAAAAAAATGGCAGACCTGTTTCACTTAACGTATTTAAAGTTAAGTTGCATCAGTGCAAATATTCAATGTCTTTAATACTCTGCATTTATGAAAGCAAAAATGTAGCTTAATGCTGATTTAATGAAAAGGTGTTCTTTCCGTTCAGTTTAATTAAGGAAATTGAGTAATGACCATGTGAGCATTCCTACTCTAGGTTAGTAGAACCAGTGCCAACAGTGGCACAAACAAACCTGTTTCTAATCTGTTCAGGGTAAACTGAAACACTCAGTCATTCTCTCTTTAGCATAGCTAAGGGACTTCAATGAAAGCTTATTCAAAATCAAGTTTCTGACTACACTCATAAATTAAGACTGTTTTTCCTTATCACCTGAAATTAGCCTAAGGTAAAATGATGCCTTATGCTTCGGTCAACTGGAAGATAGTTGTATTCAAATTCTGCATGGGTAGATACTGCAATCAATTTACTTGTAATTACCCCAGTGTAACTGGAGGCAGACTGTATCACTGAAGTTTTATTGAAATATAAGTAGTGCATTTCTGCAGCATCGCTAGGCTGCCTAACTTCAACACGTGGGCATACTGGAAAGTATGCAGTAAGAACTGTAAGAGACATGGAGGAAGCAAAAAAGACTGATGGAAAGATTTGCATGCATCACACGTATGGGCTTCCAAAAAGTCTTTTAGTAAGTTGAAGGACACCAGGCAGACCAGTAGAAAAGCAAAATATTTTGAAAACAGAAAGAATTATCCTGAGATGGAATGCAGAGAGGAAAGAACATTTCCTTTCTATGAAAATCAGCAAGTTGAGGTCTTGAGGATTAATGCTGTTTGCAGACTGAAAATTTGGTGAGGTGTGAGATAGACACTTTCAAGTGCAATGAAGTTATCAGCTTCTTAATGGAACCGAAAAAGGACTTATGATGATCAGATACTTCTTATGCAGGGGAGCAAGCTACTCAAGTTTCCTACCACAAATGATGAAACTAATGCAAAGCACGATGTCATCTCCAAGAGATACTTTGCCAATCCAGTGCTCAGCAGAGTTAAAATTGTGAGCACGCTGTTTGCAGTTCACACAAAAATCCTCCTTGCTCTTGTAGTATCAATTGACATTTGGTAACACCTTTGTGAATGTAATTTATCATACTGAAATCTCCTTTTGTGCTTCTTAAATCCCATTACTGATTTACTTCCTCCTGAATACATTATCCAAAAAATAATGCTGGTAGTGCCAAATACATCACCTCATTAATCATTTGTATGCTACTCAGTTTCCTCAGGCAGTTGTCTGCTCTTCAGTGCCCTCAAAGTATTCTCACTTTCCTATATACTGCAAGATACATCCAGAGTGATCTGGGGAATAGAGGGAGAAAAAACAAAAACAAAAACCCCAAACCATGATATCCTAAACAGTCACCACTCTGTGATGGTTATTATAGAGTATTATTACTGGCAGGCTGCAGTCAGCCAAGATTCACAGGCTACCCATCACGTCCTCTAGCCCAGAGTGCATTCTGATGTCTTTTAATGACGACAAGTAACACACAATACTGTCAAAAGGAATGATCTCACAGAGAATTAACAAAAGCAAATTAATCACTAAAATAGTGAAGCATTTAATTCTTCCCTGAAAAAGACTAAGAACAGGGATTTGAAAGGATTAAAATATGAGCAAAAAGAACAAATTAAAGGCAACGGATCTGCTTTCATGCCTTGCAAGAGTGCTGTCTGCTGAACACAAAGCCTAAAAACATCTTAGAATATTTCAGTAAATATAAGTATTGATGAAGACAAACTCATTTATGTTTTCCTGGAGCCAGCTCATCCCGTTGGCTTACTGTTTATTTACTTTTCAGCAGAAAAGCTTTGATGCTGCTCTAACCTTTACTGGTAATGACGAAGTTGCCACCATCATCTGAGGGTCCAAAGAGCTCTCTGGTTCTCCCAAGATCTTTTGTGAGAATCATCTTTTGATGTGAAAACACACCATCTGTTTCCAATAGACAGCTTTGACTGTCAAAACAACCTTTGCAGGCTGGATAATTTTCTCTAGGTGACATTAACAATGATCAGAAAAGATCCAGTTCACACTACAAATATAAACCAGCATGCAGGCAGTTTGCAGGCAAGCCACTTTTATGCCTCTGAGTAAATGTAACACAAATACGCATTATAGTGTATATGAAATGCAATATTAACACAAAATAAATCCTTTGCCACAAGAAAGCGGTCTACTGAACAAAATCCTCTTGGATATCTATTGGATTTGTTAACTGGAATTCATGCTGCCATACATACTGAAAAGGATTCAGTTATGAACTGCTAAGATGCATTTCCTTAATACGGGCCCCACAGTCCTGCAGCCTCAGGAGGTGTCCTTTCCAGGTGACTGTTAACTATCAAGAGACAGCTACCAGCAAAGTCAGCCTAAACCATCATGATGACGGAACATGTTGATGAACAAGAAAAAAAAAAAAGGAAAAAAAAAAGAGAAGAATAAGAATCTTTATAAAAATTTTAAAGTTTGGAGGAGAGAGGATGAACAAGAGCTCAGATTATGGCAGAACAGCATGTCCTTAAATATATTAGTATCCCAGATGGTAGATGACAGTAACTTCACAGGTTTAGATCTTCACCAGAGTCTCTGCTCCCACTGTTACAGAAGCTGAGTCCTACCTAACCCTTTACATAGCATTTAGAAAAAAAAAATTAAAAGATGGGGAAAAAAATATCCTGCTATTCATACCAGGTGTGCTACAGTTGTTATAGTGCTGAGGTCAGCTACCTTGCTCAAGCTGCCCTTGACAGCTGTATCAGTGCCAGTCATGAAGGCTAAAGCAGCCACTCATGAGATTTGAATCTGCACTCTGCTTTACAGATTAAAAGTGTTGGTCCATACTACATTTTTAAATAGGTATAACTTATTCATTCATGGGAATGTACTCTTGTGATGAGTTGGATGATCCCACTGGAATCTTATACTGCACAACATATTGCTCACGTTCTCTGCGTTACATTGCAGCAGGACTGTCTGCTCTATAAACCAATCCAGTGAGGAAACTGGACAACAGCTTTTCTGCAAGCAAAGAGACGTTAGGAAAAATAATACAGGGAATCTCCAAAGGCAAAGTAGGGTTCAAGGCAGATCTCTCTTTAAGATTCATTTTAAATGCATTGTTAAGAAATACTTAGCTGCTGGACTTTGTTCTTTGCTAGATCTGTCTTGTTTCCTTTTTTTTCTTTTCTTTTTTTTTTGTCCTCTCTTGTAGTCTTTGCTTTTCTTTCATCTCTGCTGGAGCTTAAGAAGGAGCTGAACTTGGAAAGCTGAGAATACAACTTCATTCCTTCAAAGCAGCAGTCAAAAGCAAATTAATTACTTTCGTCTTTTGTTGTTCTCATGTCTTCATTATAGTGAAGCCAGAAAACATCAATATCAGAAGAGCGCAGAGACCAAACATATTAGTAAGATAAAGAAATGATGACTGCTTCCTCAGTTTCAGAGGAGAAATTAAATCCCACTGTTGGAGGGAGAGGTGAAACATTACACACTGCCCTATGCAATTATGCAAGACTGTCAAGCAATTTATGTATTGCTCTATGCATGAGGGAGTCCTCTGTAGTCAGTGATACATCCACCAATGAGACACAATGAAGCCCAAGTAGCTTTCATCTCTGACAAGAGCTTCTCGAGTTCTACTAAAAGAAGCAAGAGGACCATATTTACACAACCTTGCCATGGCCTCTCCTACTTCACATCATTCAAACTAAAGTGTGTACTGGTGCTCACTCTAACAAAAGCTTCTTCTGTTCTGCACTCTCCAGACCTGGCACGTTTCTTGTGCTTGTTTTCTATGGGCATCTGGGTGATAGCTGAGACATGACAGTTCAGCAGACAAACCTTTGAGTGTGCCAGGACTGACCAACACAGTAAAACGCAGTTTACATGAAAGTCTGCCACAATGATGAAAGAATACTTACACCTTCTTGACAGGTCTTTTTCCACAGCTTGCTTGTAATTTCTGCATTAGTGCTATCTAACAGGGATTGACTTCTCCATTTCTCCCAAATATCCATCCAAGAAAAATGAAGTAAGATCAACAAAGTCTAGCATGAAAACCCTTCAGCGGTGTGTTATCCATTACCACATGGCTGCTCTGCAACAAGATATTCATTATATAGCTCAAGTTATAGCCATTACGTCTTCATGGAAGGAATATCCCTTATATCTATTCAATAGAACTTAAGATTCCTGATTTCTCCATGTATCTGGGCCCCAATTCTCTATGCTACATTTGCCAAATCACATGGTAAAAGTTGTATCACAATGGACACAATACTTTTACAAACCTCAGTGAGCCCTTCAAGTTGTTTTGGCATGCAGATGGAAGAAGTAGTACTAAATATAGCAGTCCACTCTAGTTGAATTATATGTCCAATAACAAGTTATAAGACTTTTGGGAGAACCACCGTTCAGAGCTCTACTGATTTCCCTGTAGAGTCTCAATGATCCTCCTTCTGCCTCTGCATGATAACTCACAGTTGCACTTTGACACATTAATCATGGATACTTGTATCAGGCAACCTTGTTGTATTTCTATGTGGCAACATAGAATCTCTGTGAAACAACTTTAGCAAACAATCTCTGTGAGGAGATCTTTGCTAAGGATGAGGATATCATCAGCTGGGTGGAACTGCTTATGCTGCAGGAACCATCACACAACTAACTGCTCTTAGCATCCCTGACTTTTTTTTCATAGCATAGGTGTGATCTTCTATGGACAACCTACTGACAAGAGGACAGTCTCCAAACTTGTTCCATTACTGGAAAGGTCTACAGACACATCTCCATACTGCTGAGTTCCTGCTGAACAACAGCAGCTTTATCCAAACCTATCTCAGTTTGAATTCTGAAGGCAAGAAAAGAACTATCAGGTGGCATAAACTCTCAGTTGCCAGCGACCTGGAAAAAGATTGAACTTAAGTTAAGGTGAAAGACTGTACATGCCATTAGCAATTCTCTAGAGCTATTCAGTCATTTCATTTTCCACATTTCTAATCAGTCTACTGGTTGATTGTTCTTGAACATCTAAACATGCTATCTGGGCAGGAATGAAGAAGTTTTCTCCTGTCCTGTTACTGGAGCAAGAAATAATACACTCATATGATGGACTTTGTCTGTAATGAATGGTGCCACAGTGTCTTGAAGATTATCCTGTTCTACATGCAAGCTTTAATTTCTGATTTGCTAGACTGAAAATAAAACTGAGACAGTTTTCATATACAGCAATGAAGGAATATGAACAACATTCTATATGCTGCTACCCAATCAATTACATGCAGTTTATTTGTTAAATGGAGGATGCCTTTGATATAAATATTAACAGACTGAAGAGCTGGCAAAGAATTACAGTCCCAATATTCAAGTTTAAATCATTTTCAATTATTTACAAGCTATTTTTTACCATATGATGCATATTAACCCACAGGTGTGGAATAAATGCACTTTTCTGTCAATGTTAAGAGCTAATAAAGAAGATATTTTTCTATCTAAAGAATGCAGGTAACTCCTTACTAAAATTTTTGAAGGGACAAACAATCTTCTCCCACAACAGTACTCCAGACAAGTATCCCGATTTGAGCTTTTGTCCATCCAGATTCAAGACAAGTCTTTATTCATATATAGAAGTACCACAATTGAAGAATTTTTATGGATAATTTGTATTGCAAAACACAAGAGACTTTTCTCAGGGATTCCTTCAAAGCCTACATTAGAATTTGTATGAGGATTATTGTATTTGATAGAAGATTTAGCAACAGGATATAATATAAAACATGTGAAAGGCAGCAAAAGTAATGTAAAATCAATAGTCCAGTGTTTTTAAATGGTTAGAAGTAAGGATGTTAACAATATAAAACCTACCATGTTATTTACTATTCTTCACATGTAAGCTGCAGTACTTTAAAAATCAGAATAACTAAATCATTTCTTAACATCAGAGATTTCTGTTTAAGATGCTAAAATACTGCTATGGTACTGTGTTGCTGCGAATGATTTACATTATTTACTGCTAATGAGAAAAACAGGCAGGAATACACAGGTCTGGCAGCTTGACAGAGATTTGTGGACAAAGACAGGTGTCTCAACAAACGTCAGAAATAAAATGTCAGGTCTTGCTAAGTCATAGAGGGCTGAAACATTCAACAGTCATGCAAATTCAACACATAGAAACACACCATCACAATATGGCTTCAATATGTGTTCTCTCTATATGAGGAATTTTACAGATAGTAAGTAAGAAAAGGGAAGGATAAACTGGAAGACAGCTTATTAAACAAAAAACAACCCTAAAAGTCCATTACTTTATTGGAAGAAATGTTCCTGAAGAGTTTCGCTGCTCTAAACTTCACCATTATTTCACTACAGAATGAACAGCAAACATAAGATGTGATTTGTAACAATAACTGGGAGAGCATATAATGGTCTCTGGCTTTGTATCTGAATTTTTGCATTTATTCAGTCTAGTATCTCAGCTATACACTGTTATGACACACTAACAGAAAAAATGCAGCATTTCTAGGATCATTAAAGTTTGAGAACCTTAGCTCATGCTTTGTTCATTCCTGTTGCTTTTCATCCCTGTTGCAAAGGCTACACATCTTTTAGAGGACGATAGCCTCCCCTATGGCCCATGCACCTTCACAACATAATTATTAAGAGCACCTCTGACTTTGTTGCTAGAGATGCAAGAGCCAGAATGAACACAGCATGATTTTCTGGTCTCAAGCTGATATATGGGATTGGCATTTTGAAAAAAAAGGAAGTCTCCTTTTTTCCTATAAGCTGAGAAAAATTTGGTCTAGCAGACTCTAAGTGGCAATAATTGTGGAACCCCACAATGCTGTTTTTAAAATCACTTTTCAGAAAATAAACAACTTAGAAAGTTGTTGTGAAAGTCTCAATGATTGCAAAGCTAAATGCAGCTGGTGTTTCAGTTCCTGCTGCTAGATGGTTACTTTCTGTATTTGGGAACTGTTCTCTTAATGACCATTTGAAAAAAGTGAAAGAGTCAGAACAAGTTAAAATCTGAAGACAGATGAAAGGCGTGACTGAAGAAAGAAACAGGATTCAATGATGGGAAAGCAGTAGCAGCTATCAGGCTTCTGAAATTTCTGAATAAGGGAAAGAAAAAGATTGCATCATGTTTCAGAGAATTTTTTTGATGCTTACAAGTCTTAGCCGAAATTATTGCTATTACCGATCTGTTAAATACATGTTACCAAAACTATGAGCCCATTTATGTACAAATTTCTCAATAAGCATGGTGATCCAGCTTGCATAAAATGGCAAGTCCAGTATTTTATGCAACTCTACAGCACCGTGAGACACTGTCATATATCTGCTGTGTGCTCACATGGAGGAATGAAAGCCAATAATAAGAGAAACCTCTGCTTTCCTAAGGTTCTTAGCTGGGATAGTTTGCACTGCAAAAACTAGCAAGCATAATGGTAACAAAGAGAAACAGATATGGCCAAAATTAGATCTCACCCCTCAACACTGCAAATGAACAGGATCTAGGATGGAAAAGGAACTAATGGTCCTCACAAATTATTCTTGCTGGTAAAGCCCAGCAAAAAAGATTTAGCACAACTACAGTCACATTCCTCGCTTGCAGTGTTGTCTCAGAGGCAACAAGTCTGCTGGCAGCACCCAGCTCCTGTCCCTGCTGCTCAATCTATAACTCACATGGGGAAAGAAGAAGCACCACTTCCAGCTTGGTAAAAGGCTCCCAGAGAAGAGTTTCATGAAAAAGAGGTTTCAAAGGTATTTCTATACAGCCTTCTGACGTGTTTGTCATAGTATCTGATAAGGCCCCACTTAGAAAGGCATTTTAGAGGTGTTACAAGATTATATATTTTTTAAGTTCTATAAATTTTAAAACCATTCCCACCCTCCTACTCCTTTTCTGAGCTCTGCTATAGAAATTGCAAGTTGCTTACTGAATAACAGTCACAAGACCATAGAAATTTTGAGATTTTTGAGACAAAAAAAAAGTTTTATTTTTTAAGCTCATGCTATGTTTAATACTGGAGGATTCCACACATTCGGAGTGCTTCAGTCCCTGAGAATCTGCAAAAATAGCATCTTCTGATCTTCCACTCTAGCAAAACATGCTTGTCTGGCTGTATCACTCATTCTAGCTTCCACACCAAGCACATCGCTACCAGCATAGTTTTATCTGTGAAATGGGTTTGGCTAACTCAACTACACCAACAACTGCTCATCCTACCATTCTACGTCTTTACATGCATCATTAGAATGGAGAGAAAAAGGCTGTACAAAACCTGCTCAAGTCGTTGAAAATCTGGGGGTTTTATCACTATCAACAAAGCTCATCAGGCTCATTAGGTAACAAACATGTTCTCTTTTTGTGAAAAGCTACAGATCGCCAGGAAGGCAAGGCAATCTACCAACAACCCCAATTTTTCTAGCAGTTAATTTAGTTCTGCTAGTCATATGTACATATACATCATAATGCATAACAATGAACCCTGTACACACAATCACACTGTAGATTCTTCTTGCACATGCTATATGTAAAATAAAGGTTTTAACATGGTATAGGATATGTAGTTTCTTTGGGACTGATTCTGATCCTGCAATTCTATTGATCCAGGCAGACATATCTGCACAGGTTCTGGGACTCTACAGATAGAAAGGTATTTCAGTATTGATGTGATTCAGGATCAGGTCCTAAGAGCTTAAAGACCAATTGCAAACTATTGATAATCAACAGCAACTGTTGTATTTAAACTTGGCAATGCTCCAACAGTTTGCACATAGAATGGCAGCCCAAACCAATACAACAGAAAGTGGCAGAAGAACACAATTTATTCTTTAAATTCTAAAAAGAAACCAAGCTGAACAAATGTGAAAATTTGCTTTTATACAACTCTTAGTCTCTGGAAGGTGAAAGGGGGTGAACTGCCTCTGCATTTCTGCAGGCCAAAATCTGGTTTTCTTAGCATCTTGCCAGCTCACTTCCCAGTGAACTGCACCCACTAAGCAAGGTCACATAAATGATTACAAAAACAAGTTTCCTTTGTGCATGAAGAGGAATGAATCATTTGGAAAAATGTGACATCTTTAGTACTATTCTTGCCACTCTGCAATATTTCTCTAAATTATGCAATCCATCAACATAGCATTCATAAATGTATTTTTTGGGGGAAAAAATGACCTTAAATTTCTGCATAACCACTGAAAGTGGGACTTATGAGTGAAAGTGAAAATCTGGAGAATCTGGAATGCTGGAATACCATATGGCAGCTCCCCAACAGCACAAAATTTCAAACCCAAACAAGGGCCACCTGAAAATGTGAACACCAACTCTGAGCAGCCAGTCATTGCAGCAGACTCTCCCACTTTATTCCAGTTGCAAATAAATTTAAATGAAGCTCTTGCAAGAGATGCACAGAATTACAATGTCTGACAAAAGTTTTCTATTCAATAACACTTTCTAACTTATTTATTCCACTTTGTTAGCTTTTTTCAGCCCTTAAAATATGTTAAATCTATTAACTAAACTAACTAGCAGTAATCAGATTCTTAAGAGGGAGATGTGTGTGAACTGCTGGTCATCATGAAATATTTTCCCTACACTCATTATTGCAGCAAATGAGGCATGTGATTTGCAACATTAATTAGCTTTGGGTAGATACGGTCTTGCATGAGCCAGATCAGAGCAAACAAAAACTGACACAGGAATATCTTATGTTTTTGTTTGCTTTGTTACTAATATCTCTCTCATACAGCTGTGGAGTTTCAGTAACTTACAGCTTTTAAATGATTTAGCTGTTGAGCATGGAAAAGGATCTCAACTACTAATATAGAAGTGATTCTTTTAATAGAATTGTTTTTACTGTCTTCAAAACCAAGGGCAAAACTTCTAAAGACATCTAAAATGGCATTCCAGGGCCATGTCTTGAAGCATCCTGATATCCTTTGAAATTCACAACTCATTCACTACATGATCTATTTAAAAAGATACAAATAAGCTCAGAGAATAATCTTCAGTGATATGGTATAATTAATGAACAATGTAATTTGAGTTTAATGTCATAAGATTTGAGTTCAATGTTTTTGCCAAAGCAAAACAAAAATTCCACATGTATGCATATCACAACAAACGTATTACACCAAACTCTTTGCCTCTCTCAAACCTTTGAATCTTCTATGTCACAATCATGGAAACTCCCACTTGCAAGTCAGTGGCTAAGATGTTTCATGGAACACAATATGAGGTAGGGTTGCAGAGAAGTAAAGATGTCCATAAAGCTGGTCAGATAGTCACTCCATAGTAGTATGAAAATCTTTTTACTCACTATAAATTAACCAAATAACTGGATCTTGATTAGCATAAGATCTGTTTTTGCTTAAAGCAAGTTTAAAGAGAAAACTAGAGGCAAAACAAAGGTTTTACCATTTTTGATTAGGGAAGAATATTAAGCATTTGGAAACTAGTTTTAGTTTTATATAGTAGAATTGGTTTTAAATGCTTTTAGAAATGTTTCTAACAAAAATATTCACATATGGTACTATACTTTCCATCCTATATGCTAGAAGGAAAGGTCAAATGTGAAAGAGCAAATATTTCCAATTTTCCATGACAGTATTTGCTGGTAGCTTAAAATTGCACCATCACTTCCATTAAGTTGTATCTTGCTCAAAGTGCTAAGAGATATTTCCACCACCTGACTCCAACTTCAAACAGAAATAGTTAGAACGTTACTGAAACTGCCCTTTTATACATTATCAAAGTCTTTAATTTGCTAAGGAAAAAAAAAAAATCCCTCCAAAATCCTGCTGTGTTGTGCACAGATTTCTGTCAGTTGTATCTGCTGATAAACCACCTACAGAAAATAGGGCTTGAAATAGGTCTGGAGGCCAATCAGGGGTTCCTCCTACACCAAGACAAAATCAATATTTTCTCCATTGCTTGACAGATTTTTCTCTACCTGGAGACTGTCCTCCAAAGATTGCAATCCAACAGCTTGCCTCGATAATGTGTTTTGGCATTTACTGTGCCTCACAGTTTGAAAGTTTCTCCTATCTCAACTAAAGCTTCCCTGCTACCTTTCACAGTCATTTTCAGTCTCTTGAGTTTACTGGAAATAGTGACTAGGTTGTTAACACTTTCTTTTCAGAAATTTCTGTTTACTTCTATCTCTTCTCAGAACAAAACAATATCATTTACTTCAGTTTCATGGCTCCTAGCCTCCCCACCATTTTGCTGCATTCTGCTCTCCCTAATTGTCTGATGCTTTTTTTTTTTTCTTTTAACCCACAGTAACCAAAACTGGACATATTTTAAGTTTAAACTTCAGAATGTCAAGCAGAAGAAGAGGTTATTTTATGCATTTCATACTGCTGTCAACATGTCTTGGCATAAGGGTGTATTTTTGTTGGAAGTGGCATGATATTGCTTCACAAAGTTTGCAGCCTGGTACAACGGTCAGAGAGATCCTTCACTGCAGAGCTTCTGCCTCGCCAGCCATTCTGGGCTCCTGCAGTAAATCATCTCTAACTGGGGGTGAAATCTGCTCTTTGCTGGCTGTCTACTAAAGGACACGTTCTCAAAGGTTAGACATCCAATCTAATCATAACTAGTCTGTACAAAACGACTCTGAATGCAGTGAAGAGTGACAATGCATCTCATCCCATGCCAAGATGTATGTGGGATAGACTGTCCTCACGAAAGGCACTCTTTGCAATATAGTGAGGTAAACTGGATGGTTAAAGACTGGTTTATAGTTGAGTTTAACAACAGCTGTCCAATGTCTAGACAGCTAATCAAAGTAAAATATACCTCACATGCACTGTGCATTTTCCTCATTGATCTGGACTTTGTTCCTCCTAAACCAAGGAAGGAGCATGAAGCATTTTATGCATTTTATACCTTTTGTATCTCTCAACATACTTGTGTCTCCTCCCAGCTTACTGCCTTCAGCAGTGCTCGCTAAGATAATTCATTCTGTTAACCAAAAGCATTACAATGCTGCCCCTTCCAAACAGATCCCTCAGTGTAAGTTAAGGTTTAGAAGAAGGTGTAAGGCCTGTCCAAACAGTTGGAGAAAAAAATTTAGAACAAATACACATAGGTAACAAACACAGGCACCTGTTCCTGAAATTGACAGTAATGCTTTTAATGATGCTGAGTAATTTATTTTGAAGCCAGATGAGCTTATTTTCCATAAGAAGAAAGCAGATAATAAAAAATTACTGCTACCTGGCAGTAATGCAACAGAACTCATAATTTCTGACTGGTATACACTGGCACATGAAGTTTTAAAATACCGATATTCACTTCCTTGACAGACCTGAGAATTCCATGCACAATACCTGAAGTTCCACCTAGAACTGGAAATCTGATCTCTGCTTTGAGATGTATTTTATTCTCAAGTTGGGCATCCATGACCTTGAATAATTTTGCTAGTGATTTAAAAATGCCAGTTCTATATATAAACTGTGTGATGCAAATCTATTCTATCTTCCACCTACTGCTATGCATGCAAGTTTTTATACAAACAATTCCATGGGATTTAAACAAAAGAAGGAAAATGACTATTCTTGTGCAGCTGATGTGCATGCAGGTGGACAGCTTTCTGCAGTTATTCTTTCATACTGATCTCTACTCCTTACCTCAGAAGGACACATGAGTAGGTCTGTATTATGTCTTCTATCAATCAACACTTAAATTTACTTTAAATTGAAGACAACAGTTTTGAATAGTCCTTGAGGACTTGACTGGCCTGCAATGTACAGCATTTATTCAATTGTATGCAAATTATAGTGGAGCAGGAGTGCAGATGCAATGAAATCTTAGCTGACTTTCAGTTACTGTACGTGATTTGTGAGAACCAGTAGTAGATATGCTCACAGTCATCCGTGTGATCTGAGGATACAGATAAATCTAGCTTAACACCTAGTACAGTATGTATTTGTACTAGTACTGTACTATTTGTACTAGTACAGTATGAGCTGAACAAAGCAAAAGCTCTTAAGTTCTAAAGTTAAAGTTAATTTAACACATTATGGAAACACATCAAGCATGGTGTCCCTGCTTGAACAGGCTTGTTGGACCTGATGATCTCCAGAGTTCCTTTCTAATATCAACCAGTACATGAAACAAATTGCAAATAATCAAACTAATTAGTGCTGCCTATCTCAGACACCTGGTATCTCTTAATAAAAACTATACATAAAATAGAAAAAAAACTAAACCAAACAACACCACCACTCTAGAAAAACAACTAATAATTGATCTGATTTAATACTGTTCTACTTGTTAAAATATTGTCCTTCTTGGATTCAAAAAACAGCATTCAGTAACTGCTAATACCAAAATTTTATTTAGAAAATAGTTTGCATTAAGCTATAAAAATGAAAGGAAAATGTCACTAGATTTTTTTTTATCCATAAGATTTGATGCTCAATTCTACTTCTAAACTTATTTTCTTAGCTACTGTTTTCATACTGAAAGTTTTAGTCAACTAATTGTGAAGAAAGAACAGTATTTAACAGAAAATGAAGCTTTTTTTTACGAAAAGTGAACAAATCTTTCATGTTTTCAGACCAAAGCACAAACACAAATATTCAACCTCATCCTGCCCAGCATTAAAAAAACCTTCAACTACTTTTTATGCTAAAAATGTGACCACTTCAGTGCTGCTTCAACAATTTTCTCTTAAGCAGAGAAGATAAATAATTCATTTGATCTACATAACTTACTCTTTCATAGTCTCATCATATGGGTATTCTTAAGTAGGACTCCAGCACTGACCACTAAAGCATCACAAGGAACATAAGGAAAAAAGACTGCGTGAAGGAGGAATGGCAGTCTTCATAGGGGAGAAATTCTAGGTACAGAAACTTCCTAGTACTACTCCAGCAGGGAAGAAGTATTCCTCTGCAAGACCTCTGTTTGACAAAGTAGCTCTCCAGCAGCAATAAAAATCTCAGAAATGAACTGGCCTTGCTTATGAGCTCTGGCTAAATAAATAAATAAATAAAGCTGGATTTATCCAGTGGTTGAGTTCACAGCACAAAGCTACATAATGCTTATTCAACAGTGTCACAAGGTGATATTGTCACACAAGATCCTATGTCCTCAGACTCTGGCCTTATATTAAGAAGGTCCCTACTCTGACAGATCCATTACAAAATCAGCATCAATCACTCAATCACGCTGTAAAAATGCAGACATAATTCACTAACCATCTGCAGAATCAAAGGGGTTGGTTTTAGTACATCTTCTCCTATTGGTGAATGTGAAATATAGAGAAGAACAAAAATCCCACCTAGCTAACCTATCACACATTTACTATTCAATCTTCAGTGATTTCACTGACAGAGAAGCATGAAACTCCCCTTCTGTACTTCATGGGAGAAAGCCAGTGTTACTTTATAGTCACACAGCCTGCATCATTATTTAGATTATTTCAGGCAGATTTTTGATGGCTTTGAACAGGAACAGAAAAAAAGGTTTCTCCCAGTTTGCACTGAGAAAGTACCTGGCTCAGTCTACCCATGGTAATTTTTGGAAAGTTCTATTATCTACAAAGCACATAAAATAAACTTGCCTTCCATAAAGATCCTGTTCCAGTAGATTTTTCCAACATGATTTCCTCCAAGAAATATTAGATTTGATAAAATCAACATTGAAGTGCAAACAGATGCTAGGACAGCATGAAGTCGGCGATGAACTCTTGGCGAGAAGAAACGTTCCTGAGGGGCAAAACAAAGGGTGCAGATAAAGTTAACAGCCCCTACAATTTTTCAAGCATTGTTAGAAAAAGACATTGTGGTTACAACAAACAACGTTTACACACAAGCTTAAATCCTTATGGATTAGTTCCCAAAGCTTTTAACATATGTAGCAGAACTGCAGGAGGGAAGATTTAGACCAGATATAGCAAGAAATTCTTTACTGTGAGGGTGGTGAGACACTGGAACAGGTTGCCCAGTGAGGCTGCGGATGCCCCCTCCACGGAAGCAATCAAGGCCAGGCTGGATGGGGCTGTGAGCAACCTGGTCTAGAGGGAGGTGTCCCTGACTATAGCAGGGTGGTTGGAACTACATGATCCTCCTTCAGACCAAACCATTCTATTGTTCTATGAACTCCCACCAGTGCCATTTAACTTAGGATAAGATTTTATGACAAAAGCAGAACTGAATCATAGTTAAAATTCAAAGGGATCTCTGGAGGTCACCTAGTCCAACAACCCTATTCAAAGAAGAGTTAGCTAGAGCAGAACTGTGCCAAGCTGGTTTCTTCCACCTTACAATTTGGTATCTATACACACGGTAAGATCCGCCCGAGCCTTCTCTTCCCCATGCTGAACAGACCCTACACTCTCAGCTACTCTTTATACAGAAGATGCTCCAGTCCCCCTTCATCGCTTTTGTTGTCCTTTGATGGACTCATTCCAATACATCCATGCCCTTTTTGTACCAGGAAACCCAGAACTGGACACAGTTCTATATATTTGGTGTCTTAATTTTTTGCTTCTTAGATGTAGTCCTTGAATAGTTGATAGTATAAGCAATAAACAACATGCTTCTGGGGCTCATAATACTTTGTAATGGATTCCCTGTGAAGTAAAGCATAAAGCAGCGTAAAAAAATTCTGAAGTCGTTCATGCTTTGGTTAATTAATTTGACTTGAAAGAATCTAGTCAGATCAGAACTGGTGATTAGATTGAGTCTCTTAATAAACAGATATTTCCATATGAAGATTACTTAAATATGTATGCAATCCCAATACTTTTAATTGCAACTATTGATGCTCATATTTGAGAACTGTAAACATCTGTTGCAAAGTTCCTGTAATTGTTGTCCTAACAATCCAAATAAAGCAAGACTCTATCATACATTAGTTTACCTTTTTCTATATTTACATTTTGCATTATCATTTGAAATGCGAGTGCAGCAAGGGAGACTGCAGAAAGACTGTGAAAGAAGAAGTAGAAAGCTCTAGCTTTCTCCAGTCCTCATATCTCAGGGAAATACTACCTCATTACACTACTGCATAAAAAGTAAAATCTTGTTTATCATGTCCCCAGGCTGAAAGCTTCCTCCTGTAGTGCCTGAATCTGCGAAAGACTGAGTGGTTCTTGCAAAGTAATAAGCATTCGCCAGTGCATGGAAACTAAGGAAAATATCAGGAGCTGCTCAGGCCTTCATGTCATAAACATTGACGTTGCAGAAAACAGTCTTGTGACTGTAGCATCAAAAAAGAAAAAAAAAAACCAAAAAAACAGACCAGTAATTAATTTTTAATAGCTGCAGCCAGACTACAGTTCATGCTCAGATACCTGAAACAACATTAGCACATGGTCAAAAGAGACTTAAAAATACATTTCTAGACAAATTGCTAGTTTGCTAGTTCTATAAGCATCGGAACAAATGCTTCAACTGCTAGATTATTAAGTTACAAAATTTCAAATAAATGAATTACAAGCATAAAAACATAATTTTAACGTATTACTGCAAAGTAGATCTCTGGTAAATCAAATGTTAGTCCCAGCAGGAACTATATCTAGTGTATGAGTCAGCCTGAGCCAGCACAAAAACACAGATAGATAAGCTTCTATCGGCCTGTATGTGCAATGCCATAACAGTCAGTCTTCCATAAAACACTGGGAAAAACACCCACATATGAATACAGAGAGTGAAATTTTCCTCTGAAAACTCTGGATCAAAACTAGGGTATGATAGGGAAAGGGCAGAGAATATAAGAAAATTATACAAATATTCATGGATGCAGTTACTTAGTAAAATTTCTCTTTCTCTTTTTAGTACACTGCATCCCCAAAGTTGTCCATAATATCTTCTTTCAGTTCCCAGACAAGTAGAGGATATCTTGCCTCCTTCTGAAATGCACAGTAGGAACGTGTATTCCCATATAGCAAAGCATGTGCCTTTTTACAATGCATAAATGTATACTGATGAAATGTTCCAAATCTTGCTATTAAATCTGTGTTAACAACCAAGTTTAATTAAGGAACAGGTATGGACTTTTGTATTCAAAGTCACTCTTCTTACATCGTGTTGATCAATTCAGACTGTAGCTTACCTTTACAGCCTATAACTAGATCTATTCTCACTCTCCTTTTCTCTAACAAACTTCTGCATCAACACCATAGAGAAACAGTTTCAGTTAGGAAAAAGAGTTAGAAATGGGCAATCCATCAGAGAGTTGTGTTTGATGGCATTTTCCACTAAGGTGTTGATTTGAGCAAGTAATTTTGTGAGGTCTATCTGCTTTGCAACCCAAAGCAGTAAAACTAAGGCAAACGTGTCTGGCCAAAAAAGCTCTGATTATTATTATTATTGTTTTTTTAATGAATACAGTTACTAAAAAAAATAAATAAGCCTGTCACATAAAATACATCATGCTCTACAAAAGTGCTATATGTTAAACAGTACAAATGAACCATAAAAGCCTTTGGTCATTTATAAGGTATAAGGGAGTAGTTTAAGACAGAAATGATTTAGACAGAAGCTGAACAATTTCTGGGCTGTACTGTAGTTAATTTCCACTAATGTTGCTAGGCATCAATCCAAAAAGCAGTACAAATTTTCTTGAGAGTCTCTGATGTCAGTGCAGCTTTTACCCAGCTGCCACAAAGGTAACAAATGAAAAAAGTTATCTTAACATCTCATGACATTTGAAAAAGCTAACTATAGGAGTACCTGAGTAGTTACTGCGCTCAAATTATTACCCGAGAAGTATCAATATATGTATGCAGAAGGACTGAAACTGCTCTTGATATTCCATAGTAGCATTTGTGATTTAAATACCTATCAGCATTTACATCTTTCTGAATATAAAACATGTCATTTTCATCAAAGACGACAAAACATTAAAAAACAAAAATCACATCCACAATTCTTCACTACGCATTTTAATGCCTTTAACAATACATTCCATTGTAACAATACAAGCAGCTTCTACTGTAAGAGCATCACAGATCTGTGGAGTTTTTCTGGATTTTTTTCTGCTGCCTCTTTGCCTCCTCTCCTTTCCTGTTGGAAATACTGTCAGGAAAGTGGTGAAAGAGCACTTCATGTTAAAATGACACTGAAGCTGTAGCTGCTTGGGTGATACTCTGAAGTTTGCAAGTATACATCTTTATTGAGCAAAACATATTCACAACATTTATTCCTTTTTGAACTACCCTTCCAGAGACTTGGTAATCCAAGCAAACAAAATCAGAGAGCATGGTAAAACTGGAGAGCCAGTTGAATGTTTCTCATAGGAACATATGCACTGTGAAATAAGACTGTCAGATACTATGGCCAGCATGACATGAAAGACGTGCTTGAGACTATAAACTGTAACAGTATAGATTACATTACTTTATTTTCATCTGCCTTTGGTTTTCAAAGGGTGAAAATAATCTAGTACAATTTTTAGTAGAGTTGTCCAAGTTTAAACATAGAATATTTATGACATAATTAGTATCTACAGATTTAATCCTAACCCAATTAACCCTAACAGTTGATTTATCTGTAAAAAACTTTATAAGATAACATAATCTGTGCTGCTTGTTGCATTGAAAAAGTCAAGTAAAGTCACTATGCAAAACCTAGTCCTTTCATTATGTTCCACTGCCTCCCAAACATGAGAAGGGAAGTAAGTATTCTTCTCAAGGCCACTACAATTCCATCCTTTCAACTTCTTTTTACTAGAGAAGCACTGTTTAAAAGGTAATTTAATGTTGACTCACATGTACACTAGAAGAATCGCACGTACACTAGAAGAATAAAATTAAATCTTCTTTCCAATGGTCTGTTCACATAGGTTGTAAAGGATTTTGGCAGGGAGGAGATGAAGCAACTGAAATTTGTGGGATGTTACAGTCACTATGTTACAAGAGGAGCATAGATGTGTCCTTATGCATACTAGGAAAATCAGTGGAAGAAAATCTCAAATTGTTAATTGGAATGCCTGTTAACAGTGTAATCTAAGAACCTAAAGTTCAGCTTTAACTGCCCATTGCTCTCAACTAAAGAGTAAGGCCCATTCTTGTTTACTTCTCTACAGAAGAGAGAGAGACCATCCAGTCAATCTCAAAAGCACTTTAAAGTGCTTCCTTTCCAAAAATATTCCTAAATAAATAAAGACCAATTCTTCAAAATTGATCTCTGAGCCCTGCTAATCACCTCCATTAGCACATGAGCAAATACTTCAATGCTTCCCTTGAATCTGGGTCATCCGCAATGCAGCCATTTGCCAAAAATAACAGCAACACATAAAAGCAAGAGAACAGGAGAAAAACTGAAAGAGAGCGAGGAGCAGATGGGACAGTGGGAAGGGAAGTGATACATCCTGACTAACAGTTATTGGCTATTTTATCTAGCTTCAGTTACGGACACTGAAATGCAGGGCAGGGTGTGACTGAGCAGCTGGGGGAGCAGATGGGATGGAGGAAAGGCTGCAAGTTGTGACAAAGCTCTGCCAAACAGAATGTCAACGTATTTATTTTCTGAAGTGAGCAGTAGAAATGACAATGGGCTGAGTCCAAGCAGTGCAGCAACTTCTGAAAGAACTTGTTAATGCACACTGTCAATGGGTAATAGTGATAAAAGTGCATTTGAGGGACTGCAGAAATGGAGGGAGGGAGTACATACAGTCATTAATAAAACGTTGGTAGAAATCAGGCTTGAGAAGCAGCAGGAGCAATGGAAAGGCAGCTGATAAGAAGTTGAAATGTCACTGGGAGACCTCTTCCTGCTCTCAGAAACTGAAGGAAGCAGGTAGATGGGGTAACAGCAGGGACTTTACCACAGAACAGCAGAAGAAAAGCAACAAAAATAAAGAATTTGATTTGAATACAGATGGAAAATATCAATTTATGAAATAATGCAGAAGAAATTATGGAATTTCCAGTATTGCTGAAACAATAAGGAGATAAGAAACAAGCCTGTAAATAGAACATAAGCAAGATGCACTACCAACATCTCATCTATCTGTAATGTCTGTAGCAAACGGAAGAACAAATTTAATTTCCCACCAACATATACTGTACTCCTCACTAATCATGTGCTCCACACTCCACGTAGCTTTAGCCCAAGCCCAACCCTTTACTTTTGTTTGCTTTACTCTTTTGGCATCTTGTTTTGCTTGTGGTTATCCCTCCCTTCACTCCAAGTCTAACTATGGCTCAGAGGTCAACTCCTGTTTCTTCCCAAAGCATATACTTTCATTCCAAAGCAAATGTACGGATCAGCTCCCAGAGGGTTCACACAGGAAGGAGGACACTGACAATATTTTTCTGAGACAGGATGATGCAAATGACCTGTAATTCCCTACTGACAATACGTCACTTCTATAAAAAAAGGACCACACAATTAAAATCAAACAGCTGTCAGTTGAGATCTATGTTCACAAATAGAACTTGTTTCTGAACTTAGAAATAAATGATATATATAGTATTTGAAAAGATACTCATCTTCTCTATTGATGCCTTACTAAACATTCACTCATCAAAACGTTGTCTTGCACTAGAACCAGTTCATTTTTAGATTTTCCAGAAGATCTGCATTTATAGCATCGCTCAGCAAAGAGCCAAACCCCTTTCAGTTTGAAGAAAGCCTCCTACCAGCTCAAATGTACACACCATAGTTAAGGATGCATGTGTGAAAGTTGACATACACAGAAGTAAATTTCTATGCTTGTTCCTATATTTCCTCATCACCCTCAAAGAACCTGCCCAAACATTTTTTTAAAAAGTGGCAGCTTGTGAAAACTGCACAATGAACAGCATTGAAACGCACCATCCTTGTTTTTGGTGGGAAGCTGGTCTAACTTGTCTAATCATTAGTGCAGATTTTTGCACGAGGTCCTGCCCTTATGGTCCTCCTACACTGCCACTGTGAAACTGTTAACACTAACAATCCCCATGGATACATCTGATAAACTCTTTCAATACAGACCTTATTTGAAAGCTTGCAAGATTCTCAGGCTCAGTTATAATGTGCATTATTGCACATAGTTCTGAAAGGCACAGGGGAAAGACAAGAGTATCCAACTGCTAGTTTCTATTGTTTGCACAAATTTTTAAGATGAACAACACAAGGAGGCTATATTGACATAATAGTAAAAAAGAACTGCATTATCAGCATCACCTTCTTTTCACCCTGTAACACGACTTGCTTCTCAAACTGCATTATGACTAGAGCACCGGAAAACTACTTGATCTCTCCAAAGTAGAACAGGAGGTAAATAATGCAGGATGGAAGAAATATTTATTTGTTATGACAACTGGCATCTACATAATAGGGTTCACAGCTAACATTGCTGTCTGAAGCAGAGCAGCAATCACCTGGTTAAAGACAAATGAAAAAGCACAACAGCGATGCCACTGATGGCATCAAAAATAATGTTTCTTGCACACACTTGACAAAAAAGCAATGCTCATACTCAGAAGATAGAATGTTCTCTCTGAAATCCTGCTGCAGGCACTTACGTCACTGAAGCTTTTATCATATTGTAATGCTTGTCCTTAATGCAAAACACTTATCAGACTATTGCTGAGTTTGCAGCAAGAACTTCCCTAAGCACAGGAAACCAGAGTCAGAATGCAAGTGTGTGTTTTTCTGTGTTTGTGCATTTCTAGCAGGGTTCTCTGAATGGTTTGGGATCCACTTACATGAAGATAAAAGAAAAGCGTTGAGAAAGTTGAAAAAATGAAGCAAGGCAGAATCATGGCAAGAACTTCTTGACTCAGAACTATTATTGGCAAAGCTGAAAGCAATTGAAAACTACATTCACCTTTCAGCTGGTCAGTTTTAAGCAGCATCTTGATAACTCAGCTTCCTAGTTCTAGGTACCATACATTAACCATCAGTGTTCACAAATCTGCCATGACAAACATTCTGTTCACATCAAGAGAAAGGAGTTTCCATTGATTTTGAGTCAAGAGAACATCTGCTAGTAGAGATTTCTGTTTAGAAGAATGTTATGATTGAACTCAGTGTTCGGGGAGAGGCAGGTAGAAAGCATTTGACCACTGGCTCTAGAAATGCAAGATGCCTGCTCTTTGCTCCTCAGAGCATGACAGCAAGCTCTATGCATTGGCCTGGGTTTGGACACTGTGAATGATACCTGTAACTCAGAAAAAGATTTCAGCACTACAGGGTACCTGAATCTGATTAAAGGACTTTGTTCAACTACCTTGTCTTACATTATTATACATTCTCAGACAGTGAAGAGACCAACCCAGCAGAAGTCTACAGCAAACACATAAGAAGATTGAGAAGAAAGCATTGTTGCAATGCCTGTTGCTTAAATGAATCACCATGTTGCAATAAAAATGTGAATTACACACAGCTATTAGTAAAGGAGAAAATGTGAGACAGGCTTCTAATACTAGTAAACCAGTGTTATAAATATTCTTTCCAGCAAACAAAGCAAAATAAAGACCAAAGCCTAGTGTCTGCTAAAGAACAGCTGAGACTGGGCACACCATGAAGTATCTCTCCATGTTCCACTTCAGATCTCTGCAAGTTCATTTCATCATTTATTATGAATAACTATAGAAATGTTGATGCTTTGAGCAGAAAACATGGGCAACCAAACTACACAGATTAAAGAAAAAAGAAAAAAAAAAATCAGACCAGAAGAACCCCTATTACAGTCAACCTTTTGAAATTCTGCTAAAATTCTGTTCTATCCAGTGCTGAGATTGCAAATTATCATTGTCATGTCCTTAGTATTCAGAACAAAGGTGATATTTCAATTACAGAGACAAATGTACAGAGTTCATTGTCCAGTGGAAAAAATCCCCTAATGGAGCACACTAACCAAAACCATGGACATCATACAAATTATTTTCCCTTTTACAAAGAGGGGGGGAAAAGGCATTTATAGTGGACTGAAATTGCTTGAATTAGTTCACTGTGTCACAGCCATAAATTAAAATTTAGGAATCAAAGTATTTTGCAGTTCAAAAACTCAAAATATGTACAAAGGTAGTAAACAATATTATAAAATAAACAGTGCTTAATATTAGTTTGCTTTTCAAAGTGAGATGCTAACAGTGCATTTAGGTCCTTTCTAAGTAAAGTTAGGAAAATGATTTTACACCAGGAATTGAATACAGCAGGATTTTTAGAAGAGATATCTTTGTGTCTCAATTTAAAAAATTCAAATGACATCTTTTCACTTTACCAGGAAACGACTAAGAAAATAAATGTTACTGTTTCAACTGAAATTAAAACATTAATTTTATCCACCTGTCAACTTTATCCTCTTTGCTACATCTTCTTTTGGACAATTTCCAGAGCCATTAGTTTAAAGATACTGTCAGCTATTTTAAAATTTAAATGTATCTTAAATGTATTTCCAAACCAAGATGTCACTTTTTCAGGTACAGATTTCTATCTTGTTTCCTTCAAGGAGAAGGAGGAGGGAAAAAAATGAAATCATTGGAAGAATGACAACCATTAGCATTTTCTTTCATAAATCTGACCCATTATTTATTAAAAGCCAATACAAATCCTGTCATTGACTTCAAATGAGTTACTAGTGGGATCTCTGTTCATCTGTAGGAAATTAATATTGAATTGGTGGGAAAAAAAAAAAAAACGCTATTTTGCTCTTTACCATTTCAAATATCTCATGAAAAAATAAATATCCTGATAAAAATCCAATGAAACTCCACCAGTTTAATGCAGAGTTCTCATATTTAGCCTGGCTCATGATGCATAGCATCTATTGTTATTCTCTATACAGTGCTTTAATAAAAAGAAGTAAAATGTTACTCCTTCAGCTAACAAGTAACCTCTATTAAGCCAAAAATGATCTGCAGGTAACTTCTCACAACTAAACTCATGAAAGCATGAAAGTTCAAAATGGTTTGAGCTGAAAACAACAAGCAAGTGCACCAGCTCTTCCAAAGCTGAAATCAGGAAGCTAGGCACTGTTTTGCAATCAGAGTGGATGACCAGTTTCAGGTCCAAATTTTTGGGTTAGGAAATTCACCATTTCCAGTAAATATTTATTTATATGCTGGTATTACTTCTCATAAAAAATGCTTCTGATTCCTTGTTTGATCCAGTTCAATATGCCTGAGAAGACATTTAAAACCTGACAGTCTGAATTTAAAGCTACAAAAGTGTTATTTGCTCACACTGTGCTAAGTTTGAAATGCTGAGATTTAAATTACCATAAAATCTAAATAAATGCAGGGTTCAATTCTTTTTATACATATTATTAGCACAGGATTCAGTGAATGATAAGAATAAAATGCACTTTATTTAGATTTCTAAATCTATTGCAAGAAAAGGGAGAGGACACAGTAGGAAATAATAGAAGCAGCTTTTCTTTAATTACTGTTATACTTCGTGATCAGTTCAATTTGAAGAATGAAGCCAAATTGAAATTGAACTTATTTTTCCCAATTTTTCAAAAAAATATTTTATTCCTGTTCACCTGAATTCTGTAGCTGAACTTTAAGGAGGGAGGAGATGGGAAAAATGCACATAGTTCATTGTTAGGGGATTAATTGTACAAAAAATGAACCTTTTGGCAGCACTGGTTAACTATTCTTAGAATGAATCCATCACATATGACCCCACCTTCATAATGCCATGTCTTTATCATTTTAATGGTATTTAAGAACTTAATTACTTAAGAGCTCTTTTAGAATATCCAGTACAGTGGCATCAAGTACAAAGAGCCCCTACAGTTATATATTCCTCATTTGATGCCTGAAAATCTCCAGTCCAGAGACATATGTATGCAACTGGTCAGGTGCTGAAGCTCAGTTTCACTCTAGAAGGCAAATTAATGGATCTGATTATCTTATTTTCTGGGACAGAAAAAAACTGCTTCCAGACAGTCACCAAATTCACAGTGATGGGCACTGGCTACTAAATTACTTGGCTGAATCAATTGCCACAGCCTCTCAGAAAAAAATACTGAAATAGGGATGGAGAACAAACATAATTAGTTGAGCATCAAGATTGAAGAGTGAGTCACCGCCAGCACAGTATTACAGAGTATAAATTCTGAGCACCCTATCTCTAGTAAAGAAGAAAGACATAAGACTTATTCTTACAGATAGTTGTTAGAAGATTTGGGATTAAATACTAAGCAAACCCGCAGACTACAATGATCATCAAATTAAAGCAGTGCTTTTTGCATATGACTGCTTGTCAAACACCATATGGAGAAAAGTATAATGTGTATAAGGTATAATGTGTATAAAGTATGAATGAAGGTAAAATGTGTAAGTAAAGTAAAGATATCAGAGGTCTTCAAAACAAAATAATACTTTCTTTTCTGGATTGCTTGGTGACCTAAGATTTGCCAAAGTAAATTTGTTCCCAGATTCATGCAGCTGCTACACACACTTGACCAGGAAACACATGGTTAGAAAATTACACTACTAATCTTAGTGAAGATGAATATTTTAAGGCCATCCTGAGTGAAATCAGAACACAAATACTGAAACTCTAAAACTGGCTTCTGTTTAACCATATACAATGTGACAAGCAGTTGCTTATACTAGCACTGCAGAGAAAGCTTTTAAGACCATACATATTTGAGTGTTCACCTAGTTCTTTTTTGAAGAATTCTAGTTACACAGCTCAAATGGAAGAAGGTGGGGAAGGGAATGTTTTTGTATCTGTTAACCTCTAGTTTTAAACCAAATTAAAACAAACCAGTACCCAGGAATTACAGACAAGCATGGAGCCAGGAAACAGGAACACAAAATGAAGAGAGATTCAACTTACAATTAAGTCCTGAATAAGTGGAACAGAAAGCATCCTCTTGACACCATTTTCCACAATTACTCCAAGCCAATTAAGTACTCCCCAGTACCACAGATAGCTCTGTCCTCCATGCCAATAGCTTACAAAGGCAAAAGTGAGGGCAGTGGAAAAGAGCATTCCTGGCAGACTGGACTGAGATCCTCCCATAGGAACATAAATGTATCTGTAAGTGAAGAGACAGATAAGCAGCATTATTATAGCTTTCATAGAACTCTCAAAAAAAAAAAAAAAAAAAAAAAAACAACCTATAAAATAATTTCGTTATTTTATGATTTAATAAAAAACAAACTTAACTAACTGATATTCTCTATTTACAGCACCTGCCCCAGGTTCTGCAAAGTTGTAGACCACTTCAAGGACTATGCACCCATACTGTTTGGCACAAATATGATTTTGCAGACAAGAGAATTCTGTATTAGGCAAACGTATATGATAAATTATGCTCTCAAAGTTGTGAACGATGCATTCAGCCTTTTAAAACTTCAATAGTTGTAAGGCAACTTGCATGAACAAAAATTATATGTAATCTTGGGAATTTAAATTATAACCCCCTTCACAATAAAATTTAAAACATTCTCTGAAGTCATACATAGACATAACTAATATAATGTTTTACATTTATCAGAAATACAGAAACAAGCAAAGATGTATTTTTTATTTTTAGAAGTGTTCAATTTCTTTATTTTTTAATCTTTTATTAAAAATTATATTAGCTGCAAATATCTCTTATCCAGTCCTTGTGTTACCCTCTCAGGCTCACTTTTGCCCAATGACCTCTGCAGCATACGTACCATCCTCCTGCTCCAAAAAATACTTGTACAAAAAGTACAGCATGCATTTATGCAACTGGATTGAAACTGACTCCAGGAGTCAGAACCTCAGTCTTTAATTAATGCTTAGAAGTGTCAGGAAAGCTGTACTTGTTCAACTGGAACGCTAGGAGCAACGGGATTCCAAAAATTGATGCTGATTTCTGGGTCATTTCACTTCCAACCTGCCCAGAGGGCCACATCCACTTCTGCCAGTTAGAAAATAAGGCATGGTCACTGCTGAGCCTTTATTTGTAAAAGTTAAGTATTTCTGTCAACACTTTGAAGA